>NC_057769.1:4099109-4462234 GCF_010389155.1 Erigeron canadensis | reverse complement strand
GACTTGACACCGCCACCACCAGAAATAATACCGTCACCGATAATACTAGACCGTCGTGCTTACTAACGCCGCCGCATTGCGCGGGTACCATGCTCGTTGAAGATAATTTGATTATGGCATGGTCCGGGAGAAATTCACTATAGGCCAATAATCACACATTTATATTTTTTCTTTTATAAGTAGTAACACGTTATTGTGTAAACATGTTTTAGGTAAAATAAAACGAGTATTAAAGTAAAACAATAGGGTTTTTCCAGTGATAATTACCATGCATCATCAAAATCATCGTACATCAATTGTTTCATAAATCTTCATGCATTAATATTATCATGATCTAAGAACCTAAATCTTGTCTTATTTGTTAAACTTTATAATACTTAACCCTAACCCTGAGTAAACATGGACAAAGTGTTTATAGTGGATCTAATTAATTAATTACTACGTGCATTTAGACATTTAGTGTAGATAGCTATTTCATTTATTCATATAGATTCTAAATTTCTTGCTTTTATTTATTCCCCTGCATGTGCTGTACAACTAGCAACTAGGCGTCATAGACAACAAGTTTACAAGTTTGAACAATGATACACATAAAATTGTTAGAAAAACAAGTCTAAATATACAATATTTTAATGGGAGGTGATATATGTATTACAAGATTTGATATATCTACCACCAGTATGTATTATTGACTTATACGGTCAGTTATAAAACTTGTACATTGTGATAGATGAATCATATTTTAATAAATAAACATATTTTATCAATTTCGACTATATCATATTTCACGGGAAAAAACTCAGGTAGAATAATATATTAGCATATTATCTTCAATATATTTTATTTCTTTTTTGAACATCAACTGAATTTTATTAAACTAAAATGGCTGATAAGATATATATCAACCGATCAAACAATGTTACAACCAAGAATAGCTAATAATAGAATCTACGAGTACCTTTTCTTGTCTTGCTTAAAAATTGCTTCATTACATTTTATCTTCAACATTTAATAATTTATACATATAAACAATTAGACTTGAAGTCTATAAGCTAATTTCAAATATAAATTAACTAGTCTTGTTTAGATGTGTGTGGAAACATGTTTTGACCATTTAAATAACCAGAAAAATTGATCAAAAAGATGATCGATAACTTGATGTATATTTAACAAAATAAAAGTTATATGTGCGTTGATATATTACTTTGTTTATAAAAAACCATAAACAAAGGTGTATATTCCCAAATGCGAACAAAACTCTTGAATCTACCTATCCACAAGAAAACAAAAGAATCAATAATTAATTTTCAAACAACTATTGTTCTTCAAAGATGCTTTCAAGATGAGGTCGCCAATCTCCACCATCAACACTCCGACGAACTCTCTTACGCCTGACCAGCTTCTTCTCTGCCACGACACGACTAGATACACATACTTGATCACCCGTTACCGTCTTGATCTTCACAACCTTTTCCAAATTTTCCTTATTCCTTGGTTTTCTTTTGTTCTCGGGAACAGAAGAAGCCGGGATCAAAAAATAAATACTACCTCTCTTGAGCTCGGAATTACTCGATAAAATAAGAATGCGCCTTGTGACACCTTGTGACGAAGGTTTGCTTAGTACATAATTTGGATACTTGCTTAGAACCTCGCCCGCGGTAATGTGTCGTGTGATCTCTTCAACATGTCCATTTAAATGAACAATTCTAATCAAATCTAGTGCTCCACAAGGAATTAGACATGATAGACAACATCTTAGACTATTTCCCATAACGTTTGGTTTTGTTTTTCGTATGACAAATAATCCAAAAGTGTGCCTACTTTAAGTTTTATGATCAAATGATGAATGGTTATGTTTTGAGAGGTTTTGAAATATGTAATATGTTGAAGTGATTGGGAAGTATTTATATAGAGAAGAGACCGTACAAATAATAATATTGGGCGTGGAGATGAAGTGTTAAAATAATGAGGTGGGAGGTGGAGTGAAATCATGAAGATATCTCGGCCGTAGTTTTGCAAATTTCTTGGATCGTACATTTTGCACTAAGCAGTTTGTTAAGGAAAATGATTGTATCCACCTAAAAAATTAGCCTAAAAATCCTTCTAATAGCTTTAGATGGTGACATGTGGATAACGTTGATTCTCTTTTCTAATCTCACCCCCCTGATTTTTCATATGTTACAATCCTATTAATTGGGAGGATTTTTAGGCTAATAACTTATGAGATTAATCATTACCAATGTTAATTTATGAAAAAGATGTTGCACTTTTCAAAAAAGAAAAAGTTATAATATAAAGTGATCCATAAATTGATGTGACATAATATCATGAAAGAATAAAAAGAGAAAAATTACGTACGTTATATATTATTTTTATTTTTTTAACATTTGTCATCATATGACTCTAAGAAACTAATCGTGTAATAGTAAAGTCTTGTGCGCATCCTAAACATCGAGATATTGACCATGATCCGTTACAGATATTTGGAGAGTAAAACCTTCAAGCTTGTCATCTTTAAAAATCGAACTCAAGAGCCTTGTTGTCTTATTAGTAAGATTAATTTCAACGGTTAAAAAGAATTTAATTAGAAAATCAAAAACTATTACAACGAGTTCAATGGATTTTGAATCCATGATTCCATTCTATCAGAGACACGTTATACTTTTAGACAAAAGGATAACATGTAAATTACCTATAGGTACGTTCTTGCAAAATTATACTGTTACATTTCGTTCTTTGAGTTTAAACCGATAATTGTTGACCATATCTTCTGATAATCTTTACAATGTTTCCAGGAAAAAAATAAAAATGAAAAGAGTGTATTTTTTTTTGGAACGGCAGATGAAAAAAGTGTATTAATTTATAATTTCTAAGATAAAACGTAAAAATTTCTTATAATTATTGCTTTGAAGTATATTTAGGGTGAGCTGCCGTCTTGGTCGAAGTTGCAAGTTTACTACACCCTTTAAGAAGTAACTTGTATAGATAAATGAGTAAAATGTCACAAAATATCATTTAAATTCAAAGGAAAGTATTATTCACAAGATTCGTATATGACAAACTTCGTAGTTATATGAGCTTATTACTCGTATTATTATTATTAAAGGGAGGGAGCGTGTAGAGGGTTGAGGGGATATGAAAGGGAGATGGGAAGATGGAAGGGGTATCAGTCGCCACTCAAAGGAGATGGGAGAAAAAGGTTAGGTGAGGAGCTTCTAACTCGTAGAGAGATGAGAAGGAGTTGGAAAAAAGGGTTGAGGGAGACGGAAATTTCAAGGGGGGAGTTGAGGGAGATGGAAAAAGGTTGACAGAGATGGAAAAAGGATTGGGAGTGATAATTGGCACTAAAAAAGGTTGGAAAAAAATTAGAGGGTTGAAATGAGGTTGATTAATTTGATTTGGTAATTCGAAGGAGACGAGGAGATGGGGTATATGACTTCTTCCCCCTAAGGAGTTAAGATAATATGTACCTAATAATAATCATGTCATAAGCAACAAGGAAACTTCAATCCGTGTACGTAGATGGATATGTCCAGCGCCAACCATTTCCATGACAGCTTTTAGAATAGCTTGCAGGGCAATAAGTCATATATACATGACAATTATTAAGCCGGAAATCTTCGTAAAAACAACCGGTAATTACTTTTTAAAACTAGACTTATGTCCGCCCAATGCAGCGAGGGTGGGGATAGTGATGACAGAGATGGTGGTGGTGGTGGTGACGGTGGTAGGGGCGAAAGTGGGGACGACAGTGGGGACGCTGATGGGACGACGATGGTGGTGAATGTAAAAGTAATTGATGTTAAAGGTAGTTTTGTGTTTATTTTAAGTGTTAGAGGATCCATACTATAAATTATTTCATTAAGAATATTATAGGTATATTAGATGGAGATGTTTAAATTAATGAATAAAGGAGATTTTTTTTTTAGTTTTTTCAAAGACATAAAGATTAAGGAAAAAAAAATTGATTTGTTTTATTAGAGAGTATATGATATCATTTTATTATTATTTGAAACAAAGTTTAAAATAATACAAATGAGCACTTCTATATACCTTAGTTAAATGTTGGATTGATTATTATTTGAATAGCCTTGTACCTGTACGGTGCGGCGGGACATAGAAAAAAACGCTGGTTAAGTCATGATACCATGTTATGTAACGTCTCAACCCAAATGAAAGCTTAATTGTTATAAACCAAAACTTTAGACTTTATACTTAGAAAAATACGGCCATTTTTCGCGAAAAATCAAAATATGCAATTCAAGAAAAGACACTTGTAGTGTTCTTAAAATGATGTAAATAGACTACTATATAAGTTTCAGGACCCAAAAAGGTCAAACGAAGGCTCGGGAAATAAACAAGGTTCGAGGACAGTGGAGCACGGCCTTTGCACAGGGCAAGAGCCGTGCTCTGTGACTCAGAGGCCGTGCTCTGTGACACAGAGGCCGTGCTCTGTGACACAGAGGCCGTGCTCTCTACTGTACACCAAAAACCCTATTTTTGACGTTTTTCAACATTTCGACTCACAATCAAACTTTTCCTTATCATTCCCTGATACAAATAAATCATAAACACATTACTTAACATTACAAAAGGTTTCAAATATTCAAGAGAAAGTTCTACAACTTTACGGGTCATCCACCCATTTAGTCAAAAATTATCCAAGTTATAATGAGTTACCAAAGGTTCATGCCTCCAAACCAACATGTGCAGATTTTTACATAACCCAACTTCATAAAACATATCAAATTTACCAAAACCAAGTTTACCAAAATGACAAGCTACCAAAAAGGACTTGTATCAAGAGCCAAGATGTACAAATGGAATATTCTACCCAAATTACCCAAGATGCCAACCTTCAAGATGGCCAAAACCTTCAAATCTAATTTCACTCGATCAAATCCTTGCTCTTGCTACTATCAACTCCTATAAAAGGGTTAAACAACTAAAACATAAGCAACGCTTAGTGAATGCATGTACATATAATCATAATCATGTTACCATAGCAATGTGCATCAAGCACCACATATAGCCTATAAAATGATAACCATTTCATTCATATCAATCACAAGCATAGAATTCATCACAATTCATTTTCAACATGGCCATAGACAATTTGGCTAGTAGGAATTTACCCACTTACTAGCTCTTTCAAACAATTTGACTAGTAGGAATTTACCCACCTACTAGTTCTCACAATCAATCAAACAAATTGGCTAGTAGGAATTTACCCACCTACTAGCTCTTATAAACCAAATCACATTATGCTAGTAGGACTTTACCCACCTACTAGCTCTTATAAACCAAATCACATTATGCTAGTAGGACTTTACCCACCTACTAGCTTTCATTCATCAAATCAACATTTTGACTAGTAGGAATTTACCCACCTACTAGTCTTCATTTTTTAACAAACATATGGGTCATAGGAATTTACCCACCTATGACCTCTATTAACAAGAACATGATTATATGCATATACACTCACCTTAAATTTGGCCATTGGATACTATGGCTAAAGGCTCAACTATATGATCTTCACCACCTATACATAATACAACATATATATATATATATATATATATATATATATATATATTATATATTATATATATATATATATATATATGAGTTCCATAAACTAAACTCTTTCATAATCATCTACTTGAATTCATCATAAACTCTATCATTATGGTGTTTGGATTCACAAAACATTTCCACAAAATTCCATGTTCATGTTCATAATATAATTCTAGCCAAACACCCAAAAAAAACTTAAGGTTTATTACTATGGGGTTCATTATAAAACTCAAATGCATTGACCCTATGCTTCTTTTTATAACTTCATTAGGGTTTTTATTCCAAAATACCAAAATTCCCAATTTTACTAGCCAAGAACCCTAATTTTAAAATCAAGAACCCTAAAATTTGTAATTAAATGATTTGGAGAAACCTTACCTCAAGAACAACAACTCAATTGAAATTTCCAGATTCTCTTTCTTTCTTCCTTGTTAATTTTGGCCCCTCACTAAACCACCACAAGCCCTCACTTTGTTTATTATTTGATTGAGTTGATTAATTGGATTTAGGAGGATGAATTGCATGAAATCCTTTGATATATTTGAAGTAAATGGAAGAATTGGGAGGTTTGAGAAAATGAGACTTAGTGATATTATGAATCACCATTTGAAATTGGCTGGGCACTTCCCCTCCCTGCCACGTTCCATCTATATTTTTGTAGGTATAATAGCCGCTAGCCACTAAGGTTCCAACTAAAGTAACCCCTTGTCTTAAAACAAAATATTAGAAAATTAATTTAATGTTAAAACTATAAAAAGGGTTCAGTGTCTTTTACCTTAAAATATTGGGGTGTTACATGTTATTACATGAATGTATGATTCATCTCAAGTATTTCTTAGTCCGGCTGAAAGTGCAAACCGCCGTTGTTGTTTTAGAGTGAGCGTTTTTATGTTGATTGATTAAAAACAGTAACGTATGTGTGTTTTTTGGTATAATATATGAGCAACTATAGGGAAGGAAAGGAACACGAGTAAGGTTTTTTTTAAGGGTATTTTTGGAATTTTAAGGATAAAGTGTTGGATGGGATAAAGTATTGGATGATAGTATAGATTAAAAGGGTAAATTAGATATTTTAAAGGTAGAATGTTAACTTTTAGGGGGTAGTTTGTTTATATAGATATAGCCTTGTACCCGCGCGATGCAGCGGGACATAAGAAAAAAATGCTGGTTAATTAGCGGTACCTGCGCGATTACCGGATTACCGTACCTATGACTATATGTGTTTTAGACAGCAGAGACGACGGTTTTGGGGGGCGGTGGCTATGTGTGTTTAAAGGGAGGCGGTTCTGAGGAGATGTATGTGTGTATTTTGTTCTGGGGGGATATATGGGTGTGTTTTTTGGTATAATATGTAAACAACTTCAGAGGAGGGAAGGGAGACAAATTCAACGTAAAGTTTTCTTAAGGTATTTTCGATATTTCAGGATTAAAGTGTTTGGTGGTAGTGTAAATTAAAAGGGTAAAATAGGGAATTTAAAGGTAGAGTGTTTAATTTGAAAAGGGGTAGTTTGTTTATATAGGAGGTATAGATGATCTAATTTATATTTTTAATAATTATAATGATGATTAGAATTAATGATTAGGAATAATTTAAGTGATATGGATAAACATATAACATCTTAAAATTAAGAAATTAATGAAAAAATGACAACTAATAAAAAATTTTATATGACATGTTTTTATAAATATCAACTAAGCAAAAATATATCCTCTCTTAGTTATATAATAATAAAGAGAAAGATAATAATAATTAAACAGGTATATCGAGTTAAATATCCTTTTGATGCCAAAAACGCACGAGGGCTCAATAATCTAAGACCCTAAACGACAAAATTAAAAACCAATTTAATATCTTGTGAAACTCTGTCTTCATCCTCGATCCAAGGTGGAAGCCTCAATTAATAAAATTTGATTGCGTTACTCATTTGCATTTAATCATTAAGCTCTAGAAGTATTTGACAATCTCATTAAAATAAATTGAGAAATATTAATTAAAATTTAAAAATAATTTAAAAATCTTTCCAAAAATGTCCAATCATGATAAGTGTAATCTAATTTTTCTTTTAGCTAAGCTTATTTCTTGATTTTTCCATGTCACATAATCTTATAATTAAGAGAATTTTTAGATTATTTTATTAAAAGGATTAATCATTTTCCAAACAAATATCATTTTTTTTTAGGCAACAAATATCTTTTTTGATCAAGAGTTATGTATATCTCGTTTTCATGACGATAAAAAAAACATCATTTTTGTTATTTTTCCATGTTGTATTCATTTAAGTTTTTATTGGATAATATTTAGAATGGTAACGTGTAACGCTATCTACAATCACTTAGTGCATGGTCAATTTTCTTCCAAAAATTTTGTAAATATTAATTGGAATGTAATATGTCCATCATCGTGTTGAGTCAGTTTGCCTCCATGCATTTTGTAGACATATTGTAATGTACGACCATGCGATTTTATGGTCTTTGTTTTTTTTTCTAGATTTTTAAATTGTCCAAAAGCTAAATATGCAAGCAGACTCCCTTTCTTTTTGTTTTTCTAATGCATTTTGTAATTTTTTTTTTTTGGTTTAAATGAATTAGAATGGTAATGTGTAATACTATCTTCAATCACGACGTGTATGGTCAGTTTGCTTCCAAGCATTTTGTAAATATCCATTGGAGTGTAATATGCCCATCATCGTGTTGATTCAGTTTGCCTCCAAGCATTTTGTAGACATTGTAACGTATGGCCATTTGATTTTATAGTTTTGTTTGTTTCCATACTTTTTAAGTGTTCAAACATGCAAGATTACTTTTCTTTTGATTTTCTTAATGCATTTTGTAATGTTTTTTAGTTTAATATGAATAATAATATGAAATGGGCAAATCGAATTTTATTATGTTAAGTTAGAGAGAAATTGAGTTCAATATGCTAGTTCAATATCCTAGAACATTTTATTGATTTGTAGTTGAGATGGTTGGTATGCTTGATGATTTTTCCTATACCATTAAAAATGGGATAATTTAGTATTTGAGAAGATAATAAAACCTGTTATATATTTTTTTGAAAGAAGTAACTTTAATGAGAAACTACATAAAATTAGATATATTTCAGTGCATTAAGATAGTGTATTCAAAACTTGTAAACTGCATGTTTACGAGTTATTATCTCATTTTCTCAGTTTAATTTTTTCTAAACATATATTGTCAATAATATGTACATTATATATATAATGTATAATTAATATTTAATGATTGGCAAGTATATATTTATGTATCATACAATTCAGTATAGTATATTATGATTGGTATGGACACTCGTCTGACTATGAAATTAATTGGTACCAAATGGTACATGAGAGTTTTCATTCAATTGTTTTTCTTTTTGTAATTTTACATGGAGAAAAAAGTACAAAAGTACACTCCACAGCCGTTGGATCAAAGCTTTAGACGGATCAGATCAAGCCTTTTTCCTCCTTCTCCGGCCAGCAGCTTGCTTCTTTTCCGGCAAGACAACCACCAGCCAGCCACCATCATCATCTCCGACCACCCCAACCACGGCGCCGACAGCAAGGGCTTCGCCCGTACCGTAGCAAACCGTCACCATTTTTTGGACCGTCGCCCATCAAATCCAAACGATTCTCATATGCGTCCCTTGACAACCAGTTTAGAACGGATGAGGGCCACTGGCCCGTACCGTATCCCCGAAAACGAACCTGATTCTTGCCGAAAAGTCGTCGGAGATGGTGGCGGTGGTTGTTCGTAGGAGAATAAGGAAGAAAGAGAAGGTGTGGCGGTCGCCGGAGAAGAAGGAAGAAGGTTGTACTTTTTTTCTCCTTGTACTCAAAATAACACACACACACACACATATATATATATATATATATATATATATATATATATATAAAGAGAGAGAGAGAGAGAGAGAGAATTTCCTTAATTTGAGAATTATTTTTTTGTAAGAACGGCGAGAACTCTTAAATGATATATTTGTTTATATGTTTTTTTTGTCCATTCACATATGAAAGGATATAAAAATATATGTTGTAGAATAAACTTTTTTAAGAAATCTTCAAAATAGCCTTTTTATGAACTTGTGAACGAATTTGTTGACGTTTTTTGTTCACATGTGACAAACGGCTATATATAAGGTTCTGGAAAAAAATTTCTTCTGCAACATATATTTTATAACGTTTCACATGTGAATAAACAAAAAAAACATGTGATCCAATATGAAATTTAGGAGTTCTCATGATTTTTTAAAAAAAATGGCTTCTCAATTTAAGGGTCTCACATATATATATATAAACACTCCGGTGTGAACAGTCTTAAAATAAGAACGGTGACAACACTTAAAAACATCATTATGATGCATTAAAAGTCCATAAAAGTAACATAGTTCATAACTAATTGTCATTATTTAAGTGTTTAACAACACATTGATCCGTCAAAATCGAAGAAATTACGTTTTTTGTTGAATGCATCATTTTTATGAATATGCATCAAAGATGAGTGCACAAAACAAAAAATATGGTTTTTTCGATTTTGATAGACCAATGTGTTGTTAAACACTTATATAATGATAATTAGTTATACACTATGTTTGTTTTATAAACTTTTAATGCATCAAAATGTAATTTTTAAGTGTTCTCATCATGTTCTTATTTTAATAATACTCTTATTTAATAATATAATCAAATAAGAATATATATATATATATATATATATATATATATATATGATACTTATTTTAATTAATCTTGGAGGTCCAAGTTCAGTGTACGTGTTAGATTTTTATATTCATGGATTGGTGTTTCGATAAGATATGCAATTAAGATCTTTTAAACATGCATGATTTCGGAATATCTGCCTCACATGTTCTTTCATGTTTTTTCCCCCTCTTTTTCCTTTTAATTTCTAGTCTTAGGGCAACATAATACATAAAAGTTGTACTTTGGGGTAGTCATTTTCTATCAAAACTAAAACCTTCAAATTAAATCCATGATGTTATTATGTTAATGCAATGAAGGTTAAATTAACGTGTTATGAGCCGTGAAATATGTTAGCTAAAGTACATGAGATATGTGGCCCGAATGTAGTTAGTGAAATACGATTATAAACTATAAACATTAAGATTTAGATCATTTTTGTTGTGTAAAACATTTATGTAATAATTAAGGTGTATGCATATATATCATTGATTCACAAACAGGAAATTTCGTACAAAGAATTTTATTGTGATAATATGAAATTATTTTTTTTTTTTTTTAACAGCTATAATATGAAATTATTACTCGTATACTTATATGATATATCATAGCTACCTAATTATCTAATACTATCTTATAAAACATTTTGTCATTTTTCAAATTTTCAATTAAGGATTTGAACTACCTAAATTACCCTTCTTATTTATTCACTAATTTAAACATCTCTACCTAATATACTGATCTATACTATATTATAAAGCAGATTCCCCCTATCTAACATTTTAAGTTTCAACATTTACTTTTCTCCAAAATGCCCCTTCTATCAATTATATATTACTAAACACCTTTTCTCTTTTCTCAAATCTCAACCAATCATCTTTTTTCTGTCTCCTCCATAAATCATTTATTTCTCTAATTTATTCAAAATCTTTTATCACACACAGTACATCAATAAATTATAAAAATTATATGAGTATTTTTAAAATTTCATGCTCTTTCGACGAATTTTTAAATCTGAGGGCGGAAACCGTACGGTTAAGACATTTGGCTATCACACTTTATGAGTTATCACCCCACCATCTCACTACCGCAACGCGCGGGTACTTACTCTCGTAATAATCTAAATCTCAATCACTCATTTTCTTCTCTTTTCTCAAATCTCAACCACTCATTTTTTTTTCTCTCCTCCATAAATCATTTTTTCCTCTATTTCATTCAAAATCTTTTATCTCAAAAACTGTATATCGATAAATTATAAAAGTTGTATGGGTGTTCTTAAAGTTTCATGCTCTTTTATTAGAGATGTCATTCGATATACTTTCGACGAATTTTTAAACGCGGGGGCGGAACCCGTACGGTTAAGGCATTTGACTATCATACTCTATGACTTGACCTATCACCTCCACCATCTCATCGCCGCGATGTGCGAACACTATCTATCGTATTTATACAACGATATTCGATACCCGGCCACTTACAACAACATATGATGAATTGAGATATAAACAATCATATTATATATATTTTTTGGTATAAACTTATTTTTATGATTGTATAGTATTATCACTCTATCAGGCAGCGGCGGAACTTGAACCACATTACTGGGGTAAAATCACGCATTCACGTACAATTTTCTGTATCTATCTTTTGTCTCTGACTTTCAGAGGGGGTAAAATTACACAAAAAAAATTTTTACCCTTAAATAATATATAATTGCTAGATAAGACTCAAAAGTCTGAAAAGACCATTACCCCCTTTGACCCTTATTATCTTCCGCCCCTGCTATCAGGTCATATATTAGAACCATCATGAGTGTTGATTGTAACTTTTATTTGATAATAAGTTATACGCAATGCTTGTAATTGGAATACAACCTAAACACGACATATATAGTTGTTAGAGAAGACATTATAGTTGGATAATTCGTCATGATTCTAGCCCTATCGGTATAACGATGTTTATCATCAAACGAATGAGTTAATGACATACATTATTGTTCTAGCGAGCACTTTGCAACTTTGACGGCTCGTTATACAACCATCACCTAATTTTATGAGTATATGTTTTACACGGTAAACAGAAGTAGTTCATTAAAAATTTAATTAACCCTCGTGCTTTACAATTGAATATCAGAATATGTATATATTTTATTGGTGTTGCAACTACATGATAGAATATGAAGTCCGCTACCTATAATTATTCTCACAATTGATCGATGTCAGTTCCTACTTCCTAGAAAGGTTCCACATATAGTTTCATAGAATCTTTAGTACTAGCTTTAAATACCATTTACAAACTCTATGCAATCCATTAAATCATATTCTATGTCATCTTAAAGATTGTTCGTTCAAGTCAATCAATCTCTCAAGTTTGACCTAAACCCTCCATTTCTACAAACTCACTAAATTGACCGGAAGAAACGATGAGAAAAAAGTAGGGTTAAGTACCTTGAAATGTAATTAACTATGCCCCAATGTCTATAGTAGGAACCAACTACAGATTTTGGATAGTGTATGGTGACTAACTTATTAAAATGTCTAAGTTATGTATGAACCGGATGTATACAGTCCACGTCGATGGCATATGATCAAAAACACATTATTTTCACTATAACCAGTACAATATAATGTTAACAAACCCAGATTCATTCTCTTCATCCATCAATTATATCATATTCATGTCTTTTGTCATCTTTTAAGATTCAAACAAAAAATCAAACATTATATGTTAAAAAAATTTCATCCATCAGTACTGTTTCTAAACTTAATCATGTATACAACCTCTCTAATCTCGTGGCGCAATCAGATCGAAAATCTTATTAGATTAAAGGATATGATCATAAATCTTCTCTAACTTATCCATCAAACCACCAAAACCACTCTCTCTATCAAACCACCACAACTTTTAGGGATTTTAATTTTAATAATTATGATAAAAACATTATATTTATGATCGAAAAAAAATTACGAATTAGATGAATAAGAAGAAATGATACAACTGCTACTACCTTTGCATCTTCTTTGTTTGTTTTTGTTTATTGAATTACAATAATTATGTATGTTTTGTAGTTGTGATTAGTTATGAGTGAGTTTTAATGTTTCTTGTTATTGATGATGTTGAAATTGTTTGTTGATTTTGTCAAATTACTGGTTTAGTTCTTATTCTGATATATTGGCGTGGTTAAGATAATAAAACTCAAATTGTAACCGGCTATTTGTTGAGCTGGTAACCTCATACACGACTCAGACATTTTAAAAAAGCTATTACCGTACAATATCCAATAATCATAGTTGGTTCCTACTATAGACATTGGGTCATATTTAGTTACATTTCAGGGTATTTATCCCTTTTATTTATGAAGGTTAAATATCATGCAAAATTTTCAAATTACAAAGTTTTATTACTTTTTTTTTTACTAGCAAATTACTCACAACACTTACATTACTTCCAAATCATCATAAATACGTCTTTATCAATGATTGATCCCTAAACCCACATCTCAAGAGGCAAATTTAAAAGCCAGTACCAGTAAGCTAATGTCACATTATCCAAAGTCTTATTACACTCCTTAATTAAGTTGGAACACATTATAATCACCATGTATCTTCAAAATATATATATAATGACCATGAAATGGTATCACAGACACAGACTTGTTTAACATCTATAAACAAGATGAATTACTCGTACATTTGATGATAGACAAACATTATTTAAGGTTAATATTATTGTTGAGCATATATATAAAGGCCATCTTAGAATATAACAATTAATAAATAAAAATTTGTATTTTTTTGTAAATATTAGTTGCAAACTTGCAACCTTTCTCTTTGAAATTTTTTGTGAAACTTATTATTGCAAATAAAATGTACTTTAAATAGATATGAAATAGTTTAAAATACGAGTAAAACATGAACAAAAATCACAACAAACAATGAAGCGGGCTTCTTAATATTCATAGTTTTGTTTCTTATAAAATTCCGATAACGAGTGGTTGATTATATGGCACCAAGTCCAAAAATTTGACTAGTGCCACTCTGTTACCAGCTGGACATTTATTTGCAAATCTTTATGGAAAGAATTTTATAGAGTTAAAAACTAATGAAAAAAAATCAGAAGCTGGTGATAAGGATCTGTAGTTGAAGACGTTGCGAAGAATCATAGGTTAATATTGTTTATTTGATTGCCTCATGTTTCCGGACATCAAGCTTTTGCCATTTATTATATAAACTAATTATATTTCTATCTTTAATAAGAAAAATAGTGTTTTTTTTTTCCTTCTTATTTCTTCTAAAGATGTGAGATATTTGTGAATATCAGGAGGTTTAATATATATTATTTTAACCGAGCTCGCGCTATAAAACACCATAACCGAATAGATTCTCAATTTAAACATTTCGACGAGAAACCAAACCTCTATTATCCAGAGATCTTGAATGAAAACTTACTCAGACCCATCATAAATGAAAATTAAAATAGATATAACCATCATAAAAAAATTTAAAATAAGATTCAAACCCTTGATCTCTTGTAATAAATTTCTTTGTTAATATAGGATTTGCTGATAGTTTTAAAAATAGTTGATACTCCTAAATATCAATTTAAAGACACAAATAACATCATCTTGTTAATAAAAGATTGAATTAGGAGAATACATCATTATTATTTTATATCTATCTATCTATTAATATAACTTTCTCTCTCTTTCTATCGAAGAATATCTATTAATATGATTAAAGTGTTTTTTTGAAACATTGCTATCATAATAAAAATATTTTTTTCTAAAACGATAAGTTATTTTATTCATATTCTTAAAGTACATGAATATATAAGATGAAATGTATTTTCGAAAACTTCAGAATTATTCACCAAAAATGTAAAGATTAAGACTAGAACCCAAATAAGTTTTTTAAAGGTTAAAAACTTTATCAATAAGCAACCAACCCCGTTAACAAGTTTCTAACGTCATATTATACAGTTTAACCTTTTTATTACATATCCTTATCTATATTATACAAGATAAATAAGAAATTATGGATTTAGACTCAATTCACCATAGAAAGCTATCACATGTGAATTAACCAGAAACTATATTGAAATTTTAGTGTCTCAAAAATCACATTATATACATAATACTAAAAACCAACTTATTTTGTACAAGAGATCATGCATAATGTACAACTATGTCTAATTTTTATTTCCCTACAATTTTTATCTTTTAACATACTAACCCACATAGTACAACTTTACACATCGAGTAATTTTTTTTTTACTTTTGTTTCTTTCATTTTTATCTTTTATCTATGTTTTTTAACTTTTGGGTTCTTATGTGTTTATCATACAACTTCTATACATTACGGTTTTACCTTTAAACCTTTGATTTTGACTATTTTTTTGTATTTTTTTTTAATTTTGCTTCTTTCATTTTTACTTTCTCAAGTTTGTAGTTATAACTTTTGCTCTTTATCAAAGTTTTTGTTCTCAGTTTTATTGCACCAAACTTAAACCTTTGACTTTGATTATTTTTTGTATTTGTAACGTTTTTAATATATAATAATAAGACTCATCACTATCACAGTGTTACATCTTTAGTTCATGTAATGATTAAAACAAGACAGTGAGTATATCATATCGTTAATGTCAATATTTGCGTTAATATAGTTATTATTTTGTCATATATTTTCATACATCTTATTATTTTTATACGTTATTATTGTATTTGTATATTCGACATGAATGTATTTGTATTACACTAATACGGAGTACTAATACATATTTTTTGTATTCAAAACTGTCGCGTAAAAAACGTATCCCGCAACAGCGCGCGAGTTTAACGACTAGTTATAAAATTAATTTTCAACTGCCATATATATTATATTATCTATTATTTTAGGAGTATTACATTTATCAAAATGAAGGTAATAAACGTATCATAAATTTTAATTCATTTATCATAGTTATGTAAATGTATTATTGATTTTGTCAAATCACATTAAATTTAAATTTGTGGTAATTTTTATCTCGATAGTTAAAAAAAAAGGAATTCATGTTAATGGGAGGCGATAACAAGTTTTTTTTTTTTTTTTTTATCACATTATACACTAATAATTTTTACATTTTTTTCATATAAATTGTAAATTGATTGATGTATAAAAATAAGGAATATGATTAATCTACTTAACTAAATAATCTAAAAACTCTTCTAATCATGTAATAATCATTTAAAAAAATTAATGGTTAAAATTTTTAAAAAAAAAAAAAAAGAATTAGTGGATAAAGCGTCTATGTTCTTATAATTTTAGAAGAAAAAAAAATGTTACAAATATCATTTCTCTAAGTAATAGATCAAGAAAAAGGAGTTTATAATTGGACTAGTATCACGTGCAAGGCATATTTGCACACTGACATCATCCAATCCCTAGCTAACACTTAGACATCTCATCTTCCGATTTCTCCGACCGGTGCTCCTCCGTCATCTCTCGACCGGTTTTCGCTCGTTTTCGGTAACAGTAACTTTGTTTTCTTACAGCTTCTTATTTTAATCGAAATTGTTGTTAAATAAACATAATAATGATTGTAAAATAGTATATAGAACCCCCTATGTGTCTTCAGTAATTTATCGCATTACTTTCTCTCAAATAGGCGAATTAAACTATAATATAAGTTATTATTAGCTGAATAAAAATAAACCAAAAGAATAAAAAAATAAAGTGATTGTAGTTTAATGCATACGGATTTAATGATATATTTAATATTTCGGTAAAAGGGCGTCACCCCTGGTTATATACTCTTTTGATAATATATGAACATAATTAAATTACATTTCTATTTTGGTTGATCGATCTTAGTAAGTTTTCACATATGTTTGGTTGTTTTTTAATGTCAGGAAGTAAGCTGTTGGTTTTGATTGAAAGAATTGCAGATGTTTTTGTTTTAGTTTTAGATGATTATTTGAAGATAAGCCGATGATTTCACGGTTCATAAAAGCCAACGAAAGGGTATTATGGGGTGGCTTCTTCATTGTATTTGGCTTTTCTTTCTTTGGTGGTTTTCTTTATACTGGAATTATATCAAAGCTACTCCCTCCTTCAGATGATGCAATTATTTTTGCAATACAAAATGACGGGTATGAGTGTTGAACGATCCCCCTAGTTTCATCAAACACATCCTTTTTTTTTTTTTGCAAAGGAGAGTGCATAGTGTTGTTCTATCGGTTTTAATTAGAATTATCAAATGAATTCTTGTTAGTTTTAAGTTTTTGATCAGATTTTAGTTGGACAGAAAGTAATTTGTCGTTGATATAAGGATAACCATTGAAGTAGCAATCAAAGCCCATGTCCCATTTTCTTATACTTGGTTTCTGATGGTTGAGAACCTTATTGAGCGATATAATATGGTGATCTAGAATAATGTTCGAATGCCTGGTATTCCTAATGGAGTCTAGCCAGATTGTTTATCTGTAGAGGCGAAGTTAGAGCCTTTTTCTGGATTGGCAGCCCTAAATAAGCTTCAATAACCCCACTAGCCTTTTTTTATCTGTGGTGTAATTTTATCTATTATGTATTTATGTCTACTACCTTGGTCTTATTGGGAGTTCGAGTTGTAAGTTGTCAGTTAGCTTATATCGAGGCTCTGTTTGTACTTATACATGAGCCCTTATGAAATAAGCCAAGGTTCCAAGGCTCAAGTTTATAGGAACCAAGCTAGTATAAGGCTAGCCAAGGATTGTGTGAGCCAGATCTTGTTTTTTTGGGGTAAAGGTTATATACCTGTGAATTTATAACAACACCCAACTGTTTAGTACAAGTAGTATGGCTGAAATACCACACTAGTTAACATGCAACATGATGCATGTAGATTACAACAGAACAAGCTAGTTTGCACAGCCTATACCCAACATCTAGCTTACTCTATCATAGTATAAGTCTTATCCAAGGATTGGGTCTCAAGAGACCTGAGCTTGACTGTGCTTACTTTATCACAAATGCAAAACATCTGCTAACATGCATATGAACATGCCATTGCTACACTAAGTGTCTTTGGAATAGCTTCAACATCATGCTCTTGCTCTTGAACAAGTTGAATTAGTGATAATCGTTTTGATAATCAGTCAATCAACTTCTGCTCTTTTTAGCTTGACAAATGTTTTACTTTTGTAACCAAATATTAGTTGAGAAATTGACTTAAAAACACTCGATAGAAAATGTAACTCCATTAAACTGCTTTTAATATCTTTGTATTAAATATATATCTAGATTCTGTTACCACAGTTGATCATTGTCTGGGTGTTTCGCCCCTTTTATTTCTCTACTTCGATTATCTAAATGATATAACTAACACAGTTGCCAAAATTTTAGAGCATGTTTCTGATGTTTGTCTTGTATGCAACAGGTATTATTGCATCTTGGTACCTTTGACACTTCCAGTTATTGTGGTTGCCGTATACTTTTACTGGCTTAGCATGAAAATGTTCAAGCATGCTTGATCTTCTACTTGGTTTCATGAAGTCTGTAATTCTCATTATCACTACCCTTCGATTGTGGTCTTTTTACTGGTGTTCATTTGGATCTTCATGAAATACAATCATTTGTTGTGCTTTTGAATGAGCAAATTGCATCATTTCACATGCCTTTCCTATATAAAGAGATGGTATCTTAATTTGAGCTCAAAATGCACAAAAGGCACAGGTCTGGGACCAGTGTTGGCTAGGATTGAAGAAAAAAGCTGGCGAGTAGGGCATGTTTGAGGCTGGTTAAGGCACAACAAATTGCTCAGTGGTGTTTAGGGCAACTGAACATGATTAGGCCTAAACCTGGGTCCAGGTCAAAGATCAACGTGACATAGCATATTGATGAATGTTCTTGTATATACATTCATAGGAATGCCTAACTGCAAACAAATGTGTTGTACATATACATACATGTTTTGTACAGATACTCATTGCTGTGGTTTATATTTGTAGCTTTTATAAAGTTTTTATCCAGTTTTACCAGCTGAAATAAGTCCAGAAAAACGATCAGTTGGCCTACTTCATAGCGATGTCTCTTACAAAATAACAAACAGAGCAGAAACATGGAATGCTTTTCAAGCCTTTAGTTATTACGGTCAAGGAGAAATGATCTTTTTCTTCACAAGATTCTCAAGTAGTCAAGTACAACATTTGAAGGCCTGTATCAATGAATTTCAACAAGAGGTGAATGAAATGAAAGAGACCAAAGAAGAGCAGATGCTGATACTAAGGAATTGAAAAAGAAGAAGCAAGATGCATGCTATGTTTCGGTTTCTAGCTCAGTTACCTAATGCTGCACATCGTCCACACAGGTAATTTTATTGCATCGAGTTTCTTTACTAGAGTTTATCATTTTTAATTTTTTTTTTAATGCATGCTTATCTCTTATAATCACTACATGACTGGCAGCCCACACACACACACACACACACACACATATAATTATATATAGATTGAAAGGATAGATTGAATGACTGATAAGAAAATGGTTAAAATAAAGTGATAGATTTGTATTTGAATGTTATATGCTTCCATAGTAAACAACCCCTCATAATCAAGTCAACTACACGTTTACAGTTTGACCTGTTTCACTTCTGAGCCATTTATATTGGTTTTATGAGAGGCCACATTAGCCCATCTCAATTTAGTGAACGGGTGAAAAACTGAAAATGGTGATGGTAATTTAGTGAAATTGGACGGTTGAGTATCATGATAATGGGTCAAAAATCACGTTAAAAACTAAAAATGCATAAACCTTATAGATGGGCTGGGTTTGGTAATGGGTCAAAACAATGGCAACATTTTTAATTTTGGTTTCTTTTATGTTTTGGAACCATACGTGTCGTATTTCAAAGGATAGACTGAATGACTGATAAGAAAATGGTTAAAATAAAGTGATAGATTTGTATTTGAATGTTTTATATGCTTCCATAGGAACCAATCCCTCATAATCAAGTCAACTACACGTTTACAGTTTGACCTGTTTCACTTCTGAGCCATTTATATTGGTTTTATGAGAGGCCACATTTAGCCCATCTCAATTTAGTGAACGGGTGAAAAACTGAAAATGGTGATGGTAATTTAGTGAAATTGGACGGTTGAGTATCATGATAACGGGTCAAAAATAGCATTAAAAACTAAAAATGCATAAACGTTTTAGATGGCCTGGGTTTGGACGTTTGGTAATGGGTCAAAACAATGGCAACATTTTTAATTTTGGTTTCTGCTATGTTTTGGAACCATACGTTTCGTATTTCAAAGGACTGAATGAGTTTTATTTACATACTATTTTTGCCATATTTATTATCTTTTGATACAATATATGTACCATGTGATAACAAATTATAGGTAGCATTTTCGTTTTGAACCATTTCTTTTCCGATGAATGATCAATTTAAATATTTATTGTCATTGATAATAAAGTACTAAAATATTGGTAATGTAATATCTTGCTCTATAAATCTTATATCATTTTATCACAATTTTGATTTTTTTGCAACACTAAAATTAAACCAAACTTACTTTATATGTGTAATCAAATATTGTATTTATTACAAAAAACCGATAAAGTAACATTATAAATATAAAATATTTCATATACACAATTAATGTAATAGTCCTTGTAATAAATATATACACATACATACATTCATTTTGCATGCCAAAAAAAACTCCTAAGAATTCATCCATGGCTTTCACCATCTTTCTCTTCATTCTATTTCTCAAAGTCTCCACAGTTTTATCAGCCCAAAACATAACAAACTTATTCACATCTGTGCTCGTTTTTGGCGACTCAACCGTGGATTCAGGCAACAATAACTACATAGATACCCCATTTAGAGCTGATCACCCGCCATACGGACACAATTTCCCTGGCCAAATTGCCACGGGCCGGTTTTCAAATGGAAAACTTGTTCCCGATTTTTGGGTGTCCTTGTTAGGAATAAAGGACATTATTCCTCCATACTTGCAACCAAATCTAACCGATTATGATATCCGGACAGGAGTCAACTTTGCTTCAGCCGGATCGGGATATGATGATATTACATCTCAACTTTCTCGAGTGATTCCAGTGTCTAGACAGATGAAACACTTTAAAGAGTATATTAAAAGGTTGAAGAAAGCTGTGGGGGTAGAAGAAGCAAAAAGAATTATTCAAGGGGCATTAGTGTCAATTAATGCTGGAACAAATGATTTCACCATTAGCTATTATGGTCTACGTACAAGAACAAGTGATTTTGCTATTGGTGATTACCAGGATTATGTATTGAAGAAGCTGCACTACTTCATCAATGTACTGTTGCTTTCTCTATTTTTATAGCTTACATATATTTTACGAGTAATAATGATAATAAGGTGCTAAATTGATGGTGTTTGGTTGAAGGTTCCCTGATAATCGATTAGTAAAAATATGATAAAAAACATTAATAGAAGGTCCAAAATCATTTTGTATTACCTTTAAGACTATCATTGTAAAATTTTGATAAAGAACTATATTTTTTTTTTCTGTCATATAATTTTTTACAATACAAAATTTATATTTTTTCAAAGCCAAATCCATTTCCATCCATATGTTCAAACCAAATACTAAGTAATTGGGTTTTGTCAATGATTACTGTTAAGGATATCGAAAAAAAAGAATCATATGCCTTTATTTTATTCAGACTTGCTTTTCATAAAAAGAATTTTAATTAATAAATGTTTTTAAAAGGCTAAATTGACTGTATTGAATCATAAGTAACAACCAATGTCGTATTTTATGGGTTTTTGGTCTCAATACTCCGACAGTGTATAGAAGGTTAGAATGTATACAACCTTAGTGCCTTACCCCTACCACGACGACGGTGTAGAGAGACTGCTTCCTGGTTTTAAGATAAATTAGGACTTTCGGCCTTGTAAGACATGAGGATATAATCCTTGACTCTATCTTCAGAGTATTAACCACTTAATTCAACCTTGTTGGTTATTGTATTGAATCACAAGTTAAGTCTTCTAGTTAATATATTTTATTTAGCAAATGAAGTCAACCCAATTGGTAGAGGCATCTCTGGTTATTTCTACAGGTTTTGGGTTCGTTCTCTGGAGTGATAAGTCTATGGGTTGTTTTCTGAATCACATGTAACGCTCACGGTATACACCTTGTAGTCTAGAGTACGTGCAAAGCTTTACCATTGTATGGTGAAGTGTCCCCTAATATCGAATACATACCCACTATTAAGAAAATCTTATACGTATTTAAAAGAAACGTTTGATTGTAATTAATGAGACGATTAATAATAGGAGTAATAGGTTTTGTCATCGATGACAGGAGCTCTACAAACTTGGATGTCGAACAATGGTGGTTTCGGGGCTACCACCAATGGGTTGTTTGCCGATCCAAATGGCGACCCGATTCACAAGAAAATGTATAAAGAGTCAGAACTTGGATGCACAAATATACAATAAGAAGCTCGTGAAACTCTTAGGCCATATTCAAACTTCCCTTGATGAAAGCTTGATTGTATATGCTGATATATACACTCCGGTGATGGAGATGATGCGAAATCCACGAAAACATGGTAAGTTCTTTATACTAGTTTGTAATGTAAAGAATCAACTTATTTAAGTTCTTACCAATTTTACATAAATGCCAAATTGTAAAATTGCTTAAGAAAAGTGCATAAAGAAAAATGTCATACAACAATAAGAAACTTTTTTGAGTTGTCTATTTTGATATGATAGTGTAGCATTTTAATGTACATATATGTCTATTTTGATATGATAATGGTACCAGTTTGATTAAAAGCTCGTTTAAACATATCGAGTCGTTACTCATACGAGCTAGCCGAGATAAGGGAAAGAAATGAGTCTATTTATAATGGGTTTAATGAGTTTTTATACTCTAAACTAAATTTATTACTAATTAATACAAAAATAATAGAGTTATTTGCTGTTACAAAGAACAATACGAGTACAATTTTACCACTGAATTAAAGATCCCATCATATGTTATTTTTGCAGGATTTACCGAAACAAAAGTGGGATGCTGTGGAACAGGCTATTTGGAGGCAGGACCAATATGCACAGCTTTTACTCCACTGTGCACAAACCCTTCAAACTACTTGTTTTTCGATAGCATTCATCCGAGTGAAGCTGCTTACCGTTACATTACCAAAACCCTTCTGCGAAAAATTATCAGTCGCTTGAATCACACCGGATAAAGTTGTTTCCAAATTTTGAAAGTAAAGCAGTTTAGATTAGGCCTTGATATCTCCCAATTAGAAATGATTAGATCCAAAACAATGTCTTGAACAAGTTCCTACAAACCTATTGTTTTGGAAATTGTCATTTCTTATAAAGGAATGGTGGTCTTATGATAAATGTGAATTTGTGTTTCTAATATTATTATCCAATTTGTTATTCATATGACAGTGAACTTGTGTTTCTAATATTATTTTCTAGATTGACTTAAACTTGGTCTTCTATTTGAACCCATTAACCATTGTTCGTAGGTAATCGGCTAATCGCAATCAACAGGTTTCATTGGCGTAAGAAATGGTATCAAAACTATTCCTTTTCAATCATTTTCAGTTGATTGGATGCTATTGTGTCTGCAAGTTGCATATCGCTCAAATTGTGGAATCGGTCAATCAATCAATTTGGTGGTAGGGTTGCCAACGGGCGAATTAGGGAAACGTATGATGTATCCATATTTCAGCCTCGTCCCTTACCCGGACTGTAAATGTAATCACCTTCGCGCCTGGCAGGCTACAGAACTTTTAACAGTAAGTTTTCATGACTCGTTCGTATCTCCACGAGGATCAGGGATCCCGGGTTGGATTTTGGCCAATTGGGTCAGGGTTACACCAAAATCGCGCTCAGCCCAAACCCATAAAATGAATTCATATATACCAAGATAATCGAACCCAAAATCCGACTTCATGTTTTTGGTTTCAGTTTATATGGTGCCGGTTAAAACTTGGAAGTTTCCACAAGAACCATCCAAACCATATATAACTTAACCATTACAACTGGCCAAAAACTTCCATAAACTAACTTGATTACATTGTACAATTACAATCTACAATACACTTGGACATTCATTCACTAGTTCAAATTTCACTTCCGGCTACTCCCTGAAATTGCTGTTGCCTGAAACAAGTCACGATCAATCCGAACCTCAACGTCTTCTATAGTGAACTTGACATGTTTATCTGCATATTTACCAATATCTTGAATATTATGAAATCTTCCAAGAAAGTTTCTGTAAGCTGGAAGCAGAGTTCCAGCAACCGAAATCTTCAATTCCTCTCTCAATTGCTCATCAAATATTGCCCAAGTGGATTGAGTTCTACAAGTGTCTTCAAATTGCGAATTGAAGAGCTTAAGCTTATCCTTTAAAGATTTTGAAGCAACATTTGAGGGCAAGTTACTATTGTCAAGTTTCAAAGTGTTGAGGATTTTGTGCCATGAGTTTCTTTGGTAATTGACATGATGTTGCCTCACTTTTGATTTCTGTTTTCGGATCCAATCGTCTCCTAAAATCAAGCCCATTTTATCATCTTTGATCTTTTTAGCAATGTATCGCCCGTTATTCATCATAAACACGGATGACAATGCAGGGTCTCTATAAACCTTGGATTTCGACTCCAAATTTCCTTCCAAGACTTCCATAATCCACGCGACTTGAGTTGATAACGATGATGACTCTACCCCTACAGAGCGGTCTGAATCGTCATCAAAAACTTGTTCAAGAATCGGTCTAGAACAAGCAGCACTAAGATAATTCACCACATAACGAGTAATCGGATGAAGCCCACCACCAGGTACAGCCGACTTAACCGGATCACGACGAATTAAATTCTCTAATTCCACAAAAACACCCTTAATCGATTCACGTAATCTCTTCCAAACACTTACAGCTTCATTTCTCAAAAACAAACAATACTGATCAGAAAATAACACCTCGAATTCGGGCAACAAGTCCTTCACAACTTCATACACATCCAAAATCTTAAACAGCCTATCAGGCGCTCTACTCCCCATCGCGATCCCATTCGCGAAATTCAACAGCTCCATTACTGACACCCGACAAACATCCATAAACGACATATCAGCAGCTTCAGCTGTTGTAGGCGAGTAACCAAACACACGGTCACATAACCGTCTTTCACTAGGATAAAACACTTTGACCGCCATTTTTATCGCTTTAGCCCATTTCTCGATTTCCACAATATTATCATCATTAACTAAATTCCCCGAATCAATTACCCCTAATCTCGAAAGGCTCTCATTTATAAAATCCCTTCTCGAATCACTATAAGCTAAAGAACACTCTTTTCCGTACCCCGACCCCACCATACGTTTCATGATATCATGCAAATCTTTAATTGTCCCGGACGGTAGCGCGTCAATGATGACATCATAATCTGTCACCTGACGCGCTACCGGGACATCATCAAACTCATCAAAATTTTCTTCCATGGTATCAGAGTTGGGATCTTCTTGATCACCACCACCTTGTTCCAACAACGTTTTGAATTCGTCTTCTAACCGAAACATACATTGTTGTAACAAATTTTCGGCTCGTTCAATACACGAACTATCCGAATTCTCACGAACAAAGACGGTCAACTCGTCGATGGAGTTTAAAAACAATGAAACATCACTTGAGTAATTAGACCAAATGGGTTGGTCAACGGTCAAGTATTTGGATATACGTTGGTGTAACATGTTAAAAGTTTGATCAGGATTCATATGGCTAGAATGAAGTTTTTCTTTGAATCTGCCATCAAAGTTTGAGAAAATTTGGAGGATATCATGAGCCATGGTGTTATCTGTGTGGCCTAAAGATTTAGCTATGTGTCGAGCCACGGCTAAGAGTTTTTCTTCGCCGTTATTTTCAGCCATATATGTAAGATGTATGAATTATGATGAATATTTTGGAATAATTAAGTGAAATAATTAAAGGGTGTGTGTTGTGTGTGTGAGTGAGAGTTGTGTTTGAATTGAATGATTTTGTAGGTGTGGAAATATAGGAAATCTGTAAAGGAAAAAACGCGGTAATAATGGGGAAAACAGTGAAGGATTTGGTGGTATAGGAAAGGGGGAGGAAGAAGGCTAGATTGGAATTGACGTATAATCTACAACAAGTGAACAACTACTTTAGCCTAATGTTTTAATTTAAAGCGTTTCGTAATTTTTGATTGGTCAACATGGACTTTTTACAAAGCAGTCAAATTCGACCTTATATGGATAGAAAGCAAACACCAATCAACTTTATAAAAATACTGAATATGTTGTTTTACTATCAATTTTTATTACTTTAGTTTAGTAGAAAGTGCATTAGATTACACAATAAAAGAAGAAACAAAAAAATTAAATAAACAAATAGTAGTAGTAGTAGTAGGAGGAAGGAAAATAATTCAAAACATAGAAGCTTTTACTTTATTTAAATGGAAAAGTCTGTTAAAAAAAGTACTGTATTCAACTTGTTGAGTGTATGATTGTAGAGCAGAGAGAGTTGAGTGTAAATGAGTATATAAGTATATTGTATAAATTAACGATCAATCCTTCTAATTGTTTAGTCTAAAACTTCTCCTAATTAATAGGATCGTGATATATGGAAAATCAGATGGTGAAATTATGAAAGAGAATTAGTGGATTATATGTGTTAACAAGTAAATATATTAAGAAAATTTTTAAAAGGATTTATCATTTTCCTATTGTATATTTACACAATAAAAGGAAATTGTTGGGAAAATGGTTTACTGGAAAACAAAACGATGTGCAGACAACAAAGCCCATGAGGCCACTCATTGGCTTTTCTATTGCTATATTTTTCTTTATTTTTATTGACTTTAAAATGATTTGTCTTGTGCATGAAATACAAATTCTAAGTTATAGGTGAAAGGACAGATCAATATATAATATAAAATCTGATTAAGTCAAAACACACACATGTAATTATGTAAGGATTAAAAAAAACAAGTTGCCGATTTAATTTTTCCCTTTCAAATGGACATCATTTAACGGGAATCATACATCCTGTGGTCATATCACTAAAAAAAACATCCCCAGTTGGTCTTTTTCATATATTGTCGTGCACTTTGTGCTTTAACTTTTATGCGAATAGCGAGATTTATATAGATAAAAAAGGTCTCTAAGTTTAAATCTAACTAAATTATATATCTAGGTCGGTTAGAAAAAGGGTTCCGTTAGATTTGTTATATTTGAGTCAAAGACTCGTGACCTGTTTTTTCTTTTAGTCATTAAGTGCTGAGTATATTAAGTGACCGAATATATTAAGAATGTCTTTATATATTAAGTAAAATATATGTAATTGTCAGTTATTTTTGTTTATTAACTAAAGAAAGTAACATGAAATTTAATTAATTAATTAAGTTTTTAACTATTAAATTTATTAAGTAAAAAAACTCACCCATTTTAGATAACCTTAACCCACCGGTTAACATGTCACTAAATCACTCTTCAAATCCAAAGCTAAGCTAATAAATTGCCATGTATGATTTATCCTATGTGGCATTTTCATATTATTTTTACAATATAATATTTTATATTATTAAAAAAAATATATCTCTAATAAATCTTTATAAAATCTTTAAATATTTTATACATATCACAAAATCATCACGCAATATTCACTTTTTTAAAACCTACAACTTTATTTATTCTTTTTTAAATTTGTTAAAGATGTTCGTTGTTATTTTTATTTTGATTATATAGCAATTATATTTATACGTACTCCATTTATTTTCTTTAACTTTTGGTTCAAGTATAATTAACACATGGTCTTACGGTTGAGTTAAAGAAGACATTATATTTTCATTTACAATTGCAAGCCTCTCACCAACTAAGATCATTATTGTTTTTAGTTTGATTTATTTAACCTATTTTAATTTTATTTTCTCTTAAGATTTATTCTTTTGTTGTTCATAGCGATTTTAAGCCTATAAATTTTGTTTTTCAGTTCTTGATCATGTCAAAAGTTAGATAATTTATATTTTCTTATTTGGTAGATTGTTCTATTTTTTCGGTGGTACATAGCAAGAATTAGGTCTAATTCTTATAAATATTTTCTATTCACGTCTCCGTAAAAACAAACAATGCAACAACACCACACTAGCAAAAGCGAATTTTGTTGGTTATCGATGCCAATATTGAAAGTTTTAAAAAATCAATACAAAAGCCGCGCATCGCGCGGGTGAAAATACCTAGTATATATATATATATATTGTGGTTGAAAATTATTTTTATGGGATAATCAATTTTGTAATCAGTATTTCAATGTGTTTTAATCGTATCCCTAAAGACTATGTGTAACAAAATCTTAAAATGATATACCATCATAAATTAAATACGAGTATACGACTGAAAGTCGCTTCATTTAATCATTTCCCATTTTTTACTTCTGGTATTTGATTTTAACAAAAGCGAGAGCCCCATTGTGGCATTGCCCCAATATCCTGAAGATCATATGTCCCAAAATAACGTAAGACTCGGGCCCAAATGAAAGCCCAACTAGCCCATCGAGATTTTTGTTGCTGGTCAAGTTGAAGGACGACATTCATTTCGTTTTCATCGACACATGTGATTGTTGTTAAACTCGGATGTATGTGTGATCCATTCCCTTTGCTAAGATTCTATATTTAAATTTTTGCAATTAATTAATTATTAACTAACCTACTGTCCCAACTCCCAATAGAAGCTTCGATGAAATCCAACACATGAAAATAGTATAAACGGCTAAAATTAAAGACAACACCCGTCAACCAAAATATACCTAGTTACACTCCAAAACCGACCAAGACGCCAACAAACGTCAAACTCCAAAAACAAGACAATCACAAATTAACAAAGCTATTTGAGAGTTTTAGATTATCTTTCCGGAAAAAGCTTATCCTTGTTAGATTGTTTGTAGAGAGACTTTTCAAGTCCGGTTATTTAACACGAAAATGTTTGTAGTTATGATTTTTTTTTTCTTTTCCGCTGAGTTTCCTCTATTGAACCATGCTTCCTGGTCTTTAAGGACATTAGATTCAGAGTGTTTCACAGATATAATCATACGTAAATGAGATAGACTTGAACTTTATTGGGTGAAACAAGCTCATCACAAAGCGTTTTTAAAGAAGTCTTTTTGGATCCATTGAAATAGAGTTCGTAATGAATTTTCTATGTTCAAAATGGACGGCCTATGTAAATTGGGCTCAATCTGTATCTACAATCTAAATGATAATCGACCCATTAAATCATCCTTAACCATTTCCTATATCACCCTCTTTTTTTTTACGAGAAAATCGTAACAATAACTTTCGTTGCGATTCTACCAAAATAGTCAAGTTTTTTTTTATTATCACAAAATAGCCATATAAAACGCAATAATCTGCAAGAATCCCATTAAGTCATGAGAATCGCAATGAAAATCTTGAGAATCGCAATATTGCAATGAGATCATAGAATCGCATAGAGATCCTTTGAATATTGAGATTATGTAAAAAAATATAAAAAAATTATTTATTTTTTGCAATTTTGTCAACAATAAATAAAAAAAAACATACTAGTTCACTAAATTATGTACCACGATCGTATACCGTCTAAAGGTGAAGAAAAGAATACAACAACATGCAGTCGTTGCAAGGAACGTGGTCATATGAGGTTGACTTGTGATGCACCCATGTCATCAAAAACATCTTTTCCTCCATTGAGAGAGTATGGATCTTCATCAAAATCAAAAGGGAAATCTAAATCCCAATCAAAATCGAAATCACACTCAACTCCTTTTGGAACAGTTAATTTAGGGGATTTTTAAATTCAAATGTTGTGTTGTATTAGGCATTGAAATTACATTGTTATTGAAATTCTGAAGCTTTGCATTTATGAATTTTGTAATAAACTAGTGTGTTTTTTTATTTATTGTTGACAAAATTGCAAAAAAATAATAATACATAAATTATATATTTTTTTACAGAATCTCAATATTCAGCAGGATCTCTATGCGATTTTATGATCTTCTTGCGATATTGCGATTCTCATGATCTTATTGCGATTCTTACAGATTATTGCGATTTATATGGTTATTTTGTGATAATCCGGAAAAACTTGGTTATTTTGATACGATTACAATGAAAATTGGCTACTGTCGCGATTTTTTTTTATTATATTAGTATCTTTTTTCACCAGTATTATCTTTTTCATTTTTCTTGAATATATCATTGTTAAATTTAATACCTGCTATGCTCGTAATTTAACCGAGTAATCAATCCAAACTAAAACAAAACATTAAAACTCTAATAAGCTAAAATAAATTTAATAAAATGGAGTCGTTTGATAGCTATCATATTGAGCTTAGCCTTTCATCTATGGTCCTTTACGACCTTTTTTTAACTGACCACATACTTTAGAGATAGGGGTAGCTCGTGATACGAGTCCGTTAAAAATATGTAATATAATATTTTTGAGATACGTTGGTTTTTACATTATTATTATGGGTCAACGAAATTTGAAATACCGGTTAATGTGAATAACTTTAAACTTTTAAAGGATTCTTAAAACAACAAAACTACAAAAGTGTAAAACTCATACAAAATGTTAGAAATAAAGAAAAAGATCTTAAAAAACACTTGAAACTTATAAATAAGTAGTCGTTCAAAAATTATTCATGGATATAAAGCTATATTTATGTTAAGGGGTCATTTATAATCCTGGGAGCTCTAGCTGATTTTTTAAAGGGATTCATATCCCAACTACACATTTTTGGTATCTAGACTACACATAATATTTGCAGCGATAGTCGTTGCAAATAGTGTGAGCTCCCCTGTCTGTAATGGTAAATCTGGCAAAAAATAACGGGTCCTCTGTAAATAATTGCTTCAAATAGTTGGATATAGACAAAAACACCACTATTTGCAGCGATGTTTAATTACCAAAAAAGTAATCGGAATACCAGCCGCCTTTTTTAATTTCCAGGGACTATATCGATTTAAATTTTTAATCAAATATATCCAAAGGACATGAATCATAAAAACTGTAAAGAGTTAGAACTTTCATAAAAAAAAGTTACTCCACGTAAAAAACACCATACCGCGTACATAAAAGAACACGTCAAATCCCAACCGTCCATCTCACAATCAATGGCCACGATCACACATCAAAAGCAATACAACACATTACGTATACATCAATCCCATAACCAATAACCAATCGTATATATACACAAACACACATACTCTCGCCAGTCCATTTACAGTCAACTTCTTATTCTTTAATTTCCAAAAAAAAAAAGAAAAAAAAAAAAACCCTTTCTTCTCAATGTCCTCTCAAAGTCTCCCAATCTCAGATCCACAATCAACAGCCACCGTCGGTAATGGCGCGTGGTCAACCACGATCTCCACTTCCCCCGCCCTACGCGCCTTCATCGCGCGCTTAACCGAATCAACACGACGCGCCTTCGAACGCCGTCGCCCGTGGTACGAACTAATCGACTACACGGCGTTTTCGAAACCGGAATCACTTTCCGATGCCACGTCACGCATCCGGAAAAACTACAATTACTTCCGTGTTAACTATATAACTTTGTTAACTGCTGTTCTAGCTTTCTCGCTTTTTTCTCATCCTTTCTCCTTGTTAACCATCGTTTCTCTCATCGGCGCGTGGATGTTCCTCTACCTATTCCGCGCGTCGGATCAGCCTGTAGTTATCGCCGGCCGTACGTTTTCCGATCGCGAGATTTTAGGAATATTATCGCTATTTACGATCTTCGTTGTGTTTCTGACGAGCGTTGGATCGTTGCTGATGTCAGCGACGTTGATCGGGTCAGGTATTATTGCTGTTCACGGCGCGTTTAGAGATCCGGAGGATTTGTTTCTTGATGAGCAGGAGAACGCCGGCGTCGGACTGTTTTCGTCGTTTGGAAGCTCGGCGACTTCCGCCGCCGTTGCCGATGTGATGGCGCGTGTTTGAATATGAACTTGATTTCTGAGAAGTGAATTGTTATTATCTGGTATCATTATCATCATTGTTTTGTTATTGTTTCTAGATAATTGAATTGTGTAAGGAAAGATCCGATAGAATTACTATGAAATTTTGGCTACTTAATAAGTAGTAATCTGTATGGATTATTATTTACTGGTAATTCTATTTGTAACTGATTCATTTAATTTTTGTTAATTGAAAATCTGTCAATGAAATTACAGTATTCATATCATTTGTTGTGTAATAGATATTAGCTGCAGTTGCTGTGGAGAATGTGGTGATAGATATACAGATATATACGAATATATATATACTTGAATTTGCTTGTAGCTAGGAAAAATGACATGAATGTTAGATCCTTTGAGCTACTTGTTTTAGTTGTGCGAAGTAATCATTTGTTTGTGATCTCGATCTACATTAATCAACGATTGAGACAAATGTGATTAGTTTGGACCTAGATTTAGGCGAATGTGGTCGCTGTGGGATCATATATCTGTCGATTTTTAGTCAGGCTCTAGTTCTTTGAAAAGGAAGGGATATTTATACCAAATAGCTGATACATGTTAGCTTGTCTTTGTGGAGTTGCTACAGCCTACAAGTCATACTGGCCTCAATCAAGCTGGTTGTAGTTAGTATTGGGGCTGAATTAGTTGATGTTACTGGCATTGATTTAAGATCTCTACGTTTTGGAAAGTTTTGTTGATGAATAATTTTATTCAATCTCAATTTGCTTTGAAAGAAAGGATCAACAATCAAGTAAGATCAATCATGTATAGATTACAACTTATGTTAAGACTTGTTAGTTAGTCCATTAATTCATGAATGTTTTACCAACATTAGTGCTCTGTTATTTCAAAAGCTGCGTTGATGCATACAAGTACTTAGTTTCCTAAAAATGATTGGCTCTTATCGGCTCATAATTGGATGGTCCTGCGTTGTTGATTATTGCAAGCACGTTTCAATCAAGTTTAAAAAGAATTGGACATGGGCTAAATTATTTGGAGTTCATTCAGCTGACTTTATTAAATTGATTAACTAATGTTTTGGCTAGTAGCCAAATGCTAGATGTATCGAGCTGCTTGTTTTGCCCTTGGTCATGCATTCATCTATAGTATACAACATATATGTTAGTTTTGTAAATTTTATCTGAGGGACTTTGTTGGATTTTGGATTTTAAGAAGACTATTAGGCAAAGATCAAAAGAAATCTTATAGCTTATAAGTAAGCTAGCAGATTGGGCATTTAGCTGTAATTGGGGTGAATGTGATCCCTCGCTAGGATGCAGATATATCTGAAGGGTGTGATAGATGTTTTACAATCATGTCCTGATATCATGCAACAGTTATATTAAGGCAGTCAAGGCTTAATTTATCTAGGGCCTACCTCATTTAAGCTTATAAAATTGCCATGAGCCTGTATTGACTCTATTTAGGTTAATGGTAGACTCTATATCCCAACACTCTAGTATCAGCCATCAGGTATCAGCTCAATTTAGTTTTATAACTAGATGCTCTACCCTTTGGAGTGAAACTGCAAGTTTATTTTGCAATAGATTTCTTCTTTTTTTGCATCCTTGACTTCTAAAGTCAAGTTTAGATGAATTGGTATTTCACGGGTTGAAGTAGACAGTTTCCTTTTAATCTAGACTCTTGAGTTTTTATGGTGTATACTTTTACTATTACTTGATGATTGGGTAAATTAGAAATATGATCATTGAGATCTGCAATTGAAAAGCCATTTATGGTTTTAGAGTAAAACTGTTTTTACAAATGCTACCTTGAGCTACAGTTTCAAAAATGAGCAAATGATAAAGGCAATTAATCAACCTAGATGGATCCCTGCAGACTACCTGTAGCGTCGTTATTAAATTATGCCATGAACAAGGAGGATTTAGCTTGTTGAAGTTAAAACCTCCTTTGTTTAAAGCATAACCTTGATGGGAGATTAAGAAACTGAATGCTGATCTTGCACCGACACAACTTGCGGATCTGAAAGACATACCTATATGGCTATATGTAGTGAAAGCAACTTTACCTACCAATGAAGTCTCTTTGAATGTGGGTCCAATTATTTTATACGAATTGCTCATGATTCAGCAATAATGCAACTTTTTCTTTTATTTTTGATTTTCGTGCTTACCTGGAACGCTAAAGAGTACTTTTGAGTTATAACGATGAGTCGGATGTAGTGGTTTGGAGTTCTCCAGCTGATTTATAGGTTTCAGGTTCGAATTCTCATTCCATCAACTTTGAGATATAGTTATTCTTTCTATGAGTGCTTGGCTTGGGTATACCTAAGTTCAAATTTGAATGGGCAGGGTTTTTACTCTTAATAATCGTCGTGTCTTCGTGCGGATTAGTAGGAGGTTTTTCCCCAATTTGGTATTTGAATTAGGATTTCTACTTCAAGAGAGCTCTCTAGCATAGACCCGATTAAGACAACTTATGTTAAACCTCTTGCTGGCGAATCGCGAGACGAAATTTCAAAGGGAAATTCACCTTAATAAAAGTAATAAATAAATTGAAATATGAAAAAGTAAACTTTTTATGAATCAACCAACCCAAACTTCACTGGTAGAGAATATCATTAAAACATAACCAATGTAACCAAATGCGGCTAAGAACAGTAGATCAACAATGAAAGACAAAGATGAACCCACTATGGAAAAAATGATATTTTTTTTAATAGTTAGTCAGTATTTGACATCAGGAAACATCTTAACGTATAATGGTGAAACCCTGCACGTACTCTAGACTATGAAATGTAGACCATAAGCCGTTACAGGTGATTCAGGGGAAAAAAAACCCACAGACTTGTTACTTCTAAGAGTCGAACCCAAGACTTGTGAAAAAAACAAGAATACATCTACCCGTTGAGCTAGCTTCATTTGCTGAAAAAATGATATACCATGTGGAATTGTTGGCAGATATTTGAATATTCATCATAATTGAGCACCAAGATTAATAGTGGTGTACAAAGTTCGGTTTTTGACCAAACCACTTTCGGGTTGAAACCCGTTTTGGTTTTTGGTCAATGAAGCGAAACCAGGTTTGATGACTCCAACTCAGGTTGGGTTCAACATGAATTGAAAGGGATATAGACCCAACCCGCTGAAACAATGTAATCATGCTTACATGAAACACCAAAAAGTTGATTGTTAAAGAAAACCATTGAAACACCAAAACAATGAACAAAACAATCTTAATCTTAATATATACTATAAGGCAGTTGAACTAATGACTATTTAACCAATTACATCGTTTGATTTCATCAAATTGACTTTTGATGATATCATCATTTAGATAAAGTACAAATTAAAAATCCTAATAATCATTATCCAAATATATAATTATATTAATATTAATATTTATATTAATTTGTAGAAAAAGTTTCATTAATTTATACTTTTTTGTTTTCCATCAATAATTTACACTTTTTAGCCCTGAATACTTAATTTATATTTATTTTTAGCCATCAACTTGAGAGAATTTTTTAAAATTTACAATCATTTAATTAAATAAAAAAATTAACATATGAAATATTTTCTACAAAAAATTATTTGAAAACCTAATGACTTATTAATAAATATTAGAAGAGTCCTAATTGTTATCAAAGAATATAAAAACAATCCTAATTGTCATCATATTATCATAGAACAAGTGATTGAAAATAAACATATGCGTGTTATGAACGCGCATCATGATTAAATACATATACTTGAATGTCAAGTTCGGGATCACAAATATGTTTATATTTTAATTCTTAATTATTTTTCCTAATAATATCACATTATGAGTACATCTGTTTCAAAATATATTATAATGGAGAAATTATTATATATAGCATGTGCCTTTTGAAATGAATACGGCAAACAATTCCATCAATATGTCTAGCCTAATAATGACAGTGAGAAACCTATGATTATTGTACTACAACTTGCAAAATATAACACTTAAAACCGTGTTTTTTTTAAATTGTAAGCTTTTATGACTTAAATGTATGAAAATCTAATATTGTTAATATCGTAAATCCCGTGTCCAGTGTTGGACACGGATCTAAAATCTAGTTGAAATACTAAAAAGAAAATTCTTTATGAATCAACGCCTTATATTAGGACTCATCCCCAAGAGGAATAGTCCTAATCAGTGCTACATCAGCAAAAAACTATCCAAGGACTAATCCTCCTAAATCCAACCTTATACCAGGACTAGTCTTTGACCCACCTTTTATTTAATTATACACTTTATCTAACTTTACACATTCAATCCCTCATAATTTAACAACTAAATAAAACACTAAAATCAAACACACCATTCATTAAAATTAAAACATAAATAACAACATTTCTAAATAAAATAAAAAAAAGACACTAAAACTAAAAAAAAACATTCCGAAATACTTAAAAAACAAAAAACAACAATCCGAAATACTTAAACAATATAAAACATAATTCATGACGAAGGTAGACGCCATATATGCTCCATAAGATCATGACGAAAGGCGTGATGCACATGTCGGTCACGAAGCTCCCTGTTGGTACGCTCGTGAACCGCCATCCTCTCCTCGAAAGTACGTTGACCAAAAATAGGGGTTGGATTAAATCGTCTTCATCAAGTGTGCTTATGGTGTGCCCCGAGTCTTCAACTATCATGTTGTGCAATATAACACATGTGTACATGGTTCGACAAATCCGGTTAACGCTTCTAGCTATGGCCGATTGGGTTAGAATATGCCATTGATTTTGAAAAGATCCAAATGCACGCTCGACATCCTTTCTCGCACTTTCTTGATATTGTTTGAACTTTTTCTTGTTGTCATCTTGCGGGCATGAGTACGACTTAACAAACATTGACCACTCCGGGTAGGTACCGTCTGCGAGGTAGTACCCTTTTCTGTAATGTGTCCCGATAACCGTAAACGAAGAATCTGGAGCACGATCCTCAATGATTTCCCTAAATACAACAAAGATTAGCACACACACAATGTTTTTAAAAGCAAAGAATGAACATGAATTTGAAAGTACCTAAACAAAGGGGAATTATTTAGCACATTTATGTCATTGTTGGATCCCGCTGTGCCAACATACGCATGTCAAATCCATAAATCTTATGAGGCAACTGCTTCAAGTAGGGGTGTTATCGAGCTGAGCTCGAGCTTAGCATGAACAACTCATTAACTATGGCTCGAGCTCGACTCGACGAGCTTTCAGTGTATAGGCTCGAGCTCAACTCATTAACTATTAGCATGAACAACGGTCTCGACATTCGAAACCAGCGCCTAAAATACCAAAGAGGGTACTTTGCATCTTCAACAAAATAATCGGCCATTAGTTGCTCATGGATGCTTTCCCGATCTCTTCTTATGATGGTGCGTGGTATACGTGGTCGCTCGGATGTTTCACCTTTCTCTAAGTCCATAACCAATGTAACCAACTGAGGCGAAAAACAACAATGAAAGACAAAAACTAACCCCACTTTGAAAAATATGATATATCATGTGGAATTATTGAAATTTTTCTATCACAATTGAGCACCAAGATAACAAAACTTCCTCATTTATTTTCAAGATGAAATTCCTTGTTTGTTGGTAGCAGAAACTTATGAAGAAGTGAAGATAATCCACCCTTGATCTTAGATACAAGATTCCCCAATGGGATGATTATTAAGCTTCATTTTGCATGAAATTTATGAATCTATATCTCAAGCAGTGGCGGATCCAAGAAATTTTTTAAGAAGGGGCAGTAGAGACGATAATACATATGGGTTGGTAAGATTCAAGAATATTCAGGTTTAGTTTTACGTTACATGTAAGATTATTATATGATACAGAAATAGGTATGCTTTTTATTTAAATAAAAACTTAGATGTACATAAAACATTTGATTGTAATTTTTTCATTGAATTATGCAAACATGCTATTAACATATCAAAATCATAAAAATACAAATATATTGTTTCATTTAAGTACACAAGACATATATATACTACCCTAATGATAATAAAAAACCAACATCCATTTTTTTATTTTAGTGAAAATCTAAAGTAAAGATGTTAAAAAACTTAAAAATATATAAATCAATATTTGTTGGGTTAATGTGAGGAGGTGCCTAGGACTCCCCTAATAACACTATGGATCCGCCAATTATCTCAAGTGCAATAATGTATGTTAAAAAAGATTGATTATTAGGCTTAGTTGTGCATGTTCACGAATTTATATGAAAATAAGATGCAAATTGTCCAACACAATATGTGTGATCTTGTCGTGGGCTAAAGATATGTATGTGCATACCCAACTCAATATACTGTGTCTCCTTGTTTTAATGCCTTATTGTTTATGGTGTTTGCCTGTTTATAAGAGCTCCTCCAAAAGTTGATTGTATAGAATTGAGATCCATTGCAATAAAGATAACTGAATTTTACATTTTTTTACCGATTGTCTTGTTGATATCAGGTTCATACATGTTACATATATACTACTTCTTTATAATGTTTACTACTATAGCTTTCATTCAAACTTCTTCGATTAGGTACTTAAATTGACAAATACAAACCAAAGATATAACTGCTTTTGTTGAATTTAGTTGGTTTGATGCTTTTGTAATGTACATGTCTCTAGATCAAACTATCTTGATTAAACCTTGTTAGTGCTAATTATTGCCTTGATTGAAGGGTGAATTAAGCCAACATCCTTACGTAAAGTTGTTTGAGATTCTGTCTTTAAGGTAGCTACTAGATTTACGCTTGTGTATCACACAGGTTTAGCAAATAATTTTTCCTGTAATATGATATAAGGGGTTGGGTATTGTAAAACAAATATTAAAGTAAAATAAAATAAGACAAGATCTTGACCCTTAGATCATGGTTAAATTGATGCACAAAGATTCACGAAACAATTGATGCAAAATGATTTTCATGATGCACGGTGATTTTCAAAGAAGAAAAACCTATTGTTTTATTTGTTTTACTTTAATACTTGTTTTATTTTACCTAAAACCTATAATATTATTAAGTTATGAAATTTATATATAACTATATAAGGATTGATAATAGATAGGAAAATGATAAGTACTTCCCATTATAGCTCAGTGGTTGAGCACTAGTTTTACATGTTGGAGGTCTTGAGTTCGAGACTTGGGAAAGACATTTGAAAGAATTTCACAATAAAGTTCTCCAGTGAAGCAGGTTTGAGTCCTGCAGAGGGGGCAGAATTTTATATCAATTAAATATCGTGTCTTTGGGCAATTTATTTGAGAGTTTCTCCGGCTATTTTGTTGAGAGTTTTTCCTCCAACTAGGTATTGAGAGTGAGAGGGCTCTCTAGCGCAGACCCGGTTAAAACAACGTAAGGTAGATCCCCTGTTGCAAGCGAGTAATCCAAACCTTTCAAAAAAGATAGGAAAAATGATAATTATATTAAGTGCTGTCATTAGTATCTTATTACATAAAAAGTATAAGTAGTATTTTATACATTAAATATTACCTCATAAAATTTTCTCATAATAATGTATAACTTGTAATGCATAAACAAATTTTTTTTGTTAAGCTAAACAAAGAACACACAAAACAAATTGTAAGTTCAATTTATAATAAGTAGTTTGTTGAGATTCATTTGTATATTTCATTATTTTATATCCTAGTATATCCGCGTGTACCATAGAAATAATACTTCAACATTGTATCCACTTGTAAGACTTCGTTACGGATATATTACTTTTACTTTCATAAATGAACGAATATGAAAGCTTATTTTCTTACGTGACTTAAATTTGTTCATATGATAGCTCGTATTCATTTCGGTTAAATCTCACAAAAGAACAAACTAAACACTAAAATCAGCTTATTTAAGTGTTCATGTTTGTTCAGTTGTCTCGAGCATAAAAAAACTACTCTACAGAATAGAATTCATTTTGATTGCTACTATAGACATGTAGCATGGAAATTCATGAATAGAATATGATCATGTGATCATAATTTCTTTGTGAAAGAGTCGTCGTGAAACTATACGATAGATTGTCCAAGTCAATTACAAACCAACTACATTTTCTAGATCATCTTATCACTACACATGGCAGTTTTAACTTTTAACTTGGATATTATATGGTAATGAGAAAAAATAAAGTGAGTCAACTAACCAAATATATAACTCTATATGTATATATAGATATTACTATTCACATTGCAAATTCAACATGTACTTTTCATAATTGACAATTTTTTAACCATAAAAAATGTAGAGTATTTCCTTTCACTTTTCTCTGTTGATTAGTTCAATTCAAGTAGGTAAAAACATTTGACGTAATCTATCAGCCGAGTGCATATTAAAATTAAAGTTATGTATACCCAAAACACAAGGAATCTTAAACTCACTATCAACTTATTTAAAGAGTATTAAGTATTAACATTGCCATTTACCGTCACTTTGGTAGACTTAATCTGAAATCTCGTCTTAAGTAGCATAAATGACAACCAGTCAACCATCCAGTTTTTCTGTTACAAGGATGGCAAAAAAAAAAAAAAAAAAAAGGATAGAAGATTACTTCAGTTGCCAAAAAAATCCTTAATTTTACCCCATTTATGCACATAACCATTGGTTTCTCATATATATGTTAGATGTCTTTTACCTTCAAATTTTAATGATCTAGATTGGTATGTATTTGTAAGAGAAAATTACTTGAGTACATACATAAAATAGGTCCACACTATACGATTTTATAGACCACCCAAACTATCAATAACTATTAAGTAGAGATATATTTTGTCAACTTATCGAAATGTAGACGTTTATATAATTGAATGACATACAAGAGATGTACCAATAACTAATTAGTACCAAATCTTCACTAAAATCATTCCCTGGAATATCATTACAAGAAAAAAAAAAAAAAAAAACAGTTAGGTTTGAAATTTTCAAGATCATCATCCTTCATGCCAAGTGATAAAACAATTGATATTATAGTTAGTGGTTGCACCAAAACCCTCTTCTAGTTAGACTAAATGACACCATTTGTATTGTTTTTCACTTGACTACTGATTAGTCATAACCTAATCTCTCTCTTAATCTCACTATAAATGCACCAACAATTTCAACATAAACCACACTTGAAAACACAAACACATACAATGAAGTCTTACTCTAACAGCAACCATTTCAAACCCTTTTTCTCTGTCATTTTAGTTGCTATACTCTTAACATTTATTTCCTTAGCCAATGCAAATCCAGAAAAATATTATGAGTTCAATGTATGTTCCGGTTCTTGTTTCTATCTAATTATAGAGTTTTAATTTTTTTTAGTGACTAGTTGTTTCGTCGTGTTTTGCTATTGTTAATAGACAATTATCTCAACGAAAATTTTTGATATGTACGCAACAAGTTTTATTTATACACGACAAATCTCATATAAACTAGCTGATTTATCCTTAAATTATTTTTCATGACACGTGTCACTTTGAACAAGTGAAAATGCTGCTAAAAGTTCGATTTATTTTTACTTCTTTGGCTAATGTTAATTCTACAACTAACAGGTTCAAGAACAAACAGTGTCGAGACTATGCAAATCTACTAGGATAATAACTGTGAACGGGCAGTTTCCTGGCCCGATTGTTGATGTACGTAACGGAGATGCAGTTGTCGTGAAAGTCACAAACAAAGCTCGTTACAATGTCACTATTCATTGGTACTTGGATTTATTTATACTCCTCATTTACCATTTTTTTATGTCACATAAACATTATTATTATTATTATTATTATTATTATTATTATTATTATTATTATTATTATTATTATTATTATTATTATTATTATTATTATTATTATTATTATTATTATTATTATTTATTATTATTATTAATTATTATTATTATTATTCCGTATATTTTTATTTCTTTTTGGGACATATATAAAACTTGTTAATTGACCATTTGGGCGCTTTATATGTTCCAGGCATGGACTTAGACATATGCAAAACCCATGGGCCGATGGACCCGAATACGTGACCCAATGTCCGATCATGCCAGGCGGCTCGTACACATATAGGTTCATCATACAAGACCAGGAAGGCTCGTTGTGGTGGCATGCTCATAGTCGTTGGCTAAGAGCCACAGTCTATGGTGCACTAATTATCCGTCCTAAGTTAGGTTCTTCATACCCTTTTCCTACACCGAAACTAGAACTCCCCATTGTTTTAGGTACACATTTTCAATTGTCTTGTAATTTAAGTTATCTTATATCTTTGCTTATCACTTCACAACACATATGTCACAGGCGAATGGTGGAACCGGGAAATCATTAGCGTCCTACAACAAGCTTTGTTCAGTGGTGGCGCTCCTAACATATCCGATGCGTTCACCATCAATGGTCAACCCGGTGATCTTTACAAATGTTCTAGACAAGGTTCCCTACTACTACCAACTACTAAGCTTAGTTTGTTAAACCAGTGGTTGTGGATTTGACTAGATAGTCACCTGGTGGCAGTTTTGACCCGTTTGGTTATATATGGGTCGATTATGTTTATTATTATTTTTAAATATACCAAAGAGGCCGGTAAAAATACGTCGAATAACTTTTAATTTTAAACAAACTCAACACGAAAACTACTTATATGGAAAAATAAACTTTAAGTTTATCCAACCCACCCAGATTGCCAGACTACTCATTTAGCCATCTCTACTTGCTAGTTGCTACTGACTAAGAGTGTATTGTGTATTTGGCAATCCAGATACTGTAAAATATTCTGTGAACTCTGGTGACACGGTCCTCTTGAGAGTCATCAACGCTGCACTCAATCAACAACTTTTCTTCACCATTGCGAACCACAAGCTGACTGTGGTTGCCACGGATGCAGTCTACACTAAACCATTTACCACCAATGTTATCATGGTCGGACCAGGTCAAACCACGGATGTCCTGCTAACAGCTGATCAGAAACCTGGGAGTTACTACATGGCTGCCAGAGCATATGCTACTGCTCAAAACGCGCCGTTTGACAACACAACCACCACTGCTATTCTCGAGTACAAATCCTCCTCTTCACAACCAATTCTACCACCACTCCCTGCCTACAATGACACCGACACTGTCATGGCATTTGCAAACCAAATTAAAAGCCCTGGAAAAGTCGACGTCCCAACTAAAATAGACGAAAATTTATTTTTTGCGGTAGGGTTCGGGTTCTTCAACTGTTCTCCAGGCCCACGTTGTCAAGGACCAAATAACACAAGGTTTGGTGCTAGCATGAACAACGTGTCATTCGTGCTTCCCACACGGGCTTCATTACTTCAAGCTTACACAAACAAGATTCCCAATATTTACACAACTGATTTCCCCCCAACACCACCAGTGAAGTTTGATTACACTGGCAACGTGCCACGCGGGCTATGGCAGCCCATTAGGGGAACAAAACTTTACAATCTAAAGTTCGGTTCTAATGTTCAGATTGTGTTGCAAGATACATCTATCTTCTCAACTGAAGATCATCCAGTTCATTTACATGGGTACCATTTCTATGTAGTTGGACAAGGTTTTGGTAACTTTAACCCGTCTCAAGATACTTCAAGATTTAATCTGATTGATCCACCACAACGAAACACAATAGACGTCCCAGTTGGTGGATGGGCTGCCATTCGGTTCGTTGCTGATAATCCTGGTAAGCTGAGTAAAAAACCGTTTTATATAAAGATATAGTACTAAGTAGGTAATATTTTTTTTTATGTCATTTTGATTAGTATTTTGAAAACTTATACAAGTTGAAATATAACAGGAGTTTGGTTGATGCATTGTCACATTGATACTCATCTTGCTTGGGGTTTTGGAATGGCGTTCATTGTAAAAAACGGAGTTGGACCATCGCAAACACTCCTGCCCGCTCCCCTGGATCTGCCTCGATGCTGAGATATTCGATATGATCCATTTTGGCTGCTATAATTGGATTTATGAATATTTGTTGGTTTTTCAAGATTGTTAAAGACGAGTACTTGTCAAAGTGTCATTTGAAAAAAAAAAATTACTTGAGTTTTTGTTTCGTGTTTTCGGTGATTTGTGTACCATTAAACCATTTGTGAGTATTTGAATAAATTTGATTAACATTACAGTATTATATCTCTAAAATAATTGATTTTTTTTATAAAAAAAATTTGAATTAGTTCAATGCCAATGGAATCGAAAGTTCACAAATGACTCATTCAAGTATTCAACTGAATTACATGAAGCCCATGTAATTAGCCCAACACTATCATAGATGAGATCTAAATAAAATGGCCCATTTACTGGCATGGATGATAGAGTATTGCCAAATGCCAATGCTACTTTACTACATGTCTTCCATAGTTCCCCTATGTCCTCAATACGAGACACAATTTATCGTCCCTCATCATGTAAACACGATTCTAATTATTATATTAAGCATAATATTAGACCATTTTACCTTTAAAATTCAATGACACCAACTATAAATTTTTTCACCCAATATAAAAATGACACATCACTTTCTATACTTCTACACGGTGACTACAACTAAAAGGGAGATAATATAGTCAATGAATACCAAGACAATACATGGAACTAGAAGGTTTCTAGTTATTTACTTTTTTTTAGCTACCATATATTTTGATATCTATACCACACTTATGCATTGTTGACTTGTATAGATAGTTTTAAAAGTTGTATTTAATGAAAATTGTATCAAATAATATGGTAGCTATATCACTTCCCGAACAAGAAATTTATTTTTTTTTCGTTCTTTCTGAAATTGAGGACATTAACTTAACTTTGAACTTAATTAGAAAAACTACCCAAAATTGTCTACCGTTTTCGTCATACACGTACAATGTACATACGAGTAATCAACTTTTAACTATCCGTTTTGTTTTTTTTTCGTCTTGGATTTAATCGGCTGATATTGAAAAAAAGAAAATGTGGAGTTGGAAAAATCAATGCATAGCCCACTTGTTTGACTAAGATATTGAAGACATATACTAGTGTTTTCATGTTTCTTCAACCACCTTGTTTTACCATCTCGATCATACTACATATTTCATCCTCAAGATACAAAGAATATATAACTTTCAATCATTATATTATAAATAATATAATATGCTGTAAATTGTATAAATAAAAGAAAAACAATACTAAAGAATTAAGTATGTACACATTACGTTATGGTTCGATATTTTATAGGTTGATATTTAAGTTTGTAGTAATTCCTTTGTCTGTATATTCGTTTGAGGAGGAAAGTTTACCCCTATTAATCATCTTGTCTTTTGAACAGATTAGTAGGGAGGTTTTCCCCATCGAATATTTGAAATAGGTATTTTTACTTCGAGAGACCTCTCTAGCGCAGATTCGGCTAAAACAACGTATGCTAGACCTTTTGCTGTCGAATCACAACACGAAATTTTCACAAAATTCACCTTTCAATAAAAGGTATATATATATATATATATATATAAAAGAGGGCGTTTGAGGTACACTTGGCACCCATAATCTTCCTCGTTTAGCCTAATATTATCTTCTTATTACTATTCTATTTTTTTAATATTTATTTAATAAAAAATGGCCGACCTTTAAAAAAAATCTTATTGAAAAATCTTTATTATTATTATCATCTATATATATATATCACCTAGAAAAAACGCCCACATATTCTCGAAGAAGCCTACGGCAAAAAAAAACCATGATCGATTACCAAAAAGGTTTTATTATTTATATACTTTGCTAACCAACTCTTCGTAGAAGAGTTGGCCACCAGCTGCCACTTTTTAGGAGCAACCTGGGTTCGAATCTTGCCAGATGCAGAATTGAATTTAAGTGGTTGAATTATTTTGACACTATCCCTGTTGGAAGTTATGTGGGTACCAATTCGGTACATGCGATCAAACGGTTCCTATCAATCTACCGTTTTACTTTGTTCATATTTAATCATTATTATTATTATTTAACATTGAATTCTTATGTTGTTATTATTATATATTTTAATTTAGTTTGTTGTCCATTATAGGTTCATTATGGTTTCTTCATCAACAACAAAAAATAAGTCCACATTAGTTCATCTTGAAGATCTTAAGCCAACACATGTTAACCATCATCTACAACTTCGTGTTGTGCATGTATGGACTGCTTCGGAGTGGAATAACCCGATGAAAATCAAAATGTTCGAGATGGTCTTTGTTGATTAACTGGTATGTATTTTCAAATTATATACTCTACACTTTTTGCTTCTCTTTTTATTTAACTAAAGTTGGGGAAAAAAAAGTTAAACTAAAATCAATATTTATATAGAGTTAATTTTCATATGTTTCTTTTTGTTAAAAAAGGGATAAACTATAATCAATATTTATATGGAGTTAATTTTCATATATTTTTTTTAGCTTTCGTATTGATTAAGTTGTGATATTGGTCGTACATTTTTTGTTTCTCTTTTTATTTAACTAAAGTTTGGGGAAAAAAAAGGTAAACTGCAATCAATATTTATATGGAGTTAATTTTCATATGTTTCATTCTTTAACTTTCGTATTCATTAAATTGTGATATTTGTCATACGTTTTTTGTTTCATAATTATTATAAGATTTATATATCTTGAGACTACGCGTCCAATAGACGGGTCTGAGCACTAGTGATGTATATAAATAGTTGACCGTCAATGTAATGTTAACGATATTTGATGAGTACTAAATAAGTAGATAAAACATGAGATGTAAAATGATTTATATCTATTCAAGGATGAAAAGACTTTTTAAAAACCTTCGATTATATCAAAATCGGTTATATCAGCTATACTAATTATGGTTTATGACGTCAAACTAATTAAACCGATAACCTGATAAGTGATAAAGATAACTTGTGGCGCATTACATAAAATATAAAAAACTTGTTAAATTTATTAAGAGGGTGAAGAAATAGAATAAAATGTTATTAAGATTTTCTAAAACATGCATCAGTATAATATTAGTTTAGAAACATGGGAGAAAAAAAAATCCTAAAAAGTAAAATGCATTGAAAATTGAAGAGTCAAATATAATAATGCAGACGTGAACTAAACGAAGTTGGAAAAGGAGTCAACATCCATTTTACATTAAAGGCTCTGCAATTTATGAAAAAAATAGTCGTAATTTTTATCCCCAAATAATTATAGTCGTACGGTACTTTAAACAATTAAAAAATTTCGTACATTTAGTAATATAGTAATAGAACTAAATAAAGCAGTAAAATTCTTCAAAATGTCATAGAATCAGTTCTAATGTTGTTTTTGTTATTTTTATTTCATCAATACGAGAGCAAGTACCCGTGTGTTGCGGCAGTGAGATGGTGGGGTGATACCTAGGTCATAAAGTATGATAGGTTATAGGAGTTGATATGACATGGAGTATAATAGTCAAATGCCTTAGCCGTACAGGCTCCGCCCTCGGATTTAAAAATTTGTCGAAAGAATATCGAATGACATCTCTAATGAAAGACCATGAAATTTTAAGAACACCTATACAATTTTTATAATTTATCGATGTACGATTTTTGAGATAAAAGATTTTGAATGAATTGGAGGAATAAATGATTTATAGAGGAGAGAGAAAAAAGATGATTGGTTGATATTTGATGAGAGAGAAAGGGTACTATAGTTATTTTAGATAAATATAGAGTAGATAGGAGGGACATTTTGGGAAAGTACTTAAATTCAATATTAAATTCAAGTTCAATGTTGAAAATCTAGGAAAAATCTGCTTTATAATATAGTATAGATTTGTTCAAAGTTTATATAGTAATCTTATTTTTCTACTTAAAAAACATTATGATTGGATCAGTGGTAAACATCCTTGCCTCTGGAGACAGAGGTCATGGGTTCGATCCTCATCCCCTGCAAAGGTTGGAGGGCCTTTTCTACCATTTAGGTAGAAAACGGAAGCAGCCTCTTTATTTTGGTAGAGGTAAGGTCTGCCTACATCTTAACCTCCCCTATACACCGTCGAGGTATTGGGGCTCAAAACTCGCAGAAAAGGCATTGAGCAGTTACTTTTCTTTTTCTACTTAAATTATGTTTAACATTTTTGTGAAAAGCGGACTTATATTAATTTACCAAAATTTAAACAAACTTGTCAGATACAAATCATTATAAATTCGATATATATAATTTGGTAAAAAGACTACTCCATTGTATTTGTGAAACTAACGTATATAAATCAACATATACAAATGCCCTTTTTAGTTTTCACATTCAGCAGAGATACCTGAGATCTCAGATAGCATTAATTGATGACTGTCACTAATTATTCCTGCTTACACAAAAACCACTCATCAGAATCATAAATTTGGAGCAAGGTATATTGTAACTAGGAACTTATGTCAAATATTTAAACTTTATTATTACGATTATATTTTTAACGGTGAACAAATATGATACAGTATTAGGTTCACTCGGTAAAAACTCACTAACGCATCAATATGTAAACACAACCACCCATTAATGATAAAATATGGTGCAACCTCTCCTAATAAGTACTCGTAATATATACTACCATAAAAGTATTTCATTACATTTGTCAAGAAAATTAAGGCTCATTAACTCTACGAGATATATATATATATATATATATATAGAAGGGAATAACCTGTCATGAAAGCATAATTATAAGATAAAAATGAGAAGATAAAACAAATTAAATTAAACCCCATTGAAAATGTTTTAAAGATAGGAGAGAGCGATAATGTTCAAAACTTGTCCCATTTGATTAAAATCAAACTTTTTTGTCAATGTGTTTGTTGGTCTATTTTATTGGTAAAGTTTTTTACATTGGATTAGTTTATCATGGTTCCAGTCTCAATTCTATATTTGTAAGGATAGATTTTTGTAGATATGTTTAATACAGAGTATTTTAAATGTGTATTTTTTTTTAATTATAAGGTGAAAGGTTAGTTTGTTATAAATGTGAAGAGGCAAAGACCATATTTGATATATCAAATTCAAACTATTCCGAAGTATATATATATAAATCTAATCTAAATGTAACTAAAATCAATATAAATTCACTATACTTTCAAGGTTGCGAATCGTCAGTCAATATCTTATCAGATAGTTTGCATAATGGGATCTTTCAAGATATTGAAATGAGAAAAATAAAAGAAAGCATATACTCCTTATACGACGTAGATTAGCTGGAAAATATAAACTATTAATTAATCACAATAATGCAAGAAATCAAATAAGTTACAGGATAGGAATCTAATATAGATAGATAGATAGCGATTCAGTTTTTTTTTTTTCCTAACAAACGTAGTTGTGTATACGTTTTCAAACAATACAAATCAGCATTGTGAAACTTAACCGGTTACTTTTAAAGAGTAGCATTTTTTTTTCCGAATTACATTCTGATATGATGATCGATCAAAACTATGTATTATTATAAAAAAAATTTAACAGAGTATATGTGTGCATGTGTATGTATAAGCATGTTTTATTCATTTTTCGAACACTAAATTTCATTAGAAATTAACCGTCAAAACGAATAATTAAGACGCTAAAGACAACAAAAATTGTATATGAGTAGAGAGAATCATACCACACAACAACTTCAAGCATATTCGTATTGAAAGGTAATTAGGAAAATAGAGAGATGGAGCATAAAGAAACCGTGAGGCTCAGGATAGATAGCGCCACATAAACATCCATTCATATGTATGAGCGGGCGCTATCCCTCCTGAGCTTTACGGATTCTTTCTGCTTTTATATAACTTTAACAATTATCACCGTCATGGTTAGAATTATCACAATCTCACCCACATCATACATTGCCAACACAAGTTTTTATACATTAAAATGTATGTGGGTGAATGTGTGTATCAATATCATATGAATACATACATGTGTGTGTGACTATGAACATGAATGTGCGTTTACTATGAGAGGATAAAAGTGATGGGAGTGTTCATAGTGATGTGTGGTGAAAGCAAAGGGGCCAAGGTCATATTTATAGTAGGAGAAGAGATATGTGGAGGGTGGGGTTAAGGGTGTGGAAGCCTATAAATCACACATAAAAATATCCAGCTGGACAAATTAAAATATTTTTATATAATATATGATTAGATATATAGACTATATAAACTTCTATTTTGAAAGATAATTCAATAATCTAGTATGAATTGCTACATATGTATCTAAAATATTTTCTAACCAAAAAAGTATAGTACTCTAGATCATAAGCAATAACCAAAATTTATATAAAGCCAAGGGGGTGTTCGAGACTTTTGGGAAAACATGTCTCGACCTTTTTTTTTTTTTTAGAATTATGTTTTTTGTAAAAACGTAAATACAAGTAATTAATTAAATTGACAGGTATGTTTCTTCCTTATCTATGTTAAGCAAACGCAATAATCCGTTAATTAGCTTAAAACGCAATTAAAAATACCCTCTAAGTATCTTAGTGATGTACTTACATTAAATTTAGTTAATCTATATCTATATATTATATAGAAAACATTGTGGGTTTTTAATAATTTTGTAGTGTTTTTTGTTTGTGTATATAAAGGCATAGAATTAATGTGAATGCTACAATTTAATTACAGTGACATCATTTTAATTAACTCATATATAATTATATAACGATTAAACTATGATGGTCAGCGCAACTGATTATAAATTTTTCGGGTCTTACTTATACTTTTGAGTTAGATTCTTAGCAATGTGAAGTATTGGGTGTTCCCCCTGAATACTTGTAACGACACACATTTAACATCTCGTTTTCTAGGGAACGTACAAAACTTTACCATTATATGATAAGGTTTCCCTGATGTCGTATACCAACTGAATGTTCGAAAAGAATAAAAAAAAAAAAAAGTTAGAGAAGGACATATCGTATGTGAATAATATAATTTGTTTATTATTCGGCAAATGTATTTTCACATTTTGATGAGCTTGATTCATTGTTAAAATTTATTTATTTATTTAATCTTCAATTGTAAAATCGCCTCCGAACTTTGATTGTATTTATAAAAATTTGAAGGGATTTGTTGCATTAGAGCACATGATCTTCTAATCTCGACGTGTCAAGTTTAAATCTTGATATCTATATCTTGAAAATAAATTTTTATTTTATACAAACAATAAAATAATGACTGTGTGAGTCACATACATTAACAATCTTTATTTATAGTTATTATTTTAGAAAGTACTCGACAACCATACTCAAATATCAATAAGTTATCCTCAAAAAATGAAATTAATATATAGAAAGATACAAAACCACTATAGTTTTACAAATACTAAAAAAGGGACATACTAATTAAGCAATGTAAAAGCATTTGTCAAAGACAAAGGAGACCTTAAAATCATGATAATCTTGATTTTGTGCGAATAGTTACAAATAAGAGAAGCCTATTCTAAGGGATTTTCACGTCATATTAATCATAAATATTCCAAAAGTTGGAATTTAATATATTCCATATCTTATGATTTTCGTACACCCCTTTATAGGAAATTTGACTCTTCGATCTTTCTCACTGCCATCTATTTTTGTTTTCTTCGAACTTAAATCAGTTTACACACGAGGCCGAGTTTAATCATAGAAGCAAGATAGAGTAGACACATAATCAACAAAGATATTTGCTTTCAAAATTAGTATAATATATCATCAAATGGTTCGAAATTTTATGCAATGTGCATCTACCTCTACGACAATAAATTTTACAATTACCTATATGCATTATTCGTCAATACACCTCATATTATTAGCAGAGCTATAAGTTAACAATGATCATCAATAAAAATCTTAATAAATGTAATATGTAACCAACTCCACTTAAGTGGGTTGGTCGTGGCCCGGGGTATCTTCTAAATCTACTATGTGGGCTCTGGATGTGAGTTTTTCGCAAGGTCTTGCGTTTCTCATCTCAAGGTATTTTCCATGAGAAGAGGGTCGGAAATCCAACGATTTGTTGGTTAAAATTGCCTACAGCACGTCTGAACCGAAACTAACTTTAAAAAAAAATATATATATTATTAATAATAATAAATGTAATATGTATGTTGCTACTTATAGTGTCGTGTAGGTGTACAAAAAAGACATATTTCGTGAGTCAGGTGTTTTAAAAGCCTTTTTTTTCATCATGTAACTAAAGGAGTACCTGTACAATACAACGACGATGGTGATGTCATGAAGGAGAGCAGCGATTAGTGATGATGATGGTGATGGTGACGGTGACGGTGACAACAGTAACATGTATGGGTGTGTCTATGAGAGGTGATATGGGTTTTAAGTTTGAAAAAAAAAAAAAAGTTTGGAAGAAAGGTTTTAAGAGTATTTTGTGGTTATCAAAATTTTAGATTTCCATTTTTAAGCGTAGCTACATGTTTTCACTACTTCAATTCAGCCAATGGTCCATGCATGACCAAATAAGAAAAACTTGGTATTAATTGTATCATTTCGTACTTATAATGTCTATTTGCATTTTATTTTGACCTTGGATTTTTTTTCATTATTCTGGTTATGTCACGGAGTTAATTAGTACGTATTCACATAACTATTAGGAAAAATTAAGTATATATATGGATATTAGGTACTTGAGCCCCGAATATAGAATAACAAATACGATGTCGTTTCAAATGAAATTCAACAAAACAACTTCCACTTTGCTCGTCGTTATTTATGCATGACTGCATGAGTAAATTGTTTGTAATCAGTCCACCATAAGTTTGTAAACTTTGTTTGCAGTTTGTTATTTTAGAATGTCTCATCCTGATTAATTATCAAAGTTTGCACAATTTTAATGTACATTTTGATGTACGTATATATTATGGATGACCTAAAAGTTACGATATTGGTATATATTTTTCGATTTTTGTATCATCTATTTGCATTTTTTCTCTTGTTGCAATATTGGTAGTAGTCTTGGTTTTATAGTTGATTCTATGTTAAACTTGTTCAAACTTGTGAATATATAACCAAACTAGTATGGTACCCGCGTAATACGACGGTGGTGACGAGGACGACAGTCTAGTGGTGTTACTGATGGTACTATTCGTGGTGGTAGTGACAGTGTCAAGTGATGTAGGTTGATCTAAAGGTGATAGTAAAATATTTTAAAAGATAAGTGCTTAAATGTTAATCATTAAGATAAAGGTTTAAAGGACAAATTAATTTTTTTTTAACAGCAAAATAGATATATATATATATATATATTAAAGAAGCTATTAGCGAGGAGCTAGTGACAAAGAAAAGTAGCATTACAATCTAGAAATCGACAAACACAAATTCTAGGTCCATCTCGGAACTTTAATAGCAAAATCTACAAAAACGAAGAAAAAACTCTTTTCATAGTAAGTATTTATTAAGGGTAATTTAGTAATTTTGTATGTAACTATTGTGTAACACTTAATTTCCAAAATTGCGGGATGTGATAATTTTTATAAAGGAGTACGAGCATGGTATCCGCGAAATGTGACGGTGGTAGTGGAGAAGACGGTCTAGTGGTGTCGGTGATGGTACTATTGGTGGCGGTGACAGTGTTAAGTGGTGTAGGTTGATGTAATTTTGATAATGTAAATTTTTAGAAGATAAGGGCTTAGTGTTAATTATTAAAATAAAGGTTTAGAGTGTAATTTAATTTATTAAGTGCAAATTTGATATTTTATAGTGAGAGTAATTTAGTATTTTCGCATGTAACTATTGTGTAACTATTTTTAAAAGTGTAAAAATTTTATAAAGAAATATAGATAGATACATACATACATACATACGAGAGTATAAAGTACTTGTTTGTGAATACTCTTATTAATTTGTAGTTTGACTAACACATATCCGTGTCATTTTTATTTGCTTTCCACCTTTTGAAGTTAAGAAAAAGCTTGTAATTTCAAAAAAGCAGTAAACTATTGAAGAAATTTAGTAGTATTACTCAATAATTAATTGGAGAAAATAACAAGGGACTTTTGGAGAAGTCAAAGGGTCAAAATTGATATTCACAAAAGTCAAAACGTTGCTCCATGGCTTTGTCCTTCAACCCCCGAACATCTCATTTTGCACGTACTTCAAAAGCTTTCCTTTCCATCGAAGCAATGATAACTTCGTTGTTAAATTCCATTAAAGTCTTCTTACAAAATACTATAAAAATAAAATAATCAATTCAGTCGGCAACAATTTTTTGATTTTATTTTTGTTATTAGTCTTGCACTATATTGCTGTATTGACGTATTGTATGTATGTTGTATGTTGTATGTTGTATGTTGTATATTGTATTGTATGTATATTCTATCCTTTGCCGTCAAGTTAATAGTACTCACTTATTTAAATTTAAATAATAGAAAATAACTTTATCATGGCCCGTCAAACAAAATTCGAAAGTTTGTGTTGAATAGAATAATAGAATAAAAGGAGACTGAAGTTTATTTTTTCAAAAATAGCATAATGTTTCCATAATATCGATCACGAGAGTAAATACTTTTAAGGTTTTGTTTAATTCTTAAGGTTGTAGTTAAGTTGCATTAAATAATTTTACACTATTATAAAATTTAAGGAGTGAACTTTTGATATGAAAAGTATAAATGTACGTTAAGTTGCATTTAGTATTTTTATATGTACTTTAAAAGTTAAAAAAATTCACGTAATTTGCTTCATCCTTCAATAAAAAAAAAGTTTATTTGTGATTTAAATTTACAATTACTATAAATTATCTAAAGTACTTTGCTTAAATAATCACAATAAAAAAATACTACATTTTTTCAATCAGATTAAGAATCTGAATTTATTTGAGCCCTTTTTTAACAGACAAATGATTTTATTAATAAAAAACTTTAAAACGTGCCGAAATAAGCAAGTATTATATCAAGTAACTAGGACTAATACACATAATGATCACGATAACTTGACTTTTTTACAACGAGATGGTAGTTTTAAAAACGACAAAGAAACAATCGAGTTAAAAACAACTCATTTGTTGTTATCTCTCTCCCGAATACCACATTGTTTCGAACTTTCCATAAGCACCACTACTAAATAAAAAAAAATCGCCTATATCATAGTCTTATATTGTTATCGCTTGAAAGTAGTCCAACCATTCCAAAGTGTCAACACCCAACGGGGTGCCAAAGGTAAATCAACTCGTAACCATGCTTTCAATCGCCATGTCGTATTTGCAAACTTACAAGAAAAAACAATGCGGGATTAAGTCAATATCATCCGAGCAGATTGAGCGTCTCATCCTCAATACATTGATTTTTTTAATGTAAATTGCATCTCAAAGGCACCGCCAATTGAACACATTGATTTTTTCAGGGACATGTGAGTTCCACCTTGTTAGAAGAGTTGAACCCGACAATGTTTATCGGTCGATGAATAGCCGTAATATCTTAACTGTTAAAAGATTTCTACCATCCAAACTCCATCTTCAACCATCAAGGTTGAATTAATGAAAGGGAGGTCTCGCCAATAACCTTCAACATTTTAATGAATTGGTGTTGCTCATGACCATTATTTAGTGGGCGATGTCATTCCCACATCCAACTATGATTTGATGGTAATTGACCCAAAGTTTTTTGTCACACATTGGTGTAGGTAGAAAACTACCTTTGTGTCTTGCCTATATAAATAGGAGTTATTGTTAGAGGTTTATGTAATTCATTCTTGTTTGAAAAATTCTTGAGAGGTAAAAGTTTCTTGTAAGAGTGAAATTCGGTGAGGGATTATAAATTGTCGAGAGTGAGCGTCTCCATTCTTGTAATTCAACTTTTGTAGTGATTTTGTGGTAGTGGATTATACTCATTGAGTCGAACCAAGTAAATCATTGTATCGTTTGTTTTTTCTTGTTTATTTATCATCGGTTATTTGCGTGTTTTTCTCGTTTGTGGTGATCGATCCCAACATGATTGACCCTCTCAATGCAAGTGAATAATCTGATCGAACTTCTAAAGCATAAACTTGAGAAAAACAACTACTGTAGCTAAAGTTTAGCTGCTAAACTTTGACCACCAACCCATATATGAGCTTATATTTTACAAAAATGTTTTAGTGGACAAATTTTGTATATGTTATTAATTATTAAAGTGGGAAGTGAATATGGTGTTGTCTCACACCGAACTTGGATGAAAAATCTCTCATATACTATACACAAAAGTATTAAAAAAATTGATATGTGAGGTGTTTTCACCATACTCATTTTTTCCTTATTAGGGTGTGAGACAACATTATACTCACTTTTTCCTTTTTAAATAAGATAATAACGAGTAATTATCAACTTTTATTTTAATATGAGTTTATTGTCTTAATCATTTCAATGATGTTTAGACAAATGTTTTTAACAAGTTTTGTTTTTGTAATGGTTTTCAAATGTTCTTATCCTTAACTCAATGGGAAAATTTTAATTTTAATAATTGTCATATAAGGGTTTTTTTAAATAAAAAACTTAGGCTAATTGGAGTGGTATGACCGCTCATAAGGCTACTTTCATGTTGCATGGGTGTTGCCGTGTTGCAATGGAAGATGTCTTGAGATGCCAAGGAAAAGAATAGTGAAAATTGTGTTGTTTGTGGAGTGAAAATGACTTCCAACAAGTGGTTTATAATGATTGGGTAGGGATAATATTGAAAAAAAAAATTTATTAAAGGAAAGAGAGACGAAGAAATCATCCGTCGGCTCGGTTGAACCGCCCAAAGTGCAAGACGCCGGGTGGTGGGCGGGGTGGGGTGGGGGGTTGTTCGTGGTTGCTAGCCGACGTCTATGGGCGCAACTGCCGAACTAGCAACCCCACTCTCCTTAGTCTTAAGCCCGTTGTTAAAAGGCAAAATATAACTTTATCTTTATTTTCTAATTAAGTTTTTAATATAAAAGGTATTATTTTTATTCACGATTGAAGGTTGTATCTAGCTTTCTTTGTTTTTTAATCAAAATTAACTTTTTCAACTTGGCTAAAAATATGTCGTTATTTATAAAATCAAACAATACTATTCATTTTGATTCATAGAAACCTCTTCAATACAATAACTATTAAAGCTTTTTTTTTATTGCATTACATTACAATTATATATAAAATATAGTGAATTAATGATCAAACGTAATAATAACTTGTAATATACAAATATCACTTTGTGTAAAATAATAATGTAATATCACTTTGTGTAACAATAAATCAAATCAAATAATAGTGACCTATTATGAATTTTTATTTTTTAAATATTGCTAAATACGTCAAAATCTACCATTTTGATGAACATATTATGATTTGTAATATACAAATATCGTTATGTATGTCATAGTAAACAACTTCAATGAACATGTTTTAAAAAATATTTCACTATCAAACTCAAAGTTTATAATATATATCAATTTTTTATTATTAAAAAATTGTGTAAACTAAATGTTAAATCATACTCATAAACTAACATCTAATGTACGTTGATAAAATTAGTTTATAACCCGCATAAAATGCGGGAGAATCATATAGAAATAGTTAACTTGTATATATAAAAAGCTGGCAAAAAATTTTTAAAATAAAAGGTATAAAAAACTAAGAGAAGAAAAAATGTACCGTAATAAGAAAAAATATTTTTTTTGATTACCTTATTTATCTTGTATTTTAATCATCATGTAAAGAAAAACCTAATTAAAATATGAAGGATTGATCATAATTATCAAATTAAAAAATAAGAATCTGTAAACTTGTAAATAATAACACTCATTAAAACATGGACCATAGTTTAAAAAAATTCGTTTAAAATAGCGTTTTCCAGATTGCTTTGTTATTAAATTATTAGACATGATTTTTTTGTAATAATTCATTTGATCGCACTTAAAAGAGTGTTTCTCATGGTGCTTACAATAATCTAAATTGCTTACAATTTATATTACGAAAAAAAGAGTGGAAATTTACAAAAGGTCGAAATATATGGGTGTTTGAAAAAAGTAATGAAAGTTGAAGGACTAAAATCTTCAAGAATCAAGATTTACATATAATGTCAAATTCTTAGATACATGATTTTTTCATGTATATTTCTCACAACAATATATATGCAATATGATTTTCTTGTTATAAATTATAATTAGTCACAAGTGTCATATGTATTCAAAAACAATAAAATAGATATACAAATTCTTAACTTTAGTCACCAAAAGTAAAAAAAAAAAAAATGGGTAGTGAGAATTTAGTAGGATTGCAGTGCTACTAAATGCCTTCATATTGATTATTGGCAGTCGATATATTTAAAACAAAGCCTGAAAAGGAATTCATTGACCATGATGTCAATTGCATCAATGCTTACCAATCTCCAAATTTCTCATTTATTTAAAAATCAGCTTTTAATTTTTTTTTTCACACCACTGACTATCAGTAATTGTTCGTACCCATATTTTTATGGCCATGAATATGAATCTATTGATTGGTTGCAGAGCAACTTTTAACTTTGAGGGTATATATGTCTTTAAAATCTTTTGGGTTTTTCGTTTGTTTATGTTTGTAGTATACATGTATGTATAATTGGATACTTCATACTTGGCTAAGTTCTCTAAATGGGCCCGGACTTGTTGGCTAGATTTTATAACAAGGAACAATATTTTATAGAGAAAATGTCACAAATGGTCCTTATGGTTGGTCATATTCGCATTTTGAGCCATGTTTTTTTTTTTCATTGCAAACCGTCCCTAGAGTTTCACTCTCATTGCCAGCAGTCCCTAACATTAACATTCGCTAGTTTTGGGTCGTTAGTGAGGGTATAATCGTCCATATAAGTGTCACAACCACTATTTATACACCTCTCTCTTCTCCTCCACCTTCTTCCTTTTTCCGGCCACCACCATCATCAAAATCCGGTCAAAAATATTTTTTTGTTAGTCATTTTTTTCCGAATCTACTCAAGTTTAAATCCCTGATAATCAAATATCAAAACAAATTCATAGACACCTCTAATGTTTACATACATAATCATTAAATCATTAAGTAACATTAAAAAGAACCTTTAATTATACGATCACTTGTGATAATAATAACCATAATATATGTATACAAAAATTCATATCTAACTCTATACAATATATCTATATATTTGTGAATTTAAACAAGGAGATTCAATCTCACGCAAACCAGAAAAGTCTTCAACCATGACTCATTCTCATATTTTTCTTACTTTACTTTTTGTCTTCATAAAACGAATTCATTTTCTTGCTTTAGTCATTGTCACGATCAAGAAAAATACAATCAACATACTTTTTCATATTTTCTAAAACTAATAGCATATAAACCCTAAACGCCATCAGCCTCCCATCCTTCAGTGCAGCCGTCATCCACCAACCCGCATAGCCCTTTGGGTCTTTGAAAAATAAGAAATCGGATAAACAATCGAAAAAGGATGGTGGATCGGAAAAAAAGGATAAAGGACGACCTTCATAGTTCACCCGTCAGTCGTCCAGTGAATAGGCTTTTCAAATCAAAGTCTCGCATAGCCCTTTGGGTCTTTGGGTTGTGGTTTTTAATGGATGTGATTTGTTTAGGATATTTTTACTAGGCAATAAAGAAGAGATATAGATAGATAGAACACTTATTTATTAAAAAAAATTTTTTACTACATATAGTTCTTATTGTTGGCAAAAGGACGAAAACACCCTCACATGTTATGCATGTGAGAGGTTTAAACGGCCAAAACTAACGAATGTTAGTGCGAGGGACTATTGACAACGAAAATGGAAACCCTAGGGACAGGTTGCAACGAAAAAAAACACAGGGCCCAAAATGCGAATATGACCAACCACATGGACCATTTGTGACATTTTCTCTATTTTATAAGTACAAATGAAATCAAATGTATTCAGTTTTTATGGCCATGAATATTCGTATATGTGTTTGTATATCGATCTCCCCTCATGGTTAGATAGGTATATATGTTTTTGGCGTAATCAATAGCCATATACGAGTAAGTTGTATCGCCCATATGTTATTTTATCATAAATTCACAACCAGTGTCGCGCATATTAGCTGTTTACAACTTATGAGCTATAAGATTTCACATATATCTACTCACCCATAAGTCTTGATAGACATACAACATATTTGAGAGTTAAAAACATATAATCGTTCCATTTAGGGATGTGCACGGATCGAAAGACCCGTGACCCACGAGAGCATGAAAACGTGACCCATGACCCGGCCCGTAAAGGTTCGGTTCGGACGGGTCACTAGTTTCCTTCACATTTATAACAAGTTGAGTTATGAAGTTAGAGTCATGTTATCTTAAATCTATTTCAATGACAAGTATTGTATCACTTCCTTTATCAGCTAATTAGGGGTGAGCAAAAACTGAACTGAAAACCAAAAACCGAAAAACCTGACAAAACCATACCGAAAACCGAACAAAATCCATTGGTTTGGTTTTCGTTTTCTAAAAACCGAACAGATCGGTTCGCATTTCGGTTTCATATGCCAAAAAACCGATAAAAACCAAACAGAACCGAACGAAATATATTTTTATTTATTTTATATTTATATCATATTACATTTATATTTATTACTTATAATATGTAAATATGTCAATATTTTAAAATTTTTGTCTTTTTAATATACAAATCTATATAAATTGTATGTTTTTAAATGAGAACGTACAATAAAATCAATTTGTTTTATAAAGGTTATACCAATTTTAGCACCTAAAAAATATAACTAGTTAATAAAAAGCATCTATATATTTTAGTTTCTATATTATATTTTATTTCTTTACAATTGAAAGTAAAATTTATAACATAATAAACAATAAAAAAAGTAAAAATTTTTTTTTATAAAAAACCCAAAACAAAACCAAAACCGATCCAAACCGAACTGGAAAACCGACAAACCGAACCGAACAAAAACCGAATACAATGATTTTGGTTTTCTAAAAACTAAATGGATCGATTCGGGTTTCGGTTTTAGGCAAAAACCGACCCAAACGGACCTATACTTACTCTTACAGCTAATGTTAAGTCAGCACTAGTGTATTGACACATTCATGTCAAATTACCAATGAGGCCTTGGAAGAGTCACAATATTCAGAAACGAGGTCCAAGAATGAAGAAGGGGTAGAATTACTGAATGAATACGAGCTGTATCTCTTTCATATTTTGTTTATCACTTCAAAATTTTATATATTCTTTTTTTAAACCATATACGTGTATATATACATATTTAAACGGATACATAAACATTTTAAATTTAACTAGGGTAGAACATTTGTGAAAAAATATATATATTCAAGTATGCGGGCCTAGAGACCCTCATCACAAACTTGTCAGCTAACGAAATAAAGCAACTGGTGTACAAACTAATGACATGGTGTCAATGATAACAACTTAGATGAGTAGTTGATGGCCGAGCTGGCTCAAGAATTCCTATATAACTTAAGTGATACAATAAAAGCTTTTTCTCTTCTTTTATTAACTGATTTATGTATCGGATTTCATTCGCCGCATGGTTGGGAACTGATGATTGGCTTTGTCTACAAGGATTTTGGATTTGTTCATAATGATCAAATTATATCTGGCCTTGTGAGAAACTGATACCTCTGATTAGAAGAAGTCTATAAGGTCAATAAAGTCGGATTTAAGTCCATTCTTCCGGTTTTGACGGAGGATGCGTGGATTCGAGTGATTGAGTTGTGTGCATACTGCCCTTATGGATATCATTGCATTGCGCTCAATTATCTAACGTCTAACTTGTCTTTTAAAAAAAATCCATATTTCTCAAGCCCCAAATTTGCAATATCTTACTTTGGATGCAATTAAGTTAATAATTGGTTCTCAATTCAATTTCCATAAAATAAGCTTAATCACAATTTGAGAACAAAGCTAGAATTTGAGCTTTAGACTTAAAAGCAATATAAACTATTTAATGAAAACTAGACTTATGCACGTGTAATGCGGCGGTGGTACGGGTAGTGATGGTGGATGTTATGGTGGTGACGACGGTGGGGGCGACAATGGGAACAGTGATGGGGCGACAATGATGGTGAATGTAAAAGTAGTTGATGTTAAAGGTGATATTGTAGTTATTTTAAGTGTTAGAGGATTTATACTGTAAATTGTTTTATTAATGATATCATAGGTATATTAGATGAAGATGTTGAAATTAATAAATAAAGGATAAGGGTATTTTTTTTATTTTAAAGACATAAAGTTTAAAGTAAAAAATGGATGGTTTATTTTATTAGATAGTATAAATGTTAATGGTATAAGATTGAACAGTTTAATAGCTTTGTATCTTTACACTTGAATGCATGTGTGTTAAATTAAGAAAAACGTGAAGAAAAGTTATGTGACAAATAGCTTACATACTTGTTAAATGCCAAAAGATTTATTGACAAAATTTTTAAATGCCTGTATAAAGTGTAAGACATTGGTATTGGTATTTATGATAAATGTTATGAGTGCATAGCTTTAACTTGGTTTTAAAGCTTTTAAAATGTGTGTTAGAAGTTTTACAAAAGCTCTCTCATTATGCTAATTAAGTAAATGTGGCATGTGAGTAGAAGTATTATATGGGAGATTATATGTATCTTTCGACATCATTATACTTTAGATACGTAAAGCTATGCATAAAAGTTATCCACATATTTGATCACACTATATGATCATGTTTTCCTTTCTTTGTTTAGTCAACATACACTATAACTACCACAAAGATGATGTTTGATTTGCCATTTTTAGGCCATAATTATTACTTTCTTTAAAAAAAAATTGTTATACTACGTACTATCTTTAATCCACAATTTATAATATAATAATGAGAAAATCGCGACAATAGCCAATTTTCATTGCGATTGTATCAAAATAGCCAAGTTTTTTCAAATTATCACAAAATAGCCATATAAATCGCAATAACTAACAAAATCGCATAAAGAACCTTAAAATCGCTACGAGATCTTCAAAATCGCTACGAGATGATGCAAAATCGCTACGAGATGTTGCAAAATCGCTACGAGATCTATAAAGTCGCTACAAGATCTTCAAAATCGCTACGAGATTCTGAAAATCTCTACGAGATTTTGCAAAATCGTAATAAGTTGACTTTGACCTTTTTTTTTTCAAAATCGCAATGTGTTTTTTGTTGTAAAACCTCGATCGTATACCGTCTAGGGGTGAAGAGAGGAAGACAACAACATGCAGTCGTTGTAAAGAACGTGACCATACAAGGTTGAATTGAGGTACACCCATGCCATCACAAACATCTTTTCCTCCATCAAGAGAGTATGGATCTTCATCAAGATCAAAATCAAAAGGAAAATCAAAATCGACTTCACACTCTTCTCTTTCCGGAACTGTTAGCTTAAGGGATTATTAACACGTCTCCATTATGTTTCTTATGTATTTGAAACTTTGTATTCATGGACTATGTAATAATTTAGTATGTTTAAAAAAAATTAAATCTCAATAATCGCAACAAAACACATTGCGATTTTGCAAAAAAAAAAAGAAGAAAAGAAAAAAGTAAAAGTCAACATATTGCGATTTTGCAAAATCTCGTAAAGATTTCCAGAATCTCATAGCGATTTTGCAAAATCTTGTAACGATTTTGAAGATCTTGTAGCAACGTTAAGGTTCTTTATGCGACTTTGTCCCGTTATTGCGATTTATATGGCTATTTTGTGATAATTCGAAAAAATTTGGCTATTTTGGTACAATCGCAACGAAATTTGGCTATTGTCGAGATTTTCTCTATAATAATATCTGTGGTGGTTGATGATTTCTCGAAAAACATTTTCTTTTTGATGTAAATCAATATAATAAACTTTTTAATGTATAAGACGTGAATAAAAGTGGGGTGATAAATTATATATGAAAGGCCACATATAAAATTGTGAATTCTTAAACTTCATACTTGTTGGTGTGGATAAATTTTACACATTTTTAGTTCAATTTAATTCTAACACATAAGCACATGACAAATTAACTTTTATAATTTATTCACGCTAACTATAAGTGGAATAATTGCAATATTACTTATAGTGTGGCTGTGTAAGTATATTTCAATTATGTTTTTACTTGGTGGTGAATACATAAAGATAAAAATCATTGATCAAATAATTTTCATTTGTTAAAAATAATAATATAATAAATAGGTCTAGTCCCGGACAAACATGTGAGATCTTAATGACATTTTTAGACTTAAACAAATTATTAAATAAATACAAATAAAAACTTTATAAATTCAATTTTAAAATATAAGAAAAATCAAACTAACAATTAATATTACAAAAAAACCATTTTAAATATATTTTTAATATACTAATAATAAAATTTGTACTATTATTTAAGATGTGGATATAAGTTCTTGGTAGAATTTATGTATGTGCCAAATACACTGGTTATTTTTTATCTTTTCAAGATAATATGAATTGTTAAATATGTAAAATCAAAGGTATAAATGTAACTAAAATCAAATTAAAAGAATATAATTCTTAAACATTGCACTGATATATTGTATTTGTTTTTTTGTAATAATTTTTATAGACAATATTTGTTTATATTTATTGATGTGACATTTAAATGCTTATCATCATCTTAAGATACATTTTGATTTAACTCGAGATATCGCAACGTACAATTGTCCGTATTTAAAAACTAAACGTTATAATTACAAATTAACCAGTGTTTGATAAAAATAGTTAATATAGTATAAATTTACATGACCATTTTTCATTTATTACTTATTTAGAACAATGTATCAAATTGCTAAAAAAAATGAATCTTTAAACTCAAAATTTAAAAGCTAAACATATTGATTGAAACAATATTTGAGATTAATGTTCGAATTAAAATAAAGAGTTTGAGATATAAATAATTAAAAATCGATATCATATTAAAATTTATACAAATAACTAAAGAACTATTAATTTAAAATTTATATAATTATGTAAAAATCGTGGTTAGACTTTTGACTATTTATACTTCACAAAGGAAAATTTAACACGTTTTGTGTCTGACGGCTACTAACTACTATTACGAATGACTAATCATGCATACAGATTTGTCGGCATGAAAGATCATGATATCATTTAAGTGCTCTATTTGTAAAGTAACTAGCTTATATATAAACTAGTCTGGTGCTCGCGCGTTACGACGACTTTACGGTGATTGCATACAAAACATGCAATGTGAGGGAATGACGATAATTGCAAATCAAACATTTGTGTTAATTCGTAATATTAACCATGATATATTGGCATCTAACAAAAAAAACATAAAAGTTTGTATGGATGTATGGGTTTTTTTTATGGAAAGGTAAGTTTGGAACTTAAAAATAAGGTGATACTCCGTAATATTTTGGGGGAAAAAATATGTTGAATGTCTTAATCAATCCTCTTTATAAAGGGTATTAGAAATTGATGTACAACAGCATGGCTCAATCCCAACTAGTAGGGTGTAGCCCTGTAGGAGAAGTGATATGTAAACAATTTTATCACTACCAAGAGGAAAGACTGTTTTCAAAAAAATCTCTGGCCAAAATGGAGCAATATATATAGTTATTTCTTTCTAAACGATTGATTATCTGATTAATAATGACGTGTTATGAATTTCAAACATTCACTTTATACCGAAAGAGTTTTAAGATTTCAAGGTAAATCCGGTCGTGCCTTAAACAATATTTTCCTACAAAACCATAAAGAAATTTATAATAAAATATCGGGTGATCCGATGAAAAAGATGACTTCGAAGTGTCGGAACTTGTAAACTTTTGAAAGCAATATATGTACAATTAAGGATTGTCAAATTTATAAAGATTTTGATAATAAACAATCATTGGAACAATCACTAATGCCTTATTACATGCAAAATTGATCATATTACACCATTTTTTCTTAATGAAATTACTTATTATTGACATCCTTAAACGATATTACTGATATAACCCCAAATTTAGTCTGTAGAGTGTTGTTAATAGATTATTACATGTATAACAAATCGTACAAATACAACATTTTTTATGAACGTAATTATTTAGTTCTGACGGCATTGAAGATTGTTAGGGATATAACATGTGGTTCCCACATTTGCAATAAAAGTGGGCTTTTTTAGAGTAGTTTTTAGAAATAAGGAGATCTTGTGTTCAAGTTTTGCCTATAACATATTCCTTTGTGCAAGAGGACTTCATTTTTTATGAAAATGGATATGATTGATATGAAAAAGACACATTGAGTCAAATGTTAACCATATTTATCATTGATCTTTAACCGAATCTTGTCTAAAACTCGTTACATTTAGCGATTCGATGTAAATTAGTACCACTACGCCTAGTAGTTATAATAAAAGAAAAAGTATTGCGGGCTCGTGTCATAAAATAATGGGCGGAATCCGTACTCGACCCCCCAACTCACCCGGCGTAGTATGCGGAAAGTGGAGTACAATTTTATTCAGAGGCAATGGTGTGCCCACACTTTCCTTTCATATCCCCTGATGATTCTTTATTGAGTTTATTGTGACTATACATACGATATTATTGAAAAAAGTACATTAATACCCCTTCACATGGCTAGTTATAAAGAAGAAGATGGCTAGGACTATTGAGTATTGACCACCACTTGACCATACACTAAAATGGAAAGGACATAAATACCCTCCACATGCCTATGTTGAAGGCCACTAGCTAGGTTGGTAGGTAGGTAAAGGTAGATTCATACAAAACCAATATCTAATCATAAATCTGTGTTTATGTTTGATTCAACTGATGAATTTTTTCCTTCATTGGGAAAGCACATTTCTGTTCACTTAGCTTTTGTTATTTTTGCCCTTCAACTTTGTCATAGTTTTTAATTTCAGCTCATTGGATTCATTGAGTCCAAACTCCAAATCTTGTGCTAGTATATAAATATTTGTTTCGGACTCTAGTAACCTGTAATCGGGTCGTGATCAAATTCGGATATTTAATGTTGAGTATGGCTTTGTGTTCGTCTAGTTTAGTTACATAAATTGAACTTGATTGGTTTAATGTGAGTTTAGTTTGTACTTCTAGACCAAATTAAAACTTCCGATATGTAATTCGATATGTAGAGAAACTTAAATTCGGTTCATTTTGATAACTTTGAATGCGAACTAGCTGGATTTCCAATTAGGTTTTAAACCAAAGATACCCATGCGATGATGGAAGTTCGATGGACCTTGATTTGGTTTCAAATTTGATTTCGATAGTTTGATAGAACTTGAACAACTCAAAAGTACTTAAATTTATGTCTTATTGAATTTTTGATTGGTAATGTTTAATGAATGTGCATTTTCAGGTATTTAAACACATGGACCCAACAATAAAAGAAAGAGTTAAACTTGAATATTCAAAGCTTTGATAAAAGGACAACATGTGCAGATAATCAAATCTTTTTGAAATAGATATTGGTAGTTGTTACCTGTTAAACTTTTGCGTAGGAATGTAGCATATGTCATGTTTGAAGTGTTAAAGAAATACTCATGTCACATCATTGTTTACATTGGAGTATAAAAGTTTTCCGTTACGTATTGTAAAGTTTTCTGTAAAATTTGTTACATTAAATTTAATTACCGTGGGTCATTGTCTTAATGAATTTTAATTAATAAAAAGTAACGCTAAGCTACTTACGTCATTTTTAATATTCGACGCACACATACATATACATACTAGTGTTTAGGTCCGTCCAATGAACGGATAGTCTCAAAATATATTAATCAAATCTATAAAATTATAATTTAAGTATATTAAATAGATATACCGAAATCAACTTAGAAATTTGCTAGCTGAATAACCACTCCATCGGTCAAAATACTCCTAAAATTTTCCGCTCATTCATAATTGACCGAGCCATGTCTGATAGTGCCCTGCAAATAGCACAAATAACATGGAAAAAACTGCTAAGTTCACTTAGTGTGTTTTTATGTATTTAATTCAATTTTAAAAAATAAACCCCAAACAGATTAACCATAAGAATCGAATAAACATCTTTGCATACAGATTCAGGAAAATTATTCAGGATAAAAAAGAAATCCAACTAAGGACATTCCAAACGTTGATCAAATGATTTTACCGGCTAATGTAAGAAAGATAGGGAAACAAATTCTTGAAAAAAAAAGAGTCGAGCAAAAAATCTTGCAAAGCCATCTCCCGTTGTGTTAAATCCTACACATAACGTGGATCAAATGGTTTTACGTAAAAGCATTATTTAAAATTGATATCATGCTTCCCATAAGATACGAAGTATATCTATCATACACAAACTAAAATGATGAATTGTTTGACTGATAGAATAACAACGGTTAAAAAATTACACCATTAATGAGCTAGTTTAAAACAGATTCAAAATAATCATAGTCGATATATTAAAATAATCATAATTTTACTCATAGCAAAATTCGATTTTTTATCTAAAATCTTATAGAAAGATATAATCGTAAATTTTAAGTATACACCATTAATGAGCTATTTTCAAAACGATATCAAAATAATCAAAGTCAATATATCAAAGTAATCAGAAACCTACTCATAGCAAATTTAGACTTTATATCTAAAAGGTGATAGAAAGATATAATCGTAATTCCTAAGAGTTAATATAGGTTACAAATACAAAATTTAATATATAATATTTAGATTAGTTAAGTCATATATCTCAATTTAATCAATACGAAAGCTAAAGAAGAAACATACGAAAATTAACTCCATATAAATATTGATTCCAGTTTACCCTTTATTTTTTAAACTTTAGTTAAATAAAAAAAATTACAGTTTCTTATATTATAAAAGTGTAAACTATATAACTTGAAAAATACATACCAATTCATCAACAAAGGCCATCTCGAACGTTTTGATTTTCTTCGGGTTGTTCCACTCCGAAACAGTCCATACATGCACAACACGGAGTCGTAAATTATGGTTAACATGTGTTGGCTTAAGATCTTCAAGATGAACTAACGTGGTCATATTTTTTGTTGTTGAAGAAAAAATCATAACGAACCTATAATAGACAACAAACTAAATTAAAAGAAATAATAATAACAATAATATAAGAATTAAATGTTAAAAAATAATAATTAACTATGTGTAAAGTATATGAAAAGAAAAACCCTTTTGTAGTTGATTGTATTTTCTTTTTTTGTTGTCGTATGTGAGTTATTTTATAGATTACCAATAAAACCGAAAAGTGTAAATTAATTATTTTTAAATTGGGTAAAATTGTAAATTGGTGATAAAAAACCAAAAAGTGTAAATTAATTCTTTTTAAGTTTAAATTGGTGATAAAAAACCAAAAAAGTATAAGTAATTATTTTTAAATTGGGTTAAAGTGTAAATTGGTGATGAAAAATCAAAATGTGTAAGTTAATTATTTTTATATTGGGTTAAAGTTTAAATTGGTGATGAGAAATCAAAAAGTGTAAATTAATTGTTTTAGATTGGGGTTAAAGTATAAATTGGAGATGAAAAACAAAAAAAATGTAAATTAATTTAGATTAATATTAAAAAAATTAGAGGATTAATAAGGATGGAGGATTAGGAGGGGGATTAGGGGTGCCTAGGGTACCCCCACCCTTTCTTTTAGTTATATTATAGATAAGCATATAAGCATTGTTTTTTTTAGAATAATGACGCATCTAGAAATTTCAATATAATAAACCGTAAATATACATTGAAGACCATAAATGTATAACATATGGAGGCTATACATATCGTTATTAAGGCCAAAAACGTGAATTTACTAACCAAGCGAGGAAAGCCCTTTATTTTCAAGGGTGAGAGGAAGTGGTGATGGGAAGGGTGGGTGATTTGCGTCATTTAATATATGGGGTAGAAATAGTTACTAAAAATGAGTGAATTTTATAGAGTGAGACAAGTCGTGCCAAATGACACTTTCATATTGGTCCCCCTTCCAACATCTCATTTTTTCCAGAAATCATGCCAAGTCTTGAAGCAAAAGGACAACCTTGTGGGCTAGCTGAAAATGCAAGTCGCCCTCAAAGACGGTGTGAAAGGCGAACAAGGACGAGCCAAGATGAGGTGTCATAGGGTTCACCCCTTTTTCTTTCCCACTCCCTTAAGTCTAATTATACACGTTTTATCTTATAATTGTACAAATTGTGTTTCAAAGTTTTATGAAAATAGTTACACAAGTAGCGTAAGAAAATAGTTAATACTTCAAAACGTGGGCTTTGAGAGGGTGTCACATACTTGCATGCTACTAGTTTATTTCCATCATTGAGATAAAATTTTAATGGTATCTCAATCTTTTCGTGAGGTTTTTGGGCCTAAGGTGACCCAAGTTCAAATCCTGGGGGACAAGGATTACTTTTATTAATCGTCGTGTCATTCGACGGATTAATTAATAGGAGATTTTCCTCCCTTTGTGGTTCCTTGAAAATTCGAATGACATCCTGTCTCAAGGACGTAAGAGCCGATAAGTTAGACGAACATGCTCTGGTCATTCGAACGTCTAAAAAAAGATAGTTTATTTCTGGATGTGAGGGTTTTCTTTTGGTCAAATGAAACGAGGGCTATCTCTTTCCCTTTTTTTTTCCGTTTAAGAAAAAAAATGAGCATTGCCATTTGCCTATACGAAGGATCATAAATCATCTTTTTATTTATTTAATTTTAGCAACCTTAAACGGTTTTAAACTCCATACTATTTGGCCCAAATGGCCGTGAACCATCCTGAACCTTATGGTTTAACGAGTTATATAATTGTTCACATATAACAACCAAAGAGAATACGATGATGACTAACGGCTTACCGCTAGCTAGATAAATCCAACAAAATGCCATCAACTCTTATACGAACTTGTCGTAAATCCACGTATGGTGAACTATAACCGGTTCATCCACAATGCTTCAAATCTCTGGCCATTACCTAGCATATATAGTAAGGGTTGAATGTCCACATTTAGGACATTTCTTTATGAACCAAAAAATAAAAATAATATAGCATAAACCTAGAGTGGTCTAAGATGATGACTTAACGACATAATATGTATCTTCTATCGTGTGTCTCACATGTATGTGTTTGCATATGCTTGTACTTTTGCAAAAATATTGCATATTAATCAACCTATGTTGCTAACTTGCTATATATCAATATTATCTAATAAAAAAAAATAATCTCTGATAAAAGTTGTATGAGAACTTGTTTAAAATGCTCTTGCTATTATGAAAAAAAAAGGGTTTAGGCTCTGTTTTTAGCTTATAGCCAGTCGAAATGACCGTTGGAACTTAGAAGAAGGAGCACAATACAATGAATCGGTTGTGTCAACCTTCTGGCCTAAACACGGCTTTCTTATGAATTTTAGTGTTTTTATGTATGTTTTCGGGCTTATTGAGCTTTCGTTTAGTTATAACATTTTACCCACTTATGTTTTTAGACCCACTAGCTTAGGAATCCGGATGTTACCCATGTAGTAATATAATAACTGATTATAGGTATATTAGATGTGATTTAAATAATAAATGTGAAAACACGACTACATAATTGATTACGAAATTAGTTGTCATTTAAAATAGTATACAAACGGTACTTGAACAACTTATATAACAGTCTAAGTGTCCGAATAAAACGCGATACTAAAATTACAATATTAACTAGTCATTTATTTTTTTAAAATATATTCATTAACCTTTTACATCAATTATTTACACCACTCACCGCCTCCACCACCGAAGTCGCTCACTACCATATCTTTGCAGTCAAAATCACCGCTGTATTGCGTGGGTACCATGCTGGTTAGCAATACTGTGTGACATCTTACAATCTTACATAACCTTTAGAACTCGGGATCCATGACCATTTTTTTATTTTCAGAGGTGCGGATTGATGATTATAGAGTATTATTATAATCAGCAGCGATATATACTTGGTAACATTTTTAATCTGGATTTGTATGAGGATTTAAATGCTGTGATCTTAGGCCCATAAAAATTAAACATATATATAAATCATCATGTGATGTGGATTTTAATATTTATAAATTTTCTTTGGTTTTCTACTTCTTGAGAATGAAGGAAATTACTCCTAGTTCTGCTTTCATTATAGGGTAGGATGTATTTTGGTTCAATTCATTCCATTCATTTGAATCTTCAAAAACTAAAAAATTTCCTTAATCTTCTTGCCAAAAGCCATAAGCTACGGTTTGAACATTGATATTTTTTAGAAAATAAAACTCTAATCCTACATTTAAATAAACTAACTCAAATATATCTATACTAATATTTGAAACTTCTTCTTCGTTTCAAAAGATAAGTTTCTACTAAATGAGCTAACCCCATATCATCAACTGAGAACTCAGCCAACTAATAAATACTCCCGGCTTCCTTCATGCAAAATCGCAAACTACAAAAAATATCTCCACAACTAAAATGAGAGACTTCAATGTCAAATAGCTAGTCTGATATGAAGGTATTATTTAGTAATAAGAAAAAGAAAAAAATAAGTATTGAGTTGTTATGCATCCAATTTAGGTGAGAAACCCCTCACATAATAATTTTTTAATACTTTTAATAAATGTTGAGGCTTCATATTTTTTTATGCTTTAAAAAATAACATGTAAAAGATTTTTGATTTAACTTAAATATCTAACAGCTTCATATGCCTTTACTTTAAAAAAAAAATGATACTGTATTATAGTGCAGCATTGGAAAAGGTGTTCCTAGGGAAGGAACAAGTGATAGGGGTTGACAATCAATCATGTGTGTGTAATAGTAACATCTTCTTTCTTCTGCTGCTTATATATATATGGTGTTTGTTTGGTCTGTGGGTATTATGTTTGCTTTTCATTGATTTCCTTGTTCTCTAAAGCAACTACATCCATAAGCTACACCCTTATGGCATCTCATCTCAGCTACTATTTCTTTTTTAACTCATTTATATTCATATGATGGTGGTAATATTAATTCATTATTTATTTATTAGCATGTTAACTAAAACATTAATACTTTTGCTAAATAAACAATGATTTATTAAATTCAAGGGAAATAAAACTCAGTTGATGGATGCAACATTTTTTCACTTATTAATGAAAACTCTAAGTTTTTTATGAGAAAAAAAAGCATTCGACTACAACTACACTTATATCTTTAGGAAAAATAACTTATTTCATGATTAAAAACTAATACATTATATATTAAAAATAATTTTAATGCATCAAATTAGTTATTTCTGTTAGCCCTAAGAATTGTTAATTTGTTATTAACAAAAGTCATATCTTTAATAATGTATAGGAAACTAAACAATTAATAACTTATCCAGTTAACTTAGAATCATGATTAAGTTTTTTCTAAAACTACATAACTTATATCATCATTTAACTTAAAAAATACGATCATGAAAGTTTTTGTTTAAATATATTAGATTTTACTTATAAAGTGCGAAATAACAATGTTGCTTGTGAGGCGACATGTTTGATGTGTTTAGTTCTAGTTTTTTATTACCTTTTCTAGTTATAAGCTCTAAGAAACGGATAATAGAATGGTTTTCTGACTTCCTCACTTAAGGTTGTACATGAAGGTTGGGTCTTTAATTTATATTGCACAAAGCCTAAATATTTTCTTCCCATTTTTTAACTCTTTTCCTCACTATATGACAATATTTTTAACTATAGCTCTTGATCTGATACATTTTCTTATGTATGTATAGGCAATTGACATACTCCGTATTTAGCAGTCAACCCAACATGGCAACATTTATAAAGAAAAATTAGAAAGCCAAAAGGTGGAGGCTAGAGCGGGCCCGTCAGCCTGTCAATTGGAAGTAAACATATTACCATACTTGGTGGGCCGAAAATTTAAGCCCCATGAAAAGGCATTCACAAATCACAAAGAAAAAGATGAGAAGTTGGGCCAATTGAATTTTTTTTTTTTTTTTATAAAGAAAGCAAATTATTTAATCAATGAAAAATGGATATCTTGAATAGTCTTAATTTTAAAAAGATAACTAGAGAAAGAAGATGATTAAAAAGTTAAAAAAATCTACATGTGCTTCATGAGGATACTCTAACAGAATATACTAACGCGTAATCTATATGAGAAAAAAGGAAAAGGATGACAATGTCTAGTTTATCTAAATTTTTGGAGAGAAAAAAGTGGGAAAAAAAATTACAAAATACATGAACAAATTGTGTGGTTAGGGAAATGATGCTTATACAATATTTTTCAGTCATACACAAAACTGTATGCATTATATAGTTATACAGTACAATCATATAATGCATATATTATTATGTATGACAAAAGAAAATGTTGTAGAGGGATCACCCCACATTTGCTAATTGCACATAATATTACGCGTTCTATATGTTTTACAGTTTAATCTATACAAATTGAAAATGAGTCTTAACTAGCTAATTAATCCGTATCTTTTTTGTCAAGGAAATAAAAATATACAAAAAATGTAAATTGAATAATTTAGAGATTTGTTACATATATAATTATGTACCATAAAATGATAGAATCTGGTGAACCGGACTTATTATTTCTTAACCTTCTGTGAATTTTTCTTCTGTTATGATTTTTGCAAAGGATAATTCAAAATTGGTGTTTGGCATCTTTAGGCCTTTAGCTGCTTATCTATTTATATCTATACTTTATTATAAAACAAACTACCATTCTTTCTTTAGGTAAAATATGTAATACCTATCTTAGGTAAAATATGTATATTCCAGGGGGAGATTATATAAAATTTAGGGGGTTATGTATGTTTATCAAATTTAAAGGTTTAATTTGTAACCTTTTTTAACATGGCAGTACCTAAGACATATAAAGTCATGCAGTACAGATCATTTTCTCACATATATATATATATATATATATATACTAGACTTATGCCCGCACAATGTAACGGCAGCGGGGGTAGTGATGGCGGGGGTGGTGGGGGCGGCAGTGGGGGCTACGATTGTGGTGAATGTAAAAGTAGTTGATGTTAATGATGTCATTGTAGTTATTTTAAGTGTTTGAGTATCTATATTGTAAATTATTTTATTATAGGTATTATAGATATATTAGATAGAGATGTTCAAAATAAAGGATAAAAAATATTTTTGGTTTTTTAAAGGTAGAAAGTTTAAGGGAAAGAAATAGTGTTTTGTTTTATTAGATAGTATAAATTAAACATTTGTTATTATTATGTTTAGGAAGACCTTTAGCTAAAAAAAAAATTAACCCCGCTAAATTAAAGTTTGAAAGTCCTATAGTTTGGTTACACGCCTTTGTCGACTGGCCGGTAGAAAAGTGATTACTGGTAAAAAAAAAAAAATTATATATATTTTATGTTTGTAAAAAATATCAAGAAAGAAATGTGAAGATAGAAAAATAAGAAAAACAGAAAAGAAAGTTTCGTGGTTGTGAATTGTTGTGGCAGGGGTTCATCCGCCATTTGTTATATTCTCATTCTCATATATTATTATCATATCATCATTCAAAACCATTTTATTTCAATCAAATTCATTTCAATTACATTGAATTGAATATAATAAATAAATTTTTAATAATAAAAATGGCGATGGCTTCATTATCATTGAATCCACCATTGCCACCAATATCTCCTCGTAAGCTCATTGACACTACTACTTCTCTTAATTACGGCGCCGCCAACAACAACCTTAAACCGATCGTAATTTCCGGGGATCCTCCAACGTTTGTGTCTGCTCCTGGTCGCCGCATCGTTGCTGGTTAGTTTTTTTTTTTTTCTCTTCTTTTTTTCAGTTTATTATATATTTCAAATTTCAAATTCTTTATTTAGCTGTTAACTTATTAGTATGTTACCTTGTAATGTTTAATTGTTCATAATAATAATATTATATTATAAAACCACTAAACATGTAGTAATGTTGATTATGCTGACTAATTAATGACTCAACTAAATAAATTAGTGCTTTTATAAGGCTAAGCTAGTCATACGTGCCCCGGTTTGAGAGTGGCCGAACCAGGAATGAATGTGAGCTGTAGCACCATTTGTTTTGACACTAAACTTGTATTCATGGTAAGTAACGATAACGAATAGACTGTTGAGATTTTTAACGGGTTTTAGCGCTTTCTGTCTATTTTTAGCGGTTTTTAAGAGTTTTTGACACTTTTGGCGGTGTCCATTTCCCCTTTACCGTTAAGAATTTTTTTTGAAAGATTAGAGTTAGCTAATTGATTATCTATAGTTTTTGACCCATAACACCTATAAAGAACACAATGTTTTTCAAAAATTGGCGTTATATGGGTTGATTGTATCCGTAGCCCGGGCTACCCCTACTTTCAAAGTTTTGCCTCTCGGTTTGGGTTCTTTTCCTAGCGCTGATCCTATGTGTTTAGTTAATTGTCTCATAGAGATGAGTAAAATGGTGACAGGCCCGTTTATGACCCGGAATAGAATATAAAGGTACACGATAAAGCTTAAAAGGTGATTGTCGGAAATTGGAATATTTTGAATTTACGTTGATATGAATGATTGTCCTTTTCTACCTTTGGTAGAACCTGGAAGCAGCCTCTCTACCTTTGGTAGGAGTAAGGCTGTCTACATCTCAACCTCCCCCATACACCGTGGAAGACGGTATTGGGACCCAAAACCCGTGGAAGACTGCGTTGGGAGTTACTTTACTTTACTTTACATTGATATGGACAAATGAACCTAAGGAAATGTAAATTGCTTCGTATGATAGATCCAATATAAAGGTGCTAACATAAGAAACTAGAGCATAAACTAGTAAAACTCTCAGGGAAGAAAATTTTGAATATATAATATGCATTTTTAAACGGGTTGGAAATGGTTTAGGAAGTTCAACTCAACCTGTTCATTCAACTGGTTAGCTGTGTCAACCTGATGTAAGCATCTTGATTGTGATCTTACATTAATAAATTATAAAGAAAAAACGTTAGTTATTTAGGATCAGGAGTAATTGAACTTGAGACTCCTAAATTCTGAAAGGTTAGATTTGAACTCAAGGCTCCTGAATTATCAAATTGGAGATTTGCAGGATATTTTAATTTTAAAGAGGTTTTTCCAATAAATCTTTTACACTGCTGAAGTAAGGTTATGAATCGTTGATGAACGAATATCACAATGTAACATTAAATCTTTGTGATTATGCTCAGCAGCTTACATCGCATATATCTTAACTTGATCCTTTTCAAGAATTTTGTTTTGGCTCAAGCTGCTTTTGTACATGTTGTTTCCTAGTGTATGAATTATTAGTCAAATAGAGCTGTCTCTGTTTATAGATTTTGAATAACGTATAACTGGTTTTCATGTAATCATGATTTTTTAAAAGATATAGTATGCTATTCCTTCTAGTTGCGAGTTAGCAGTATCTTACCCTCCGGGGTCATCCGTATCTTACCCTCCGGGGTCATCCATTTTTGGTGTGCTTAATCAAATAACTCTAGTGTTTTTATTTCGTATTCATTATATGAGATGTTACATGAAATTCATTCTTTTAGTTGGAGACTTGCACGGGGACCTTGCCAAAGCAAGAGGTGCACTTGAGCTGGCTGGTGTCTTGAGTTCAGATGGTCAAGACACGTGGACTGGCCGAGAGACGGTATGCGCTGTCAATTCACATTGCTACCTACTCATTTCAAACCATTTCAGCATTCATCAAGTATTGTAAGTGATGCAATGCTTTACATATCTATCCTTTGATCAGGTCTTGGTTCAGCTTGGAGATATACTCGACAGGGGTGAAGATGAAATTGCTATATTGTCTTTGTTAAGGTCGCTGCAACTTCAGGCTAAAGAGCACGGTGGTGCTGTTTTCCAGGTTGGTATACAAAAAACTTATACGTTTTGGTTCTCATGCTTTTCTAATTATGTGATTTAAGATTTAAAGATCAAGTATAGATTTTGACTTTCAGTTAAAAAGGGTTGCCTTTTTATTTATTTAAAGTTAGCATGAAACTAAGAATGAGTGATTCCATCTTTATAGGTGAATGGAAATCATGAAACTATGAATGTTGAAGGGGATTTTAGATATGTTGATTCCGGGGCATTTGATGAATGTTCAGACTTTCTAGAATATCTGGATGATTGTGGGCATAACTGGGAAGATGCTTTTTCTAGTTGGGCCGAAGTATCTGAAAGCTGGAAAGAAGAGCGGAAAATGTCACAAAGTTCTTGGGGCCCATGGAACCTAGTAAAGGTATACAATTCATGGAAATTTTGTATAAATATATATTATATTATATTCCCAATTCTAACGAAATATGATGGGATTCTGATTGACTTATATAAATATTAGGACAGCGGCAAAAGGGAGTAATTGCAAGATCAGTCCTTTTAAGACCAGGCGGTCCATTGGCATCTGAATTGGCACGACATCCTGTCGTTCTTAAAGTTGATGATTGGGTTTTCTGTCATGGTGGACTTCTTCCCCATCATGGTAAACTTGTACCCTCATCATATATATATATATATATAGTGAAAAGTTATTTTGAGAACCCTTTTTTTTGTGAGAACCTTTGAGAACTTTTCAAATCAAGCCCAACCGATGATTATTCTTTACATGAAAATTGTTTTTTGATTGTTTTCTGAATAACTTATGTGTAATTTTGAAGTTTATAATTGTTTGGAGACATGTATTATCATCCGTTATACAATTATGTGGGGATTTGGATTCTTGATCACATGTGCACGAATATTGCTATGATTATATGTGATCGACTTGCATATATGTGATCATAGCAATATTCGTGCACATGTGATCAAGAATCCAAATCTCCACATAATTGTATAACGGATGATAATCCATGCCTCCAAACAATTATAAACTTCAAAATTATACATAAGTTATTCAGAAAACAATCAAAAAACAATTTTCATGTAAAGAATAATCATTGGTTGGGCTTGATTTGAAAAGTTCTCAAACGTTCTCGCAAAAAAAAGGGTTCTCAAAATAACTTTACCCTATATATATATATATATATGTTTCAGTAGCACAATCTCCTCTAATTAGCTGTATCTCTATCCTAAACACAAATTTAGCAACATTTAATGCTGACTTCTATTTCTATCTCGTAAGATGTTTCTCTTTCTGTCCTTTTACAAGAGTATCATTTTAGGAATCAATTTATTTTGTAGTCAGAATTGTCAGACATTCAAACTGTTGATTATCTGGCAACAAAAGCATAATTAACCATTATCTCTAAAGGCCGGTTTTAATACTACTGAATACTGATCATCATACGTCTTAAGTCCCAACATATAAAGGTAACTTGAGATTGGATCTTTGTTGAAGTGGAAATGTTGCATCATTTGCGGACATTCTAAGTAGGCAATTGTTGCATTAATTTTTGATAATGTGGGTTTTCTTGAGGGGATATATATTGAATTTTTGGTGGTTCTGCAGTCACCTATGGCATCGAGAAGATAAACAGTGAAGTCTCTAAATGGATGATTAATGTTAATGAAGGTGATGATGAGTCACAAATACCTTTTATAGCTACCAGAGGTTATGACAGTGTTGTGTGGAATCGTTTATACTCTAGAGATACTGATGATTTAGAAGATCATCACATTGAACAGGCAAGTAAAGTTCAGTTTTCATGATGTCTTTTCTTTCCCTTTTCCGTGTTCCATGTATCTCAGGTTGTTTAAATTTATGAATTTACAACTTATTGTCTTATTGATACTAAACAGAGGTGGCAAACAGGCTGCCCGGGTAAGGATGTGTAACTTTTGGTGTGGACATATGGGTTGACCTAGAAACACCTTTTTGTCCAAATTTTGTTATTTTTCATAGCTAGTTACTATGTATGTAATTTAAAAAGAGGATTTAGCTCTTGAAAAATGAGTTGGGAGGTTTTCTGCATTATAATTACACTTTGCGTGAGTTTCTATCCGTTTGTGTGCAATCATATTTTCTCTAGGGTATTTTGGTCATTTCACTTAAACGAACGGTTTGTGCAAGTAAAAAGTAGTTTTAGGAACTTTTTATTCAAAAAGTTTTAATAAGCGAGGTTAGTGTTTTGAGAACACCACAGGGATGTGTCTTGTAATTTCGTTGGTTATTGGTTATTTTTTTTCTCATCTGTGGTCCCTGTTTGGCTCATTAGAGATACAACATAATCCGAATCTAACCCTTTTATAAAAAAGTTGGATTGAAATTGCCATGTCTTATTCGCACATTAATTTATTAAAATAATGTGTTCCTTTTGCAGATTCAATCTATTCTTGACAGCACACTTCAAGTAGTTGGTGCGAAGGCAATGGTAGTGGGACACACTCCACAAACTACAGGAGTGAATTGGTAAGCAAATCATTATTTGTTGATTTACAACCCGCCTGCCCTGAAATGTCCCCATGAAAACTAAATGTTTTCCAAGTAAAAGCCTGTTTTCCGATCGTTACTATTACAAATAAAAGGATAATACTGATATGGTCCATACAATCCTTTATATGTTCTTATCAGTAGCTATTCTCAGCATATAAAGGTAAACAACCTTGGGCTGATGTTTATATCCAGTTATTATCTTATAAGAATTTCGTTGAACATAATACATACCTGTTACCAGGTCAAAAAAAGATGGCATGCAGTGCCTTTGACCATTGTGGACTTTTCTTTACGTGGCATGAGAAACCAATTACCTGCTGTCAAGGTCGAAAATTGCCCTAGGTCCTAATATACAAAATCTCAAGTGTTTTTTATTGGGGAGACAAAAGTTTGGTAACCCAAAATAGAAACTGGACAATTGTTGTTTCATTTCGTCTAGACTTTTGGGATGATAAGAGCAAGTGAATATCAATTACATAAATTTTGAATTTTTGATTCATATTTTATTATAATCTAAGGCTAATTTAATGGTATGCAGTAAATATAACTGTAGCATTTGGCGTGTTGATGTGGGGATGTCTAGTGGAGTTCTTGATTCAAGACCCGAGGTAAGCCTCAAAGTTTTACGCGGTGTTTAGCACAGACTATATAATCTGTATTAAAACATGTTTCATACTTTCATGTAATTCTGTATAATGTTTGATATGATATCTGCTCACCAGGTTCTAGAAATAAGAGGCGATAAAACAAGGGTAATAAGGAGTAAATCAGATTCATTCAGTGAACTTCTGGCTGCAGATTATATGTAGATAACCACAAGGTACCACTAAAAAGCTTCTCTTCCAGCACCCTACTTTTATTTCTCAACTGCAATAGATCATTTTACACGTAGCTTAATTGAAACGTCTGTCCACTAGTTAACTGCCTAAAAACTGTAATCCTATTTAAGCAAATTGTTGTGATAACTGGTAACATACAAAGGTACAATTTATAGCTTTTCTTGAAATATCCTTGTCACATTGTATCAAATTCAGAGTTGGCATGCCGCTATTCTAGAGTCTAGAAGTGGCAAAATGGATGGGTCTCACGGGTTGGTAACTGGTCAGAACGGGTGTTTGGTAACCTGGAAAACTTTTCCAAAACTTTTATAGATACTCTGCCTATAAAATAGGATTGCAGAGGAATATATTGTTACAATATAAACATCTGATTATTCATTCTTTTAAAGCTTTTATGCAAATTATACACTTAGGATGACTTTTTACCCTTTAATGCTATCTCCCGTTAGAGATAAAACATTAACCCAAATCAACCCAGTAATAGGTAAATGGGCTCACATTGCCACTTTTTTGCCAATCTGAACATCCAGACTTGATATCTACAAGAGACGGATAGAGCATTAATCCTTTTAGCATTAATCCAATATGAGACATCCCATAATGAAATTTTTTGATATTCTTCGTCCAAATGGAGTTTGCAGTACTTTCCCATTTATTGTAGCGTTCATTCTGCATTGGCATGTGTACATCATTATAATCTATAACCACACGAATTTTAATTCTCTTCAGTCTGTCAGGATATCAAGTATAAAAACTGCTTTTGAAGTGTGGTTGCTAAAATGCTAATAAAACCATCTAAATTGTCATCCATTACATGTATCTAACGAAGTAAATTCGCAGGACTAATTGTTGAAGATGAACGCCCCATACGTTTTTTGCCTGCAATGGTAGGCGATGCCTGACAGATGGGCAACTATTTATTGGGCTTGGATTCATGGCATGTAAGTAGGTATATCATAGAATATGATGCAAAGCCTTCTCTAGGCCAAATTATGTCTATATTGTAGTCTATCTCCTCCTCTACTAGAGGAGGAGTTCGGCTGATGTCACAAAAACGTATGTGTCAACTAGAGGCATGGTCCACGTACATTTTTTACTAAAATTGATGATGAAATTGCTATGTATTCGATGGTGTTTATACTATGTGTATTTTGTATAAAGTTGAGTTTTGTATCAAAAGTTCTGATATACGTACATGCATGCTTATAGTGGGGTTGTTTGAAGTTTCGAGATACAGATATAGGGATATAGGGAAAGGGATATGATCTTTTGTTGTTACAATGCAAAACGTACAATGTATATCTATATTTTATGTATAATATAGATATGATTTGATGTTCAAGAATTGTTAAAGTTTCATGCATTAATTACAACTGGGTTTCCCATGCTCTTTTAGCCGTCAACCTTGTGTAAGAAACAGAAGCGTGCAGGAGTTTTATACAGATGAGAGAAAGGGCATTTAATGTGGTTATGGTTGAAAGTACGATTAGGTTTACACATCTCCCTGTTATTTACTTAAAAATTATCTTTAATTTCAAAATTTTCAAAAAGTTAAGTCCTTGTGAGTTGTAGTTTTTCATGCAACATCATGTTGTATACAGATTGACACACTAAAGATACACACATACAGACTTATTTTCAAAAATACACACTTCTCTCCAAAATCAATTCAAATCTTTTCGAAATAGTAACAACTCTCTCAATTCTGCTCATGGGTCAACAAAACTATAGTTTTGTTGAAGATTTGAATCCCGCAAGAGATTTCGTGAACATTAAGATTCGTGTAATCTAGAAGTGGTGCCAAAGCTGGAGGCTTGATCTAATCGCCATTGATGAAAGGGTACGTAAGATTTGACAGTATTGTAAATAAGCTTTCTTTCTTTTTTTTTTTTTTTATCTTCCTGTTATGAATCTAAAGGGTATGCAATATTTTGTTGTTTCCTAGGGTCAAAAGATTCAGATGTTTGTCAAGGACATCTTGATTCCTCAATTTCTAGAAAAACTCCAAGAAGATGGAGTTTACATTATCAGGAGGTGTGGTGTTGGTGAACAAGCTGACAAGTATCCTGTGCTTCCTCTTAAAAAGAAAATCAACTTCTACCGTTGTACTGAAGTAGAACCTATTTGTGGCTTTCAAGGTCACCCTTATGGTTTTCAGTTCAAAAAATTTGAAGAGATTGATATGGAGTTGTCTCAATCTGCGTTAACAGTTGGTGAGTTTTTAACATTGGTACACAAATCTTTATGTTTACTGCAAACATATGTAAGTGTTATTTACCTGTATTATATTCAATGTAGATGTTATTGGAAACGTCGTATGGTGTGGAGACTTGGATATTTTCAAAGGGAAATCTGGTAAAGACACCAAGAGGCTTCATTCGGATCTTCAAGATTTGTAGTAAGTTTTTTCATTTTCTTCCACTTTATTTACCTGTATATAGTCAAGTGTATTTATAAGGTATGTAGTTTTTTCACCATAAATGTTGCATTAGCTTTTACTTATTCAATGATTGGCATTTCATCTCATCATAAATTTATACTGTCACATTAAGAGGAATGTCTTTCTTTGAAATTATATCTTCATTCGGTTACATTTAAGAAGGTCTGCATCTAAGAATGTTTGTTGTCTCTCATGAAAGTTTTATACACAAACTGGTGTGGGTATTTAATGTATGTTTGTACTTCATAAATGTTTTCAAGCAAAATGTAGTTTTTTCTGTTTTTTGCATGCTTAACTTTGTGTCTGAATTTCCTTTTCTTGACCTATGTATATTGTTCATTTGTAATTTACTGGTCAATATATACTTTATCACTAAAAATTAAATAAGCATGATTGTAGTGGTAAGGTTTTGCGATGCACTTTATGGGCTGATTATGCTGTTCAAGTGAGCAATTATATCAGTAACCATAAGGGAGAAGAAAGTGTGATAGCAATTCTGCAACATGCAAAAATCAAATATTGGAGTAGTAAGTTTAATTGAAAAACCTCTATACTATCAAGGCTTTCATCTACAATTTAACTGAAAAAGGAAAAAATTGTATTTTTTTTTTTTTAGATTCTATCAGTGTTCAGAATGATATGTATGGTACCCGAGTTTTTCTTGATGATGAAATTGAAGAAATGAATACTTTTCGTAGGAGGTAAATTCATTGTCAACCTTACCACATCACGAACATAAATACTTCCTGAATTATAATTGATTGCTTTTGTGCAGCCTTATACTCATGCAAAATGGAAATGGTAATTCTCAAAGCCATTTGACCATTCAGACCAATTATCCCATTCGTAATGAATTTATCACTAATGGTGTGAGAAAAACTGTCGAGGAGATTCGTGAGTTGCCGATGTGGACTGAAAACATTGACCTTAACACTCACATTCCCAAAGTTGAGTGTGTTGTTCTTGCCTCCATTAGGCTCTTGGAGGAAGAACACGGTTGGTTTTATGTAGCACATCGAACCTGTAAGAAGAAAGTGAAGACTAAAGCTGAGTTTCTCAAGATTGCTGATAACATAACTGAGGAACTGCAGAATGCACCGTCTGATAGTTTGTGGTGTGATAAGTGCATGTGCCAAGCGACATCCGTCATTCCAAAGTAATATACATTTGTAGCCTTAATGTATAGTGATAAGTGCATGTTGTTCCTTTTTTTACGTTCTTCATTACTGCAGATTCAGGATCCAATTTAGGGTCCAAGATGCGACTGGTAGCACTTCATTTATGATGTTTGACCAAGATGTTGCTCGCCTTTTGAACTTGTCTGCAAACTATATTCGTGATCGTCAAGTTCAGTCTGAGAATCCCAATGGTTTCCCTCATGAATTGGATGCTCTTGTGAATCGTATGCTTGCGTTTAAGATTGTCGTTAATTCCTACAATGTTCGAAACAAGTACTATGTCTTTACTGTTATCAAGGTTTGTGATGATCCTGATATAATTGATGAATTGCTTTCATTGGAAAATCAACCAGAGGTATGAATACCATCTTATGCTTATTAAGCACTTATAATTCAATAACATACATTTTCAGACTGAACTTACAAAACATGATTTGTAATTTGTTCATATTCATAGCTTACTACCCCAAGTGTTGATCCTACCTGTGTCAAGCTATCGGAATCCTCACAATGTGGAGTTGATTCAAAGGTTAGTCAATAATTAAGACATTGTTTTTATCTATAATGATTTACAAAACACCAAAGTGCTTTAATATGGATATAGTTTCTTTGTGATCTTTTCGAAGGATGTTGCATCTGTTACTGGAGGTTGTTTAACTATGGACGTCGACAATGACACTGAAACAAGCCCCCTGATTGAAAGACCCATCAAAGCTGTTATTGATGCTCTCAATGCTCCTGGAGAATCTTCCACCAAAAGACTAAGGAAGAAGTTGGAACCATATGATGTGTAAACAATGCTTGAAACTGTACTGTTATGTTTGCAGATTTCTTTTGAACATTGCTTGTCTGTCTATTACTCTGTTTATCTTTTGGAGTTCATTGATGGATGTTATTGCCATGAACCTTGAACTTATGAACCTGTATGCTACTTCCTTTTGTTGAATGGTTTCCACTTTCATTCAATGTCATGTTTATCTTGTGTTGTCCCTGGCTTGATTTATTTGCCTTTCACTTTGATCTTATGAATCTGTTTTGAAATATATATATATGCATCACATATTATATAAACACACATTAAACCAATTTAATCTACAAAGTGTCATTAACAAACACTGAAACGAAATTCTTTTCACTTATTATATGAATATGAATTCTTAATATATAAAAATCAAAAGTGCTCACAATTAACTGAAAATAAGTAAAGTACATCAGTCAAAAACAAACTTTGGATGTCAAATTATTTCAAATTTTATCTACTACTGTTGCTGTTGAAAATTTTTGAATCCAAACTCAAAATTTCAAATGTCTTTCAAAACATTGTGAATTCCCTCTTAAAATTCAGTTCTAAATATAACCACATATTTCAAATATCATTCCATCACTTTTTCTATTATCATAGTTTTATTCAACAAAGGTTGTAACAATGCGTAAACACAAATACACTGAATCCTATATCGAAAACAATGAGAATGCAACACAAGATCCAAAAGAAATGAGGAAAAGAATAAGAGCTATATTGCAAAGTCGTAAAACATCTTCCCAGGTTAACCTATCAACTTTAACATTTGCTTTTCCCAATCGTGTATTGTCAAATATTACCAATTGTATGTCAAAACCAGTTGAAACCAAAAACAAATTGTCTAAAACTACTAAACCCTCCAATTATGCATTTGTTAGTATACCTTATTCTCCACCTGTTACTATATCTTCAACTCCAACATGTGTAACTCCATCAAATAGAAATAACCCATCAGTTACAACATCACATGTCTTCAACAACTCTTATATTGGAACTACTTCAACCAATTCAACTACATTTGCTACTTTAAACTCTAAAAACTCTGGAAAACCTCATTATAATATTTGAAATCCTTGCAACGTTTATCAAAAATCTTCTTCAAAAAACATTGGTACGCTTTCTTTCTATTCTTTCTATTATATACTAATCGGAAAAATAGACATGTATATAAATAACAGTTACTGTATGTGTCAGGAAAAAAGAATATGAAAGCTCAAACTCCAAAAGGAAATCAGAAATTACATATTTCAAAAGAAAACATTGGTAAGCTTTCTTTCCCTTCTTTTTATTATATTAATCTGAAATATACACATTAATATAAATATAAGTTATTGTAATTCTCAGGAAATAAAAATATGAATGGTGAAAATTAAAAGGAAAACAGATATTACATAATTCAACCGAAAAGATGAACCCGTTTACTATAATGTCCTCCCCAGAATTTGATTGTTGTACCGAGGTTATAAATCCTACCCCAAAAGTTAGGAGATTCAATACATCTAACATACCTCGAATAGATTTGGATATTAGTGATGACCTATCATCAGATTCTTATTCAATGCGTCATGGAATATCCAGAGGTATCTTCACTCTTTATCTACGGAGTATTTCTTACGTTGACCATCGTTACATTTTATATCACCTTTAATTTTCTTTTTTGTAAATGACATAGCATACATTGACCATGGGGATGCCATATATAAGTGTTCCAAATGTAATGCTATGCTATGGGAAGCTGAAATGCTACGAGGAAATCATGATCTTAAGAAAACTGCTTTTGGATTTTGTTGCTCCTCTGGTGATGTGCAACTGCCTCCACCACCCGAACCTCCAGCTGTTCTCAAAAAACTCTTTAAAGAAAAAAATCCAAAGTCAAATAATTTCATGTCTAACATCAGAGCATATAATATGATGTTCTCTTTCACTTCCATGGGAGGTAAAATTGATAAGACTGTCATGAAAGGTAAAGGACCATTTGTGTTTTGACTTCAAGGTCAAAACTTTCATCGTATGGGAAGTCTTATGCCTGGTCCTGGTCCTGGTGAACAACCCAAGTTTTCCCAACTCTATATATATGATTCAGAAAATGAAGCTGCAAATAGAGAAAAAGCTGTAAGGTATTGTTCAATATTGTTTACTTTTCAATCAACATAAATACGTATATATTGCTTTTAAACCAGATTCTCATTTCTTAATTATCCTATTATTTTTACATTCTAAAAAGCATTTCTATTTTATTTATTACAGTGATGGCAGAGACAGAAAAAAACAACCACTTGATCATCATACAATTGACATATGTTGGATTTAAACAATCCACTTGTCAAATCATTTAGAATGGTTAGAGATTGTGTCAAAGATAATGATTGGGAAACTGTAGGTCTAAAACTCATCGGTACAAGAAAACAAGATGCAAGACAATACAATTTGCCAACTACATCAGAGGTTGTTGGTTTAATAATTGGTGATATTGATGACATGATTGATAATCGAGACATTGTTCTTCATACTAAAGCTGGTGGTCTTCAACGAATAAGTGAGCTCCATCCCTCTTACCTAGCCTTGCAATATCCTATTTTGTTCCCTTATGGAGAAGATGGTTATAGGATTGATATCAAACATAGAGGCATTCCACTTGACTCAAACATTGTTCGATCTAAAACAAGCATGAGAGAATTTTTTGCCTATATGCTCCAAATCAGACCGAAATCTGGGTCATTGTTGTTGTTTGCCAAGAAACTGTTACACCAGTTTATGGTAGATGCGTACACAATGATTGAGTCTGAACGTTTGTCTTACATAAAAACACAACAAAAGAAACTCCGTACTGAAACTTTTAAAAATTTAACCGCTACTATTGAAAATGGCAATGATGAGGGTTCCTCGTCTGGTAAACGCATATTTTTTGCCATCTTCTTTTACTGGTGGAGCAAGATACGTGATGCAAAAGTATTTAGATGCTATGGCAATTTGCAAAATGGTGGGTTACCCGGATCTTTTTATAACAGTAACTTGCAATCCCAATTGGCCTGAGATATGTAGATGCTTGGTTGATATAGACCTCAAGCCTGAAGACAGGCCTGATATTCTCTCTAGAATCTTTAAAATTAAATTGGATCATCTTATACAAGATTTGAAGACCAATGAGTTTTTTGGTCCTATTGAAGCAGGTTATTTCTTCATACTCCATATAGTTATTGAAGTTGGTTTTAATACTGGTGTTTTTCCATATAGTTCTTCATACTCCTATTGAAGTTTGTTTTAATAGTGGTGTTTTTTTGTTTTAGTGATCTATACAGTAGAGTTTCAGAAACGTGGACTTCCTCATGCTCATCTTTGTTTGTTCCTTAAAGCTGGACATAAGTTTCCCACTGTCACAGATATTGACCATGTAATTAGTGCAGAAATACCAGACAAGGAAGAAGATCCTGAATTATATGAATTGGTTAAACAATTCATGATGCATGGTCCTTGTGGTGCTGATAATCCAAGTTGTCCATGTATGGTTCAACGAAAGTGCTCCAAAAATTTTCCAAAAGATTTCCATGAAGAAAGCTCCGTAGATTCTTCAGGATATCCAGTTTATAGAAGACGTAACAAAGGTCGCACAATAGAAAAAGATGGAATACCACTTGACAACCGATATGTCGTCCCTTATAATGCAACTTTTCTTCGAATGTATCAATGTCATATGAATGTTGAATGGTGCAACCAAACCGGGTCCATCAAGTATTTGTTTAAATAAATTAACAAGGGACCTGATCGTGTCACTGCTTCTGTTTATCAAGCAAATACTAATCCAGATGGTACACAACCCAAAAAAACTGAAGATGAGGTTAAAAACTACCTTGATTGCAGGTATCTTTAATAATTGTTTTTAAATATGAGTATAATTATTTTTCCAATTCGTTTTATTTATATACATTTTTTTTTCTAAGAATCTTTTTGATTAAAAAAAGAGTATATTTTGTAGGTATGTTTCTGCTTGTGAGGCTGCATGGAGAATTTTCAAATTTGATATACATTATCGATATCCACCTGTTGAAGTTTTACCGTTTCATGATGAAGATGAGCAGAGCATCGTATACGACGATGAGTCTAATTTATGTGATGTGGTTTCCAATCCAACTGTTAAACAATCAATGTTTACACAATGGATGGCAATCAATAATGTTGATTCTTTTGCTCGGACATTGAAATATGCAGAATTCCCAAGGCATTATAGTTATAATCGGAAGGATAGATATTGGAAAAGAAGAAGAAATCCGAATGGTTCTATTGGAAGGATAGGTTACGTCCCACCATCTCTTGGTCCTGTATACTACTTGAGAATACTACTCAATCATGTTAGGGGACCAAGGAGCTTTAAGCATCTGAAATTTGTTAATGGAAAACAATGTAAAACCTACAAAGAGGCATGTGAAGAATTGGGACTGTTAGATGATGATAAGGAATATATTGATGCAATTAAAGAAGCAAGTTCATGGGCTACAGCCTCTTGGTTAAGAAATTTTTGTCATGTTACTCCTTTCAAACTCTGTAACACGTCCCGATGATCTTTGGGCCAAAACATGGTACCTCTTAGCTGAAGATATCTTATTTAGACAAAGGAAGATTGTTAACTGTCCCGGTACTTTGATTCAAAATAATTTCTAAATGTAATTTCCTTTAATATCAAAATATAATGTTTTTTGTCTAACTAAAATTAGTTTTATATTTAAAAATAATTTTGTAGGTTTAATGCTTGCTGATGAAGAGCTTAAAATGCTTTGTTTGTCGGAGATCGAACAACTTATGCTTACAAATGGAAGTACCCTTAAAAACTTTCCTGAAATGTCTTTCCCCGAAAACCACTACTTGTCATCAATCAACAATCGTTTAATAAGAAATGAGTTGTTGTATGATAAGTCGGCTCTCAGGGAAGAGCATATCCAAATGTTGTCAACCTTAACCCATGAACAACAAGCCATTTATAAAACAGTTATGAAAGCTATAAGCAACAATGATGGCAGTATTTATTTTGTTTATGGATATGGTGGTACCGGCAAGACATTTCTTTGGAAGACACTTACAACTGCAATACGATGTGAAGGTGAAATTGTGCTCAATGTTGCATCTAGCGGAATTGCTTCTCTTTTACTAAGCGGTGGAAGAACGGCTCATTCAAGGTTTATAATTCCCATCAATATTAATGAGAATTCAGTTTGTTCTATTGAGCCCAGCAGTGATTTGGCTGCTTTAATACAAAAAACCAAATTGATCATTTGGGATGAAGCACCAATGATACACAAACATTGTTTTGAAGCTCTTGATAGAACAATGCGAGATATTTTACGCTCTTCTCAACCAAATAGTGAAGAGAAAGTTTTCGGGGGCAAAGTTGTTATATTTGGAGGTGATTTTCGTCAAATCTTACATGTCATTCCTAATGGTTCAAGAAGTAATATTGTTAATGCTTCTTTGAATTCATCTTATCTTTGGCACCATTGTAAAGTCCTAAAATTAACCGTCAATATGAGATTGAGGGTTGGCTGCGACCCAACACATGTGGAAGAGATTTCTGAATTTGCTGATTGGATTTTAAAGCCTGGTGATGGAGTACTTGGTGATGCAAATGATGGTGAAGTTGATATTGAAATACCTCAAGAATTGCTCATAAGTGACTCGGTGAATCCACTTAAATCTTTAATTGACTTCACATATCCCGATATATACAACTGTTTGGATCAACCTCTTTATTTCCAGGAAAGGGAAATTCTTGCACCAACCCATGATTTTGTCAATCAAATCAATGAAAAGTTTTTAGAAATGATGCCCGGAGAGGTGCAAGAATATCTAAGCTCATACAGCTTATGTGAATCTGAACAAATAACAGATGTTGATGAAGCTTTGTTCTCTACTGAAATTTTGAACAACATGAGATTGTCTGGTTTGCCTAACCATAAACTTGTGTTAAAGATTGGTGTTCCTGTTATGTTGCTTAGAAATCTTGATCAACCAAATGGTTGTGCAATGGCACCCGTTTACAAGTTGTGAAACTTGGTAAACATGTCATTGAAGCAAAAATAATAACTGGAACAAACGTCGGCCATCATACTTTAATTTCAAGATTAAAGATGTCTCCATTTGACCGACGTATTCCAGTCAAAATTTGCAGAAAACAATTCCCTGTAGCCGTATGTTTTGCAATGACTATAAACAAGAGTCAAGGACAATCTCTTGATCGTGTCGGTTTGTACTTACGGAAGCCAGTTTTCAGCCATGGTCAGCTTTATGTGGCCGTTTCAAGGGTCAAAAGCAAAAGAGGCTTGAAGATTTTAATATTAGATGAAGATGGCATGATTAGTAACACTACTACAAATGTGGTTTACAAGGAAGTGCTTCAATGTTTATGAAATACTAATGTCTTTCTAAATTAAGTGCAATCTTTTGATCATGTCTTTCTAAATAGAGTTGAAGATTTTTTATATTTACTGAAGAAGACATGATTACTAAAAGTACTCAATTTCTCCATTTTGATTACATTACTACAATACTTTAGTTGATTTAGAATTCATTCAAAAGACATACATGCATTAACTACCATTATCCGAATTACAAGATTAGATGTTGCTATAAAAAGATCCTAACTAGCAACATCGTCACATCCTTAGTCAACAAAACCTACATATATTGTTGGAAATAAAAGAAATAGTAACCAAAGAACATACCATATCATATTACATTTCATCAGATACTTAACATATACGAAGATAAACATTTCCCCCCACCACAGATTTCTCTTTGTTGATACCAAACTTGATTGAATCCCTGACCATAAAACCAGTACATTCCATAAACAACCCCCAATCATACTTTAGCTTAATGTGAGATAAATCACCTGGTCTTCGACTATCCTCCTTTTTAACCAGCTTTGGATTGAACTTCATGTAACCATAAGCCAAAGTAACTCCATCAAATTCGTAAATCTTATGTTCACGAACAAACTTTGCTGGAATTGTCTGCCACCAAAAAAAAATATGCTTTATCCATTAATATAATCAAACTTTGTGTTTAGAGTTTATCTAAAGTCATTTACATACCACTTCTTTGTGTGTCAAACAAGATTCACCAAACCTATGCAAGAAAAAAGGTTGCTTGAACTTTTGTGATTGTGATGCATAGTTAAACGGCATTGATGCAAAATCTTACAATCAAATTTCTTGTCATCCATCAATCCTTCTTTCCAAAATTTCTTATACTTCGTCACAACCTCATCCTCAAAACCTAAATAATCAACAAACCATATTACATATTTAGTATTACAACTAATTTTTTTTTTAACTTTCAACAATTTAAGAATGAAATAATTGACTTACATGCATCCGCTATCAAACCAACTCCAACATTTTTTTTATTAAACACATCCGCCCCGTACTTCTGTTGTCCAAAAGATGTGAATAGCATTGTAAAACCCTTATCAACACCATTAACCATTATAAAATTAGTCCATTTTTTCCCCTTAAATCCCACGGCCTGCCATTTATTGTATTCTGAATTATCTTCATGGTACTTATAAATAGGCTTCACTGTCGAATCCTGCAATGGACCAAACAGTTCCGCTTCCAACTTCGGTTTAACATCAGTTTTCACATTCAAGTCTTTAAGTATCCTAGCAGGAAGATTCTGTTGTAAAGACAAACAAAAACACATCTTAGCAAACATAGACCATGTTTAATACTAATGTATAAACCATAAACATAGTTGTTTCTTAAAAGAATTAAGAAATACATGACTAACCTCTTGGTAAATTGTATTATTTGAAGCCTTAACCAAACATCTCTTCATCACCCACTTACCTACAAAATCCCTCTTCATCTCCATCCCAAATGAATTGAAACATACTACTTCAAACTCATTCCTACCAACCTTTTGGAAATACAACTTACTAAATCCTAAATCTCGATGGAAACTCATCTTAAGAAACTGTGGCCAACTCCAATATCCAATCTTTGTAATACCCTCACCCATATCATAAACGAAAACAACAAACTTACGTTGACTTGAGTTTATCAAAGTCATCCGTTCACATGGATCTGTTATATGGTTCCTAAAAATCCTTGGCAGTACCTAATCAGATATTTGTTAATATTCATATTCATATTACCATATTCAAAACAATAAGTATATATATTCAATAATAATCAAACTCACCAGATACTCTTCAAAACTTCCATCTTTTGGGACATCAACAAGAATTTGGAATTTCTGTTATTAAGAATTATAAACAATTGATAAAGCAAAATCTAACTTTTTGTAATCCAAAATATATATTATTTTTAGTTATTCAACACCAAAAGTCCATATATTGATAAAATAAAAAATAAAAAATCTAAATGGTCCCCAACCTGTCTCAATATCTGTTAACGCATATAACTCAGAGGGTCCCAATAACCCTAAATGTTGAAGAATATACATATATTTATCTACACGCTAAATTTTTTTATTGCATTGACTGTTTTCTTTGAATACCCTAATCTTCACTAATTATTCACATATTCACTAAAACTATAAACCCTAATCAGAATAGTTTTTTACTTAACAAAAATATAATACATTGATAAACTATAAACCATTTTGAATACACTCAAATAATAGTTAAAGAAATGAAGTAAATCGAAATACACCTGTCGGGCAACAAAGTGATGGCCGAGCTTTCTTTTCCCCATTCTTTTTTCCAGTTTCTTTTTGATGCTAAAATGGATGAACACCTACCAATTATTGATAACCTCACCAACCTCACCAAACTATCCTTAAATTACAATTTACCCCCTATACAATTATAAGTTGCTAAACAATAATTCTTTTCTAAATTATTTTTGTAATTTATAACATAGGTTACATAAAATAAATTAAATAAAGAATTAGGAATCAAATACATATAAAACACATTAACACCACTATTTAATACATAACTCATTAATACATTAAACAAATACATATAAATTCAACCACATTATTAACCATCATATAAAACCACAATAAGTAACAACATCACTAATAAACATAATAGTATTTAAAGTAGCACACATAATTAGACAATTAACATATTAAACATATTTATGTTTTTTAGAAATATAAACACATAGATTAGTCTTCAAACTCCCTCCTCAATCTTTTTTCACTTTGACAAAGATGAAGTACCAGCCTCCATATAATTGGAAATGAAATTTTGATCACCTAGAACATGTAATTAAAAAATGTTGTAAACAAAATTATATATTATGATATTAGTTTATAGAAAACAAACAAGTAAATTACATGAAACAAATCCGACACCATCATCTGAAACATTGAAAATATCAACTGCATACATGTTCTCCAGATTTGTAAACTTTAACATACACCCCGTTAACACATCATTTTCGCTACAAAGTTTTTGCCATCCGGGACCTTCAAAACCAACTGCTACTTTATTTGTAACATCCCAAACTTTTCAAGTTTGACTATTTGACTAGACCGTTAGTTAACGTTAGTTTCCGTCAAGTTTACGATTGGATAATATGATTAAATGCTTATGTGTGTTAATATGGTATGTTTATTTTATTGGTGTTAATTTATAGAATTAAGAAGTCGATTGGATGATAATATTTCAAGTTGTTATATTATTATCTAAGTTGGAGGGGCTGTGTGAAAGTTAGTAAACCTATCCTTATTATATATATTGATCCTAGGCCTAAAATTTCATTCGTCGTGTTGTAGTCGAAACTCGAAAAGAAGAAAAAAACCCAAAACATAGTTGTTATCTCCCATTCAGCCGAAAACATATATATATACATATTAATAATAAATAAAGGTGATTGATTTTTTTTAGCAGCTACAGAGGTAAGAGATTCGTCGTCTTTTGTAACTCTTAAATTCGTAATATAATATTATATTATAAGTCTTGTGTTCTTTAAAATTTGTGGTGATAGACTGTTGAGAGACAAAAGTTATTACTAATAGTTTTCATGGTGGGATCGAACTAAATTTAAGAGATTTGGGTTCTTTATGTATATCCTAGACACAATAGATATAAACAATTAAAATAAAAGGATGTTTGTTATTTATTGGGACTAGCCGTCCAACATGACAGAGAAAAAGGTAGGAAAGTATTTTTGCAATAGAAAGTTCATTGTTTGCAAGTTGCAACTATTTTGGTCAAAATCTATATGTACTTAGTGTCAAGTAAACTAAAAAAATAAAAACAAAAGCTTCTTTCCTCCTTTGGTGATGTCGACCAAACCATGGAAACAAACAAATTATTTTGTTTGTTGTAATAAGAAAATTATATATAAAATTCCTATTAATATATGTTGAAATTCTTCTAGCTTTTCACTATGGCAGTAAACAAATTATATATTTTAATAGTTAAGATATTTGACATAGTTTTGATTTGGTCGAATTAAAAAAGGGGAGCATAACAATACGTTTTTTTTTTTAATTTAAATAATATGCGTAAACTAGACATGTTAACTAGCGCAAATTATGATAACGTCTTAATATCATGTACACTATATAGGTATTTGGACATTGACGGATTAACGAGTTGGATTACATATTTATCCTACTCGAGGTAAGAGAACATCTTTCGTCACCTGATGGTACAACAAAACATAGTTTTTATAAGTTAAACCCCCAAATAAATATAATTGTATGTTTTTATGATTATGGGATTATATGGGAGGTTCTCATGGGATATGTATAATTACCATTGATGATTAATGGTAAGTTATGTATGTTTTAACGGTATGATGATATGCATGTGATATGAAATGATTTAATGCTATGATTATATGAATGTTTGCATGGCTTGAACACCTAGTCACTAGACATATGAATAGGATTGCCATGTCACGTGCACGTTTAAGGGCCCTAAAGTAAAGATGATTTTATGTGATTAGTTTAGGTGAAAGTTAGCCTAAGCTGATATAATTAATAAGTCTCGAGCATATGTAAAGTCTTGTGTTAAGCTTAACCCGTGCTAGTTCCAAGGAGCTAGTGCGTACGTGGTCACGTGGTTTGGGAATCATGATACCTCCCGTGGCATAGTTATGTTTGAATATTTCGGGTGGAGTAACTAACCACCAATGCGTAAAGGCATAAACAATTTATTCAGTTGGATAGACATTGTCTTTCCTTAACGACGCCGATGGACCACCTTATGGTTTACCCATCATGTCGGGTGTGAGGACTCCATGTATGGTCTATGACCGCCTACACACAACCCCACATCCCCATGTAAGTGGCATAAGTCACTTAGCCTATGTCTAGGGAAAGATATAAAGTAATGAAAGAAAGATATGAAAGAAAAGTAGGCACATTAGGTATATGATGATCCTATTGTGTTATATGCTATGTATGTGATATTAACTCTTATGACACGTTTTTGTTAATATATTATGAAATGGCAAATGTTTTCAAATCATGTTATCTTACTTAGCTAATTTATTAGCTAACACTTGTTCTTTTGAAAATGTTGTGCCTTAAGGATAAGCAAGTTTGAGCTAGGAAAGGATTAGCTCGGTGAGATGGGTATAAGTAATAAAGAAGATTAGCATTAGACATTGAATGCTTAGACTTCACCTTTTAGCCATTGTTTGGCTACTTTAATTACGATTTATGATGCATGTAATAATGATGACATTTATGTTGGTGCCATGACTTGGATTTTACTTTTATTATTTTGATGATGCACATTAGTAACACCATTTATGAAAGGTACCATCCGTTACGGATGGGGCAGTTTTTAAAGTGATCTTTTCCGCTACATTTTAAACGTTGTTTGGCAAAGTTTTTGAAAATCCAGGTTTTTAAATGACAGGTGTTACATTATTTATATCTGGTTCAACCCCACAATCATAATAAATCACATTAACACAATATTGCTTATCACCACAACTAACACGAGCAAATTCTTCAATACTTTTACTTTCATTTGCATTTAGGTCCCAAAGAACAAAAATACTTAAAATCTATCAAAAAACAAAACAAATATATTAGAATATATTTAGACTTTTGGATTAATAATAATTAAAATTCCAAAAAAATTTGATATCAAAATTACTTACCACTTTTTGATTAATTTCCTCATTAGCTTTAACTAAACAACTCCTACCAGAAGCGGTTCCTGGTTTGATTTTTCTAAAACACTCCAAATCTTTATGTAGAAAGATTTGAAAATCAAAGCTAACATTTTTCCTCCAAGTAAAACAAACCTTCTGAACATCCCCATACTTATATTCATCAAGCAAAACATTCAACTCTCGATCTTCAATTTTGAACGACCCATCTTCAATTTTTTATAACTAAAACATACTTTTTCCGTTTAGTGTTATCTACCAATTTCACCATTCGACAATTACTTGGTAGGACACTCACCATTATCTTTGGTAATATCTATAATTTCAAACAGATTTACTTCAAAATATTAGACATACATTCATGCAATATGTTTAACACTAAAAAAGTTTGCAAATTTTTACCAATCCTGATTTGGACTCCTGGTAATCCATGCAGTTCAGCAACACTTGAAACTTACCCTGTTATAATTCAGTTCATCTTTCCAAGTTACAAATCAACCTCATGTTACCATATTTTAATTAATCTAGAATCATACCATTATAACAGATTTAATACATATACATATCAATCACTATTAATGAACATACTTTCATTTAAAAATACATAAATATACCTGTTTATTAGACATGATAGGCACCCTGTAGTTTCAGAAAGTAGATCTAAAAGACAAACTATTAAAAACTAATGCTTGAAAATATCATAAATAGATAGAGTGTATATATAATAGTTGTAAAAGGTAAAGAGGTAGGTAGAGAATTTACATTCCCATTGATTTGTATTTTTAACCCTAAAACAATAGAATCCATCATCTTTACTCCCTATATTCCTAACAAACCATGCAATACTACCAAAGCAACAACATATTTTTAAAATACAAAGTCCATACCTGAACTACAAATAAACCATCAAAAGATATAATACCAACAAAATATTTGGATAATATGAAGTCCTTAAACACATGCATATTTATAATACTTATACATATGCATCTAAACTCATTAAATACATGTCCATGCTGGATAATATAGAGTAACACCAACAGATAACAAAAGTTAGAACAACCCATACATCAGTAGTGTTTATGAATATTAGAGACCTAAACAAGTTTTAACCATAACATAGTGTGCATTAAAACAGTCCATTCAACAAACAGCAAACACAACCATAACTTGATAGAAATTCTTTCAACAAATCCGAAAAACAGCCACCCCTTCAACTTCAAACTCCTCCTTGTCCCATTCAAATCTTATTGCAGAACCAACATACATTTTGTTGACAACACGAAACCTTCTCAAATCAATGTAGAGTACAAGATGATTCAAATCCCATGGCCTTCTTTTGTCCCTTTTAATCTCCAACCTCCCCTTATACTTATAAATACGAAATATCAGCTTTGCTTTTTTGTAACCATTCAATCCAAGGTTACGAACAATATGTTTTGGAATGTTCTACCAAACAAGTATAATTGTTAGTACTATAAAATTTTTAGTAATTTTATATTACCATGCAATTAAATATCAAAAAAAAAATATAGCTTACAATGTAGTTGCGATCCAGATTGTATTGTTCAAGGACAATTTTGAACGATGATTTCAACGGAGTATAAAAATGTGACTTCCAACGACACTCATGTAGAATTTGGTCATTCCCCTCAAATTCATAAAGATTTGCATCAGCAGCCTCATTATCTTCAAAGAACACTTCATATCCTAATGATATTTCATAAATATATAATATCAATTACTACAATTACTTAAAAGTAATTTAAGTAAATAACATCAAAGTAAAAAAGTTTATCCACATACCAAAACCAACTTGTTTAGCATTAAAAACATCAACCTCAAAAACCCCATTCTTCACTCTCTTCAGTATCATTTTAAATCCGTCCAAAACATTGTTCTTCAAAATGAAATTACCCCATTCCTCTCCACTAAAACCCATAGCTCTAAACTTTTGAATTCCTTCTATACTTTTGTAACGATGATAAACAACATCAACAGATTCCGAACTATACTTCTTTCCATGCAACACAGCCGGGCACATTTCTTCTTCTGACAAACACTTCTCCGAGAATTCTTTCAACAAACCATAATTTATGTACTGGAAACATATATTGAAATATAAATAGTAACATGTTTATAATAGAAAAGAATAAATAATCTAAAAATAAAACAAGTCATTCAAAATCAACCTGTTTTGTAAACATCCCCTTTCTAACATTTAACAAACAATTTTGAACAATCAACTCATCATTATCATTATATGCAGTTGCAACCCCATGACAATTGAAACCTGTGATCTCAAGTTCTTTTGGTGATAACACCTTCAACACCAATTGTGTGATATTTTTTTCAGAAGAGATATTATCCTTTACAAAAACAGACCATAGACCACATGAAAGCTTAATATGCCCAAATTCAGCAGGCAAAACAAGGCAGAGGTATCTACGACCAACAGAATCAACCACTAACAAAGAAGTGCAATCTTCTGGTAACTTGAATTTCAATATAGGAGGTAAAATCTATAATAATCACAATTAGCAGTATATATAAATGAAATTATTCCCAAAATATATACCAATATTCAAACTATATTAGTTAAACTAATAAATTACCAGACAGTGTTCCATGTTTCCGTTATGCATAATATGTATGAGACATTGGAAATTAACCTATATATACATAAAACCCATAGTTAAATTTCTGTTACAATATAAAACTAGAAAAGAAAAGGTTGAAAACATTTACAAAAGTATAAATATATACAAATACAAAGAGATTACAGGACCACAACTATAAAAATAACAGACATACTGGTCCCCAAAGTTGTTCCTCAATGAATTTCACAAAAAAGTGAAACATATATACAAACAACACATCCACAAAGTATGGACCCCGGTTTTTTTACTTAAAAAATACCAACAAATAAATAATATACAAAATTTAAGGAAACAGGCAGTAAATATCTACCAACCCCTATAAAACAAATTTTATATCTGAAATTTTTAATTCTCCAAACTAAATCTTTTCCAACAAAAAAACAAAAGAAAACCCTAATCATGAAATTCAGCACTATATATATTATAGAAATAACAAAACACATATTCCGAAACCCTAAAACAATATAATATAACACATAACGAAAATAATAAGTAAACACAATAACTAATTGCTGCTAAAAATATAACATATTAAAATGAAAACCTAATTTTTTGTAACAGATAATGAAGTTACTATATACACCAGATTCAATATAAAAGTAAACAATAAATTAAAAAAGATAAACCTGATTCTGCACAGCCATTTTTATGCCTTTTTCAAATATATAATACGGAGGAACCACCACCGAGGAAAAAGGCGATCGGAAAAAGGTGTAAGAGAAACTGAGTTGAGCAATAATGGAAGGTTTAGAAGAGTTAAAAGTGTTTTTTTAGTATTCTTATAAATATATATATATGCATATGAAATATGGGCTACCAAAAAAAATGGAATGAGCTGCTAATTTTTAGAAACAAATTTTTTTTCGTGGCCCACCATAATTCCTTCCAAATTTACATTTTTTTTTTTAAATATAATATTTTAAGTAATATTACTTATTTAATTATATGATTTTTTACTAATATTTTTTTTCAACAAATTATAATCAAATACATTTTTTTGATTACTTGAATTACTTTGACTTTTATAGTATAAGGGTTAACTTAGAAAAGGTTTCAAAGTCTGAGGGTTTATTTGGTACTTTAACAATTCTATAATTATTTTTTTATTAATATACCATTTAACGTAATCTTTCTAATCACCTCAAAATCTAAAAACAAATAAAAAAACATCAGCCCACCAAATAAAAAACAAACAATTCTTCTATTAAAATCAATTTCAGATTTCTATCCCTAGACTTTGATATTCAAGATCAACCACTATGGTTGGAAATGTTAGTTTATTTTCTGTTTTCTTTCTATTACATTTCATTTGTAAATTTACTATGTTGATTAACCTTTAATTTACTCTAAACTTTTAGGGTTTCAAATAATGTTAGTAGTAAATTATCTTTTAGGAGACAAGGGACCATCTATGTTTTTTCCTTCTTTTTTTGTTTTTTGTTTTTTACTATATAAAGTATGTTTTGTATTGGCAGAATATATATACCTAAATATATCTATATATAGTTTTGTATATCCGTAAAATTTTGTTTATTTAACTATTATTATTATTACCTTTTTGACGTGTTCATTATACATATATATTATTGTGTGTATCTAAAAATTTTGTGTTGCTTTGATTTTAATGCATAGTTGGAGTTTGAATTCCAATTTCTTGTCAATTGTGGAAAAACTAAAGAGTTTGTAAAGGAGCTAGTTAGTTTTTTTATTACTATAGACTTTTAATATACTACTAATTTTGTAATTATTATACATGTTTGCTACCTTTCAACATAATTTTGTGTTTAAATTATCTTTAGGTCATACCAAATATTGTTGGGAATGTGTTGCCAAAACAAGGTCATTTTATCATGAAATTGATTGATAATAGAGGGAAGAAACATAAAGTTAATGATGCCCGTTTAAACAATGGTAGTTGTGTTCTATCTGGTGATTTGTGGATGAACTATGTGAAGTCTGATCCATATCAACAATTTGGTACTTTGTGCTTTAGTTTTAAAAAAAAATATACCTTTGCTGTTCAAGTTTATTGTAGTGGTGGTTGTGAGTATACTAGAATGATGCAACCGGGTGATTCAGCGGTTAAAAGTCAATTAATTTATGCTAGTAAGGATATTTTCCGACAAAGTGGTATGCAATTCTGGATAAATCACACACTTCTTTATATATATTGACATATATTTTTTTAGAAATTCAGTTTCCGGAGTTTTATATTTTTTTGGTTTTTACAGCTACTATCTGGATGCTTTTTATCCACTTTAAACAAAAATAGGGATCATGGTTGGCTACATACTGCAGTTCTGTTTGGTAGAAAGCAGAATGCAAGAGTTATTGTTACCTATCACTACTATCAATTTGATAGTCGTCATGGAAAGAAGGCTTGTGGTTTTGAGGGTGTAGGATGGAAAAATTTCTGTTCCATCAATAACATTGGTCCAGGTCAAATTCTTAAGTTTAGCAAGAATTTGGATTTCACTTTCAAGGTTGAAGTTTTTGAAAATGATGGAAGTTTTAAAGGCGTTCATACTGAAGGTAACATTCCTTACATGCACTTATGTTATTCAATTTTCAGAAATTCATATTTTTTAACAATATTGCATATTCATTTGTGTATCATGTAGTGATTAATCATAGGAAGGAGATTAACTTTTGTTCATCTTCTTCAGATGATGAGGAGATTCTTGAAACCAAATATCACAAATGTAGGTATACTCACGCTGCCCATTCAACTGATGCCTCACACTGCTTTCAGACTATTCGTCATCGTAATATTCAAATGAATCAAATGGTAAAAAAAATTATGTTTTCTGCAATCATTATATAAATTTATTGTTTAATTCATTGTATTCATTAAATTTGAGTCATAATGAACAGCTTTTGCATGTACAAAACTTATTAAGATTAGCTTTCATTTCATGTAGACTTTGCCAAATACCTTTGTTCGTAAGCACAAGTTGTTCAACTACAATTCAGGAATCCTTCATTTCGACCAAATGGTCTTCCCATTTCATTTTACTGGAAATTTTGCTGACTTGCATATGATTATGGATTGGAGCTATTTCATGATGCAGACTGGAATCGAGGAAGATGATAGCTTGAGGTTTCAATACCACCCTGATGACAATGTAGAAATTCAAACACTCCATCTTGATGTTTGTTAATTATGTTAACATGAAAGTTATTGTGATTTTATGTTTGGACAATTAGTACTCTATAGGTTTAGTAATATGGCAACTTAGAAAAATGACAATTAGTAAGTATGAATGCTGGTTTTGAATTTTTTTTTTGCAGCAACATACGTTTATGTATGAACTATATTATGCATCAAGTATGAAGTATAATATTACTTTTATGTATGAACTATATTTTGTTTTTAATTACAACTTTATATATAAATCAAATATGGGCTAAACCAATTATGATTTTTGGGCTACCTTCAAATTTAGATTTCTATTTGTGGCCCAATATAATTCTTATAATTGGGCTAAAGCAATTATCATAATGGACCACATAATAAATATGTATATTTTTCAATAGTAAAAAAAAACCTTTACAATGTTAAATTTTTATATAGTTTGATGATCAAATTTCAACTATTATTTCAATTTCAAAGACGAACTATCACTTATATCTTTAATCCACCCGTGTTTTACACGGGATTAAATCTAGTCTATGTATATATACAATGATAAGGTATTATTGGAATAAAAATTGCTCAGTTGATGTATAAATTAAACATGATATACAAATTGTCAAATCATTTGACTGGAGACAAAACCTACATTAGTTTCTCCTCATGATGCATTCATTTCTCATTTTATTTCTTAAAGTATTAATTAGTTCTTCCCAGAAATAAAAAAAACTTGGAGCGAGAGAATGTACCTTTCGTAATATATGATTTGTATGTGTGATCCTTCATAGATGTGATATAATAGACGGGTTGGTTAACAAGCCATTACTCGTATGTTTGTTAGTCTGATACCTTTGTTGATTGTTTAAGTTTCTTAAATGGTTAGTGTGTTAAATACGACTAGGAAAAAGAACATCATATATCACTTCAGTAACTTGTATATATTGGTATAATTTTACAATAAAGAGATTTAAGTGGTTTTAATTTATACTTTTATGTACTAAGATACACATCCAAGGAATTATGGTTTAGCAATATTATAACTATCCCAATTTTATTTTCTAACCGACTATCCTGGTTTGAGTTTACTCTTCACTATCTAATGGTGAGAGACATGTTTTATTCGAAAGTTATCCTTCAAAAATGAATACTCCGTAATATAGTTGCATCAAATTTGGTATCAACCGAGCTTGCTTTCCAAGAGAATGAAATGGGCATATAATTATGTGACACTTGGTAGCTAGTAGGCAAGAGACCACATTCTAGAAAAATTTACAAGAGGTCTTTCTAATTTTGATCCAATTTGGCTCAAAAATCTTGACAAACTTTCTATAGGCCATCCTTTACGACTGATTTTGTTAGGGGAATTTATGGATCAGCTAATGGTGGGTGCCTAATTTTGGCTTGAAAAGGAACCAAGTTGAGAATTTTGCATGGTACTGTCAAGAGTCTTAAGTAGGGGGTAAAACGTCGTCTCTTCGTTACAAAGATCAAGTTTCCAAACGGATAGGTTTTTTTTTTTTTTTTTCCTTTTGGAATGGAAAAACAAACATATAATATATGTGTCTAAACATATATGTTAACTTGAGACAGATAACTACGAGATCTAGCCTTCCGATAGCTTATGCAAGCGCCCAAGAATCTAAATATGACTAACAAATAAAACATCAACTTATTTGCATGATAATTAGTTTCATATGATCAAATAAAATGCTAACAACTAGAATGATGATCGGGTAACCGAGAAAGTATCGAGATTACTTATACCGATACTGGTTCATATAGAACCAAGATCGGTACTATGTTTTTGTGATCTTGGATTGTCGGTATTAAAACTTCAGACGATATAGTCACACCCCCATGCGATTTGTGTGCCACATACATAACTTCAAACATCATAACCATTGTTTAATATATATACTATTTATTTAAATGTTGTACACTTTGATTCAAGAAATAATTATTACAGTATCACATATAACGATTTTATGTGTATTTATTTTGGATAAGGATTTTTTAAAGTTGAAAACAACTTTACTTGTAAAGTTGAAGAGATATTTACATGTGGATTTAAAGATGATATTGTGATTTTAACTATTGATTTTATTGAAATGGTTAAAGTTTTTGACTTTATTAATAAATTTGTTTTGAACTTAAGAAGATCTCAATCCATTTATCTTTAATATTATTTTTTTATTCAATAAATAGGACAACACAAGTAGTTAGAGATCTTCTACCTTACGCATAAGTTTTCGATTACAAATTTTATGTTTGGGATGAATACATGTTAAAAGTTAATGTGTTGTACCGCATAGCACACCGTTCCACCGTAGCAAAATGGTGCAATAATACCACCATCTATCAATGGATTTTTCACCATCTGATCTTGATGGGTGTTGAATGGTGAGAAATATTTCAGGTAGAGATAACTAGCCCATGAATATAACCACGTTTTTATATTTTTAAATATTGAGATTTAAAATTTATATAGATGTAATAACAATTTAAAGATGTGACATATATAGGTTTTAAGGAAAATAAAACTAAGTATTGAAGTAAAACAAATAAAATAATAGGTTTCTTTTCAATGAAAATCACGGTGCATCATGAAAATTATCGTCCATAAATTGCTTTATGATTTTTCCTGCATCAATTTAACCATGATCTAAGGGTCAAAATCTTGTCTTATTTGTCTTACTTTAATACTTGTTTTACAATACTCAACCCAAACACACACACACACACACATATATATATATATAGAGAAAAGTGAGTATGAGGCTGTTATACACCTAACTTGGGTGAAAAACCCCTCACATACTAATATTTTAATATTTTAAATAAATACATGACGCCCCATGACTTTGACCCATTAATCATGGTTAAATAAAACCCCTCACGAATCAATTGATGTACGATAATTTTTATGATGCACGGTGATTATCACTGTAGAAAAACCTATTGTTTTATATGTTTTACATTAATACCTGTTTTATTTTACTTAAAAATTATATATATATTGGTTAGCTATGTTTAGCTTTACCATTTCCAAAGAATAAGCACGAAAAAGTCGAAAGAAAAATAGATACATTTGTGAATTACAAAGGGGTTTCAAATTTCATTTCAAAACTGGTGTATCTCTATATTCTATATCTATATATCTATACACTGACACTCTAGTAATCTCCGCTGCACTTTGAGAACCCAGTCTATATATAAATTCAAACATATAAATACATGTTATGCTATTTTCCCACCACCATAATCATATCAATTTCTCTCTCTCAATAACAAGAAGATTAAACCCACCTCAATTTCTCAGCCCCTTTTTATCATCAATGGCTGCTTCATCTTCTTCATTAATACTTCCATCTGTTTCATTAAACAAACAACACACTGGTTTTAACTCAAATTTGTTAAGAAATTCATCATCATCATCATCATCATCTGTTTGTTTTGGTGGTTTGAAACATGGGGACAGACATCATATTAATAAAAGGGGTGGTGTTGTTACTATGATGTCGACTAGTGTTGGATCTTCTTCTAGTATTAGTACTAAAATTGATGATGCTTTGTTTAATGATTATAAACCCACCAATGCTTTCTTGTTTCCTGGCCAGGTTAGATCTTTTATGCATTCTTTTTCTTAAATTTGTTAACTTTTTTATTTTTTATGTTTGATTGTATTTGGATAATTGACCCATTAGTTTGACTGGTCTCACTGCCAAAATTGGAAAAAGTAATTTGCATAATACTATGGTTAGAAAATAAAGGAACTGCAGGGCCTCAATATGTACGGGGGAGGTTGAGATGTAGACAACCTTACGTCTACATAGGTAGACTAGAGAGAGTGCTTCAGGTTCCACTTAAATGGTAGAAAAGGACCTCCGGCCTTTGCATGAGATGAGGATTCAACCTTTGACCTCTGTCTTCATAGGCCAGGGTATTTACCTCTGATCCAAACCATGCTGCTTTTAGAAAGTAAGACCTTAAGTTGAAGCTTTGGCCTTCGCTTTTAGGCTGCAATCTGGCATTGCTAGGCTACCATTGCGGGGATTATTTGATTGTTTAGTTTTAGGATATTGTATTGTTTTGATTGATGAAATGGCTATGTTGATTAACAAAAGAATTGAAATTTACTAGGAATTTGGTGGTTGTAAATAATTACTGTGGAAAACAAAACAAGCTGAGGAAAATAATAGAAATTAGATTGTGATTTGGTGTTGTAGCTACAGAATCTGGTGAGATTTTTAGATGTAACTTTGGATAGATTTTGTGACAGCCTCAATTGGCACGGTATCTAGAGGGAAATTAAGGTCACATAGATTAGTGGTCCAAACTTCAGCAAGGAATTTTTCCAATGAATCAGGTTTCTCTTTGACTTCGATAGGGATGGCGCCTGTGATACTTTCGAATGTCACCATCTCCGTGAACCAGCTAGGCCAAACAGTGGAGATTATAACTTTGATTTTAGGGTAGATCCTTATATCCCCGTTGGTTCTGGAGATGTGCACATTTGACAGTTTTCTAAGTTCAATTCCCGAGGACCCTATGCATCAGAAAGATTCTCTGGTAAGGCTTGATTGGCGGCTAACAATCTTGGTGGGCCTTTGGGCGAGCTTGGTTTACCTCTGACATGTAGGCCTAAGCGGGTCTGGCTTGAATGGTTGCGGTTGCTAAAAGATCAACCTTATGGAGAATGTAGATACTCTTGCATCAAGTGATTGAGCCTAATTGGTATAATTAGTAGAGGTGTTTTGGTATAAAATTTTTGGAACCAAAAAAGTGTGAAACAATAAGTGAATTTCTGTTTTAAATTAGATGCCTTTAAATAAGATCATAATCGCTTTGTTACAGGGTGCACAAACAGTTGGAATGGGACAGGAGGCTCTCAAGGTGCCAGCTGCCGCAGAGTTGTACAACAAGGCAAATGAAATTTTAGGGTGGGTTCTAGAATTTCTGCTATCAAAATACGATAATACTTTAGATAATCTTAGGATTGTGAGGCGTTTCTGATCTAAATCTAATTTTGAGCAAAATAGCTGGAATCGGTTATTTAATGATCAATGTACAATCTTTGAATGAAGGTTTGACATCTTGGATGTTTGCATTAACGGGCCAAAAGAAAAGCTGGATTCCACTGTTTTAAGTCAGGCAAGTCTTTACTGTACTTCCTCTTTCTTGTGTTTGCTACTTACAAAGGATTACAGACCAGTGTGCAATTGAGGGATGCTTCCTCTGGATGGTTTTATGGTAGTAGTAATTTAGGTATGGTGATGTTAATTGATCTTAATTCTGAAAGAAGTGGCAGAATTGGTGGTTTGGTTGAAGGGTCAAGATAGGTAATATATTGGTCTGTTTGTCAAATTTGATTAAAGAAGCTACATTATCTCAACAATATTATATATATAGGAAAAGGTTCATGTAAGAACCAATTGAATTGGAAGAACCATGAGAACCTTTAAATTATAAGGTGATGTTCATATGTGAATTGTATATGTGAACAAATTTATTCACATATGAACAGATCAAATTGTACTTAATATACCTATGTTCATTTGTGAATAGTTCTTACATGAACCTTACCCTATATATATATATATATGTTTTTCTTAATAAGATGGTTTAGGAGATTTATGCTCTAGAAAAATACACTGGTAGGCTACTTATAAAAAGTTTTAAAATGTTTGCCCGCTTGACCTATCTGACATGTTTCCTTTTAAGCTATGTTAAATATTTGGTCGTCTGGCCGTTTAGATGTAAAACTGAACCTTTGTCGACCCATTCGTAAGTAAATGGGTTGAAAGACAGCACTACTCTGCATATCTTGAAAAAAATAAGGTAAGAATGAAGAATATTATGCATTTTATATTTTGGTAAAAAATTTTGAATCTGTCACTGGGTGGGCAGTAATGAGCTATCCTATTTTTAAACTTTTCATAAGTGGATTACCTTAAAAACGTACATTTGTTTATTTGCATGTTATTTATAATTTTGCAGCCTGCAATCTATGTTACTAGTCTAGCTGCGATTGAGATACTTCGTGCCCGTGATGGCGGTCAACAAATAATTGATTCTGTGGATGTTACATGCGGACTAAGCTTGGGTGAATACACAGCTCTCACATTTGCCGGAGCTTTTAGGCGAGTCATCTGAACGCTTCTGTAGTATTAGTTAGTGCTGTGTTGACAATATTTTGTTTTTTGTTCAAAATCTGTAGAATACCTTGGATAACCATCCTGCATCTGAAACCTACTTGCTCCATCCCAAATTGACTTTAAATGCTTCTTAAAGAATTTAACTATCAGCAAATGTTTATAACATCCGCAAATGATAAGAAATTTAAGGGGATCTTGTTGACTAAAAGGGTAGGTAGCATTTTAGACTCATTCCTCTCAAAATGGGTTGATTTGGGTTATAGGTTCTCACAGACAGCTAAATTTAAAATCTTGTCTGAAGATGGAATGGGTTAAAAGGATCTGACGAGGAAGGTTCAAAGTCAAACATGTAGAACGATTTTATTTGCAAAGATAGATCGTCAGATTGTTATTTTTGTCTCTTAATTTTGTAATAATATTTGAAACATCAATTCTCTATAAATGTGTGGTGATGATGACTTTGCTTGAACATGATCTATTCTCTAGTTACTTACCTCTATAGGATATATGTGTTCTTGAGTTGTATTAATGTGTGGTGATGAAATATACAAAATGGCAAGTAGGTAATGCTACCTTGAAAGTTTGTCACCTATGGACTTTCATCTCTTGTAGACATACCAAATTGAAAGTTTCATTACAATCGCAAGCTTATTAAAGTTGCCTCCCTGCTCATGGATGACAAAAAGTACCCTAACAATACCATTTGATGCATCATAGTTTGCTAGGTTATGTCATATTGGTATTATATGTATCATTCTCTCTATGTGTGTGTCACAAGGTCTTTCATGCATTCAAGCTCTATGATCATAGCTTTTCTCTTTGTAATCTTTTTGTGCATTTTTTCATTATTAGCTTCGAGGATGGTCTCAAGTTGGTTAAATTGAGAGGTCAAGCAATGCAGGTAAAATTTATACTATTGGTCTTGGTAAAAGCATTAGAATAGAACAAATTAAATTTCTTACAAGATATTAATATTGTGTTGTACTATAATTCTCAGGAAGCTGCAGATGCCGCTAAAGGTGCTATGGTCAGTATCATTGGACTAGATTCTGATAAGGTGCAGCAACTCTGTGATGCAGCCAATGAAGAAGTCGAGGAAGCTGAGAGAGTTCAAATTGCAAATTTCTTATGCACTGTAATACTATCGTATATTAGTATTTCATCCTTTCTATTGTGTAAAACTAGAGTTGCCAAAATGGGCGGCTGGGAAACGGATCAACACGGGGAGTTTTTTGGTACTGGTTGAAGCCTGTTAGGTTGTGGTGATGTGGCATAACTTTTTTGATAAACTGCTTTAGGATGTCTCATCCATTGAAAATACACCTTTGGCAGATTTTTTACCCGGTTTGACTCATCTGGCATGTATCCTTGTATGTTTTGTTACCCGTAAGATCCCTTAGAGATAAAGCATAACCTGAATCACCCATATATAAGCAACTGGGTCAAAATTGCCACCTCTACCTTTTTGTTCAAAAAAAAAGAGATCTTTGTTTGTAAGGCCATATAGACCATCTCACATCCTAAACTTGGATGCAGTTGAACCAGGTTAAGCAAACCTGATAAGTGATAACACATTGTTTTTCTTTATGGTAATGAATAACTACTTCCATTAATTTTTTTTGAACTTATAACAAAAACCATATGAATGCTGAAGTTGAAAACTTATTGGTTGGACCTCAAAAGTCAACTTTCATTTTTTCCCTTTTTCGTGAATGTGGACTCACTTATTCTACCATGCAGGGAAACTATGCAGTCTCTGGAGGTGTGAAGGGCATTGAAGCTGTTGAAGCAAAAGCAAAATCATTCAAGGCTCGAATGGCGGTATACATTACCTCATCTTTCATAATCAAGCATCAGTTTTTTAAGTTTGGATAAACAGAATCTTCTTTTAGTTATCCATAATCAGTTTCATGCCAATTTTAACAAAATCAATTATCTATCCGGGGGGGGGGGGGGGGGGGGGGGGGTGGGGGGATAGGTCATCCATATTCAAATAATAAATTAGTCACCCTATCTTTTAACCAAAATTGAGTGAATTCTTTGGCTCCTATATCCTATCTCACTTTTTTTTTCCTTCCATATGTAGTCAATAATCTGTTCCTTGAACAATCGTATTATCTAAACAATTTCACTAAAACTTCAAACAACATAAGCATATTCAAAATTTCTCTCTATATCTGGTTTTATTACAGCTGATTATTTGAATCTGATCATTCATTATGACGTATTTCTTTTCAAGCCAGACATCCAAACAAGCCTTGAAGACTTTTTTATATTTCTTTTCTTGTCTCTTGTAGGTGCGCCTTGCCGTTGCTGGGGCTTTCCACACTAGATTCATGAATCCAGCCTTGTCCCAACTGGAGTCCGCTTTGGCAGCAACCCATATCCAGACTCCAAGGATACCAGTTATATCTAACGTTGATGCACAACCACATGCTGACCCTGATACCATCAAGAAAATCTTGGCTCGTCAGGTTAGTGGCTAATCGTTTTCTTATACCCACTATAAGTTTAATTTTTCATTAACCTTCCAAAGTAGTCTGCATAGCTGAACAACATCGAGATAATATGAATATCTGGTTCCAAACACTTCAGAAGTTGCATTCTTAGTTATAACTTATAAGTTCAAAAATTGGAAAATGAGTAGCGTACACTAATGCTGTGATAGAGCTATTTATAATACAAAATGGTGGTGGCAAGATGAGTTGGAGTAACCAGTCGAAACGGTTCATTTTAGTAGGGTTTCTAATAGGCCTGGTTGAGTGTGAACCATATCTTTGCCATTTTTGAAGTTCTTATTAATTAGTTAATGTGTCCAACAATAAAATTATTACAATAATAATCCCTAAATTAAATGAATTAGAATGTTTTATACATTGAAGTTTAAGAAAATACACTCAAGTCCATTTTCAGTCCCTTTGGACCTTTTGCCCTATTCTCTTTGTAGGTCATGTGACCCATTTGAGTAATTTACTCGAATCAACTCATTTGTAAATAAATGGGTTCAATACTTCAATAACAAACTTCATTTTACCCAAGTTCATCGGTAGGCTCAAAATCACATAGGTACATTTTAAGACGGAAACTGATGGAATATTTATAAGTTGATTTGTATGTAAAATCATGTCATAGGTTACATCACCAGTTCAGTGGGAGACGACTGTGAAGACTCTTCTATCAAGGGGACTTGAAAAGAGTTATGAACTTGGACCTGGAAAGGTAATTTTCCCGTTAACCTTTGTGTTCTTGCTGGACTAGAGTTTGCAAAATAGGTGAATTGGGTAACGGGTTAAACTGGATAGTTGTTAGTTATGGGTGTGGTTGGCTAGACCGGAACTCATTTTGTCCAATTTGTATGTATTAGTATTTTTAAATGAATACTATGCCAAATTAAATCTATTTTGTTTTGATAATAATCTGAATATATGAAGTAAATAATTTATAATTTAGAAGTGAAAAGATAACCAATTCAAAAGGGCTTCTACTCCTTAATTAACATGTACCGTTTTGAATGTGAAATTAGGTTATTGCTGGGATTGTGAAGAGAATGGACAAAACATCGTCCATTGAGAACATTAGTGCCTGAACATGTGCTATATTATGTTATAATAATCTCAGCATTACAAGATTGTCTTGTGGTAAGGGCATAAAGGGGTTTTCAACTTATATAAGAGCAAGTTAATGTAGTTGAGTTATTTGTATGATCATAAGCTTCGTTAGTTTTATTTAACTCATGATTATATATTATCAGACTAATATTTGTTAGGAGTCTTGCACAACTTCTTACATATCATTAAGTAGAGTTGATTCATCATCTTGACTATAAAATTTTGCAATATAAATGCTTTTCACACTGCAATGCATTTGCAAAACCATCAGTTTAGGGTGTTTCAAGCAAATTTGTGGTTCATTTTCACAAACCACAAGCTGGATATGCCATCCGGGCTACGTAGCTGACAATATTATTTGAGCTTCATTAGTGGGATATGATATCTGGGATCCGTTAGCACGATATGTTATCTGATTGGATGGGTTTTTATCCAGGTCTGAATGCCATGACGTGTCTAGTAGATATATCAAAGGAATATTCTCAAGTCTCAACAGCCTTTATATACTCCTTTTAGATTTTGAGTAATGAAAAATAAATGTTACTTAAATCGTCGTCCATGTGCTATGTGGAAGTGAAATGTAGAGTTTTATCTCTACTTAAAAGTAGAGACTGCTAAACCTTCTGTTTATTTTATAAGAAATGAGAATTGAACCCTTAATTTGTTTCCAAATACAAGAGGTTTTCTAAGTAATCTAACCATACTTGTTATTCAGAGTAATGGTACAAGCATTAATTGGTAAGTTTACAAAAATATGCTTAAAAATCTCGTTAATAGAAGGAGACTATTGAAGAGGATACCATTTTTGGTTACCTTTCAATTATAAAGGGCAAGGGTGTAGTGCCAAATCTTTGGCTAATTGACTAGTTTTGGCAAGTTTTAAGCCAATGAAATGGTGACAAGTGGGTTAGCCAAAAACAAACCAAAATTTGCCAAAAGTGATGGTGTAGTGCCAAACTTGCCAATTCTTTGGCAAAAAAAAGTTACCAAAACTATCCTAAACTTTCATTAACTTTAAAAATACAATACAAATAAGTAAAACATATGGCTAGTTTTGGCCGATGCTACTGAACGTTGGGAGGCGTATGAAGTGACTGTTTTTTTATTTTTTATTTTATGAAATTCGAATGTTAGGAGCGGCTATGCCTTTTTTTTTCTTTGACCTCTATATACACATACACATACTTTCTAACAATATTATCTCAAATCTTTTATCTTTATCAAATCATTTCATTCATCCCAACCAAATGGCGCATCATCCGTGGACTGAAGTAGAAGATCTTTTGTTGTCGAGGTGTTGGATGTTGAGGCATCCTGACCCAGTGACCGGTAGATGTGAAATGGCTAACCCAAGCGAAAACTTGTGGAACGACATTAATGAAATTTTCAACAGGGACACGACTGAAGGTCCACGGAGCAAACATCAAGTGGCAAGTCACATGAGAAGAATTTGACATGCATGTAAGCAGTTTGAGGCAATTTGTATGAGGTTGAATGCACAACGGAGGATCGTCGATGATGAGATGCTTTATGCAATGGCGCATCAGGAGTACCATGAGAAGTATGAGAGGCGTTTCAGTTACGAGTAGTGCTTCAGGGAGCTTATCATGGTTGCTTTTTAATTGTTTTGAATTATGAACTGTGTTTTAGGATTTTAATTAAGTGTGTTTTAGTATTCTGAATTATGTAATGTCTTTAAGTATTTTAATAAAAGATGTCTACTTAGTATTTTAATAAGAACGGGAATTTATTCATAATTTAAAAACGTCACAAACTTATTAAAGAGAAACATACAACATCAATAGTGTTCCAGATGACTTTAGAACATAAATTATTCATTGCTTTTGCCCATATGATCATATGGTTCAAGGTGATGACCGCATAAGCAAGTTCTTCGACAACAATTTGAATCTTGTTGATTTTCCCTTACAAATAAGTAAAGTAGTGACACTCAAGATCAGTACAATACCTGGTTTGTATATAATCGATTTCTTCTCGATACCATTTCTTCTTCGCATTTAGTTTTCGCATAACTGCAACAAGTTTCTCTTTGACCCTTTGGTGGTAGAGGATATCATCCATGATACTCTCATGCACTTGATCAACGTTCATTTTATTTGATGAAGAAACCATTTTGCAGATGTATAAAAGTTTGTGTTTTGAGATAATGTTTCTGATAAGGACCCACTATTCATAGGTAGACTACAAAGACGCTCCTCCAACATTCAAAATTGAAAATATTTACACAACTAGTCCCTCGAACTGCAAAATTCAAAATATTTACACTTTCAATCCCTCAAACGGCCAAAAATTCAAAATATTTACACTTTCAGTCCCTGAACGGCTAGTTGTATTGTCACTCTATAAATATGAACCCAAAGCTCAATTCAGTTGCATTTTACCATCAAAATATATTTGTCATTCCTTTCATTCACTTTTTCTAACCAAATGGCATCCTCATCATCAAAAAAGAATGTTCACCGGTCTCGTCTGATCGAAGATGAAATGAAAACACGAATCATGGCTAATATCAAAGAGGACACCCTTCTTCAAACTGAACTCTCTGGGGTTATGGGTGACCTGAGGGAGAATAGACGACGATGCAAGCATAAGGTACACGCAATACAAGCGTCAGGCCGCAATGTTTCGAAGCACGAAGAACACTATTCTTCATTCCTACAGGAGAGATCGACAACGTCAAGAGTGTAGTTGATGATGTTTTTAAGGTCGGTCACACATTGAGTGACCAATGCACTTGGGCCGAATCGTTCCACGCAATTGCGGGGAAGACAAAACCACATTGGAAGTCAAATGTCCGCAACACGACAAGTGGTGGCTCGACGATTACACTTACCGTGGCTTAGGAAGTATGTCAATCAAAGACAATGATCAGTAATTATACGCAGTGTATTTCGTGTTTTTATCATGTATTGCTTTTTTAATTATGTGTTTTTTTTAGTGTAATATGTGCTTTTAATAAGAATAAAATGTGTTTTTTTAAATTATATTTGAAAAAATGTATATATGTAGAGGTTGAGGGGGGAAAGTAAAAAAAACAAAATATAGTAATAAGCACGCTCCCACATGCATTTTGGCAGCCAAACTTGCCATGTGTCCTTGCTCAATGTTCACTTTCATCGGCCAAAACTAGCTGATGTACCTTGCCAAAACTTGCCGATACAAGCCGATGCATATGCTATAGGATTGCCAATGAGCCAATGCTAGCCGATAGTTTTTGTCGATGCCTTTTGCCGACTACACTCTTGCCCCTAAGTGAATCATTTCTTCATTGTTCTATCTAAAGTTATTTTTCATTTGTTATAAGAAGTGGGCCATTTCTTCACTTTTCTATTAAAAGTCGTTTGTCAATTGTTATAAAAGAATAAAAGATGATACATATATTGTGTTGGAGGGAGTTAGAGAGTTTAAAAACAAGCCAATGTGGGCTAGTGGCTTTTTACATCCCAATCTATTGTAGGGGTGTTCATTATTCGGATTAACCGAATAACCCACCCAATTCATTTAACTTGTGTACTATTTGGATTTGGTTTGGTGTTTTGGTGAAAACGATTAAGGAAGTTGTTAAATGGTTCGGTTTTGGTTTAGAAAATTTTCAATTGGGACCCAACCGAAACTCGATTAAGCATTTAATGTTTAATAAAACTATAATAACCTAATTTAAATGACATAAATACAACTTCAGTTATTTTAATAATCTAATCCAAAAAATCTTAATACACGTAGTTATTTGAATAACCTCACCATGAATAAACAAAATGGTGTACATTAACTTTCGGATTGCATGATTATTCAAATATACTAAATTAAAACTTGAAAACGTTTTTTATTTGGGTTATCCCAAACCCGACCAAATAACCCGAACTTTATTTGGGTGGTTTGGATTCATATGTGGACTGGGTAATGGGCGGTTTACTAACTCATAAAAAACCAAATAACCAAAACCGAATAACTCTAATCCCTCAAAACTCGACCAAATGAACACCCCTAATTATTTTAGTAACTAGTCGGTTCCTGCTTGTCGGGAACTCTGATTTTTCTCAACCGAGTTAGAATAATTATGATTGAACTAAAAACAATAATTAACTTGATACCTTAATTTGTAGCTTCAACGCATATAATAGAAAGAAAAAGGTGGTGCAGCTTCTTTCCTCATAAGTGGTCAGAGGTGCACGTCCTATCGTAGACATATTTCGGGTGAGCATATGTATTTTAATTTCCATCTATGGTAAGCCTAAGTGAGTTTTCTTTTCCGGATTATGGATAATAGATGTTTCTCATCGAGGGGTTTTAAATTGAGGATACATTCGGCAAGTGGACTCATTAGCGTGAACCCGGTTAAGACAATGTATGTTACAACTAATTTAAACCTTTTAAAAAAATGTGTGAAACTGTAAAAGAAAAGTAAAGGTTGTGCCAAAACCTAAAAACAAAAAGTTTGGTGGCCAAAACTTAAAGAGCCAAATTTTTTTTACTATTGCTAAGATAGTCCTTAAAGTATATATATACTAATGCTAATGTCTAGTTTAGCAAACACGAGTTTACTTATTCATGAAGTCAGCTTTAGCAAACTGATAGAGGGAATGGACAAATATCATATTATATGTTAAAGTGGTACCACTCATCAAACCCGGGTAATATCCAGGTAGATGATCGAATATATATATATTTAGAGTTTAATCGTGTACATATACATAACAATGATAAAGGAAAAATAACAAAATAACAAGATCATAATATATACATGAAAAAATAAAATATAAATTAATTGAATCAATTTTGTCATGTTGATAGAAAGATATATAATTTAAGAATATGTATAAAGATACTTATTAAATAATCTTTATAATAAATAAAGTATTCTTAAATTATTATATCTAAAAAAGATATAATAATAGTTGTATAAATTGATGTGGCAATGTCAAATTTTTTACCAAAGAGTTTTTCTTGTGATTATGATGTCATATATGTTAAATGCTTAATAAAAACCATAATTTCATATTGAAAACCAACATTCTTTTTATATCATATATTTTTTTTAATGCAATAATTGAACTTATTTGATAAATTTCTATGTTAGTTTATCACTATTTTAATATCAAGTTATGATGTATCAATAGAAAAAATATTTGTACTTTTAAATTTTGATTAAAATATTTGGGTTGAATTCGGGTTAATTAACTAGTACGATAAAAATTTAAAAAATAAGTAAATTAAGTAATGCACTTTAATGTTATTAGCACGGTACCTGCGCTATGCAGCGGTGGTCGTGGCGGCGACGGTGTGATGCTTGGACGACTGTTGGTGGTGGAGCGACGGTGAGTTGTGTATATAATTGATGTAAAAGGTTAATGGACATATTTTAAATGATAAAGGACTGACAGTGTAATTTAATCATTAATGTTAAGATGATAGTGTATATGAAAGTATTTTAAGTGGTGTTAAGTGAAAATATTATATATTTTCAACATTACTAAAAATAAAAAGGGCTATTCTTTTTATAATATAGTATAAATAATGATGTTATAAATCTATCTAGTTGAGAAAGATATATCTTTCAAAAAAGATTCTGAAGTTGCCATGTAAGATATTTTGATAGAATAATAGTAATGTAATCACGATCTTGTTTCTAACTATTATCAACGTCTTTTATCTATATATCTATTAAAAGAGTAGTTATCCTAACACTTTAAAACCTCTTTCAATTTAAAGCTATTTTTAAAAATTGACACATAAGCTTTTATCCCATGTGTCATTTTTATAAATTTTTATAATAATTATCTTATTTAAACATATTTAATGAATTCCAAAAATTCTATATATGGCAAAGATATTTTAATAAATTCTCATCAAATATAAATATTAATAAACTATTTTGGGGTTTATGGAATTTTTTATGTTCATCCTTTGATTTTGACAAAAAATAATATATTATTTAGATTTTTACATGTATAGTCAACTTAATCAGGTTCAAGAAAATTATTAACATGTAAGTTTGTTGTTACTCACACATATAAATTATACTCGGTAATTTATAAATAAATCTTTTATCATTAAACCAATTCTTTTTATTATCCGTGTCAAAATTACTTTTAAAAAATAAATTTAATAACCGCACATCGTGCGGGTAAAACAACTAGTAATTTTATATAGCACTAATTATATGACATGTCTGATGGCATAAAGTCAAAAAATTTCTTTTGATTAATCAAAAATTGTTTAATAAAAAGCTGCCTGTCAGGGGTAATAATAGTTGTAATTTACAACTAACAAAGGTATGTTAACTATTATCTCTCTCTCTCTTTGTTTCAATCTAACAAAGGTATGTTAATTTATTCAATCTATTCCGTTTTTTCATCCTTCGGAGGTTCTTATTCAATCTAACAAAGGTATGTTAATAATAGTTATGTGTAAGTGTTTTGATTGTGCCAATTATGTTTATTTTGACCTGGATTTTTGTGGGTTTTGTTGATCATTCAATATGTTTAATAGTGTTAAATATAGATATGTGATAAGTGTTTTGATTGTGCTAATAATGCTTAATATGACCTGGATTTTTGTGGGTTTTCTTGATCATTCAATATGTTTAATAATAGTGTTAAATTTTGTTGGAATAATCTTGATGTTGCGGATCTATTTGGAAGAGTACGGGTCAAGAACTGGTTGCGGGTCAGAAGTATGGATCATGGAATAGCAGTTAGACTACTCATGTGATAGAATTGGTCTTGTGTTGACCGAGTTTTGTGGAAAGAGTACGTGAGGAAGTCACTAAAATATAGGAAGATCATGTGTTTGTTTTGTTTAGTTAGTTTTAGTACGTTTATTTCTATTAGTATAAATAGGGATAGTAGTCAATATCTTTTCTTTTGTACTCTCATTTTAGAAGAAAACATAGCAAGTTTTGTTCTCAATTTAATTCAACAGCTTCTGATATATATTTGTGTGTATTATGGGTAAGATTTAGGGCCTGATTTCCAACAATTGGTATCAGAACTTAGGGCTCGTTGGATGAAAAAAGGAGGTCGTTTTGAGAGTCGGCGGTGAGGAGAAAGCAGCTTCGCTGCAGGGCAGAAGTAGCAGTGATATGGGTTTTGGTGTATGGATTATGTGACGATTTTATCACAGGTTGAAGACAGATTTGAGAAGGGGAGCAGCCCCATGGTTGGAAGGTTGAAGAAGGCAGAAGTCTGGTCATTTTTGTGATCAGCAACGAGAAAGAGAAAAAGTGTAGCCCATGGTTGTGCGGGGCCGAAACCAAGAATATGGAAAAGAAGCAGCAACAACATGAGTTAATCATTGTTTTGTGATTAAAAATAAGAAAGAAGCAGCAACATTTTATAGGAAGGAGATAGTGGTGTTGTCGTGTGAAAGACAAGGAGTACCGTTCAAGACGATGGAGGTGACCATTGATGAACATAGACAGTCCGTTTCAGGGTTGTTTGTGTGAAGATTTTGAATGGCAAGATGAGCATGATAGCTGGTCATTCAGCAAGTAACAAAGTTTGAAGAGAAGACAGGCTGCTCTATAGTAGAAAAGACCGTAAATGTGGCCGTAAGCTTACATATATCAGAATGTCCGATAAAGTAAGCAAAACCGAAGAAGCTTTCTTGAAGGAAGCTTGGACTGAAAGAAAGACCGAAACCATGAGAGACCGAAGAACTCGTCCGAGTCAAGTAAGAGAAAGACTGAGACCGAGATAACCTAGACTAGACCGGTGGTTGCCTGATAAAGAAAGTAGACCGAATGTGAGAACCCAAGACCGAAGGAGTTCACATCAGAAAGAGAACGTAAACTGATCTAAATCAGTTAGAAGAAAGAAGCAAGATCACACCATATGGTCGTGTAGCAAGAACTGAGTCGTCTATGGCTCATAGCAAGAAGCAAGAAAACGAACCAAGCAAGATAGCAAGAATGAAGGTTCGAGTAGCAAATTTATAGCAAGCATGAAACGGGTAGCAAGTAGCCTGTTAACAAGGCAAGAAGATTCGAAGAAAGCAAGCAAAAATGAATTCGAATCAAAGCAATTAGCAAGAGTAGTAAGAGAAACCGATTCTGGTTTTAGCATGAAAGCAAGAACGAGTGGGAGCAAGAATAAACAAGATCGACATCAAGATTATGGGGGTGAATGTTGGAATAATCTTGATGTTGCGGATCGGTTTGGAAGAGTACGGGTCAAGAACTGGTTGCGGGTCAGAAGCATGGATCATGGAATAACAGTTAGACTACTCATGTGATAGAATTGGTCTTGTGTTGACCGAGTTTTGTGGAAAGAGTACTTGGGGGAGTCGCTGAAAAATAGGAAGATCATGTGTTTGTTTTGTTTAGTTAGTTTTAGTACGTTTATTTTTATTAGTATAAATAGGGATAGTAGTCGGTATCTTTTCTTTTGTACTCTCATTTTAGAAGAAAACATAGCAAGTTTTGTTCTCAATTTAATTCAGCAGCTTCCGATATATATTTGTGTGTAAGATTTTAGGGCCTGATTTTTAACAAATTGTGTGGCTTATGTTTGTTTAGGGTTGAAAGCATTTTAGCTGTGTGTTTGATTTAGTATAACAATTCTTATAAGTTGTTGAATTTTTGTGAAGTTTGCAGAGCAGTTCACTGCCGGAAAATTCACCGAGGCTGCTGTGTGAAGTTCCCGATGGCTGACGAAGCAACAGCCAAAGGCGGTGCAGCTCTCTATGCCGGAAAATTCACCGAGGCCATCCCAAAAGACCATATTATTTATGCATATCGTTCAGCCACTTACCTTTCTCTAAAAAGATATTCAGAAGCCTTATTATATGCCAAGAAAACCGTCGATCTGAACCCCGCTTGGTCTAAGGGGTACATGCTGCTCGGTGCGGCTTACCACGGCCTGAAACAGTACGATGATCGATCTTTATACTTTCGCCATCAATCTTGACCCAACAAACCATGTTCTTTATTATAATCGTTCAACCGTTTACGTTGCTCTAAAAAAATACTCAGAAGCCTTATCGGATGCCAAGAAAGCCATCCTTCTGAAACCCGATAGGTGGTATGGGCACGCGCAGCTCGGCACGGCTCACTACGGCCTGAAACAGTACGATGAAGCCATCGAGCACTACACTGTCGCCATACTTCTTGACCCAAATAACCATTTTCTTTATTTGCAGCTCGGCGTGACTCACGACCTCCTGGAACGGTACGATGATGCTATCAATGACTTCAATATCGCCATCGAGCTTGACCCAACAGACTATCTTCTTTATCTTCTGCTCGGCGAGGTTCACCACCGCGTGAAACGGTACGATAAAGCCGTTTTGGCGTGCAAAAAAGGTTTGGAACTTGACCCAACTAATGAATCATTGATATCTCTGCTTAAAGATGCCGAAAGAGCAAAACTTGGGTCGGCTAATCCAGAAGTGGAAATCAAAGCCAAGGCGAACAAGGAGAATGAAAGGGGCAATGCCGCTGCTCTTAAGAAGAAGAAGAAGGATATCGAGACTACAATTGAGTTTTACAAAAATGAGCTTGATTCTAACTCTTGGGTTCTTGCAAGGGTTTTGACAAGAAAGGGAAATGCTTTGCTTAAGATGGCTAAAACATCAAAAGACTACGAGCTTGCAATCGAGACTTTCCAAAAAGCTCTTACTTTGGATTGCAACCCAGATACCCTGTATAAGCTTAATAGTGCAAAGCGAGCAAAGAAGCAGCTTGCTGACAAGGAACATTGCGGACAAGTTTACATCAGAAAAAACAAGAGGCAAAAATGTCAAGTTTGAGGGTGCTATGTGTCAGTTTCTTTTTAATAGTTATATGGTAATTATTACTGGGTAGTCAACAAAAGTCACCTCTTGTTATGTTAAATCTATATCTATCTCTCTCTCTCTCTATATATATATAATAAAAAGTTGAATCATGGTGTTGAAAAAATTAGCGCATCACTTAATAGGTTTAATTAGCATTTCATTAATATGATTAGTTAATAATCTCTTTTACTAATGATTCAATGTAATACTATATCCCTGAATTGTGTTTCTTGCAATTGGTTATTGTGTCATTGAATGCATTGATGCATTTGGATGGTAATTAGATGGATAGATGAATTTTTATGTATTTATGTGTATGAATTATGATCCTATTGAATACTTAATGTTAATGGATTGTTAATTATTAATGTAAGTATATGAATGTATTGATTGACAATTATAAAGATGGTAATAGTGGGAAGTGGACGGTGAAGCAGAAAATTGATAAAGTGGAATGCGAAAAGCGGAGGATTCAAACCCTTCAGGTAACTTTTGATTTAATGTCATTATTATTATAAGTAAATTACTCAATAATGATAAGCATTTCCTGCCCTCACTCACCATATTCCATCACCAAAACCACTAATCTAATCCATCGATCCTTTCTTACTTTTCACTTTTCACCAGAAACAACAATTAGAAATGATTCTAAACATCATTTTAATGCATTAAAAGAATATAAATTAATCCGAATTAACGTATCTACTGTAAAACAAACCGAGACTCCTATTACGATGATCTGAAACACGGTTTGCCTTCCACTTTGCAAACCGGCGTGGGATATGCATTGGAAATAGCCTAAGTTTGGGGTATATCAGTTTCATGTATTCATTTTAGGATTTGTTTTAGTGTTTAGTATTGTTTAATTTAGGTGTATTGGCTTTATGTACTCATTTTGGAAAACTAATCATATGTCAATTGAGTTCTCAGATTAATCTTGTGTGGAAATATCTGATATATCCCAAGAACAACTGATTGAGTGATTGATCCATCGTTTATGTATTACCTACGTTTGATTTGGCAATGTTTATTGGTTCCTTCAAGCAAAAGTTATCATATCATCATGACTTTTAATGTCCGAAAAACCATTTACCATAGCATACCACTATACCATTTTTTTAAAGACACATTTAAAATTCAATGAGATGAATGACCTTGCAATGCGTCAACTATGACAAAGGTGGTGATGATAGCGGCGACGACAGGTGGTGGTAGTGGCGGCAACGACAGGTGGTGGTGGTGGTGGCAACGGGTGTACACTTATTTTATAAGTTTATGGATAAATATAGTAAATTAATTCATTAAGAGTATTTTTGATATACCGTGCATTTTGGATAATCCGAATCTTAGTTGAAAAAGTGGGAGTGGGTAAATCATTTACGTTGTACGGTTGTAGTATAAATAGTACAGATAAATCTGTCGACATATGTTAGCTTTCAAAAAGATAATAATACTCAAATAAACTCGTCTAATATAAGATGACCAGAATGACGTAAATTACGAGTAGTGTTAAAAATAGGAGTAAATGGATAAGAACCTTCTAGTCTTACGTACTGTCTTACTATTCAGAACACATACCACGTAAAACTCATGTCAGATGACTCATCAATCTTGGTCCCATGTATTTTACGAGTGTTTGCAATGCAAACTTTGCATCGATAAATGTGTTCCATGTGATGTAACAACATTTTAAAAAAAACGAGCATAGGACCCGTGCAATACGGCGACGGAGATGGTGGTCTAGTGGTTTCGATGATGGTTATATTGGTGGTGGTGGCAATGCCAATTGAAGTAGGTTCATGTAAAGGTGATAGTGAAATATTTTAGAAGATAAGGATTTGGAATGCTACTTTTTAAAATAAGGGATTGGAGGGTAAATTAATTCATTAAAGGCAAATTTGTAATTTATAAAACTCTTTTCATAATGAGTGTTTATTAAAGGTAATTTAGTAATTTCGTATGTAACTCTTGTGTAACACTTTCCAAAATTGGGGGGTGCGATAATTTTTATAAAGGTGTACGAGCATGGTACCCCCACAATGCTGTGACGGTGGTGGGGAAGACGGTCTAGTGGTGTCGGTGATTGTACAATTGGTGCCTTGGTGGTGGTGGCAATGTAAAGTTGTGTAGGTTGATGTAATTGTGATAATGGAAAATTTTTAGAAAGATAAGTGTTTAAACTGTTAATTATTATAATAAAGGTTTAGAATGTAAATTAATTCATTAGGGACAAATTTGGTATTTATAAAAACTTTTTCCATAATGGGTTTTTATTAAAGGTAATTTAATAAATTCGTATGTAACTATTGTGTACATAGATATAGTTGTTAGACTCTCACGAGTTACGAGTCGACTCATACTAGTCGAGTCGATTTACACCGAAAACGAGCTGACTCGCTGGATGACTTTTTTTTTTCTCTTGACTCTTACGAGTCGCGGTGTGAATTTTGAACGAGTCAATACGAGTCACAAACTTATAATTGTTATAGTTTAATTACATGGTTATATATTATATATCATATTAATGGTTACATTATTTTGTATGTTATATATGAATTTTTTATTCTTTTAGTATGAATTTGAATATAAACTGTAAATTTATGACTCAAAAGTATGAAGTATGTGATATTTTAGTAATGTATTACGACAATCAACTTATGTTTTGTTTATAAAAATGTCACATATGTATAATTATACAATATTATTATGTAGTATATAAAAATGTCCTGACTCTTACAAGTCGAGTCAAGTTTCAAGTCACAAGTCAAAAATCAGCTTTTCGAGTCGAGTCAAAAGTTACGAGTCGGCAAGTATGTACATAGATATATCGCGGGATCTTAAACAAATAAATTGCGTTCCCAGATCTTTCACTATCTTTGGGTAACTTTTTAATGATTAAAAAGGAAAATAGAATGCTCAGATGTGCTTAATCATTCGAAAGAAATCGAACAACTGTGATGACCCAACATCACATGTAACACACTTTTCATCACTGCATCAGCCAGGATTCGAAACCGGGTCTATAATGATAGTAGGATATGTACCAGTGTACCACTAGACCCCAGGCTCTTTTGAATTACTTTCCTAACCACTTTTATATAGCTATAGCTATACATTTTTAAGTCAAAAACATTAAGGGTGACGTGGCAAAATATGAATCAACCCCAACAGGGACAAAAAAGAAAAGAAAAAAACCAAACCAAGTTGGGGTGTGTAAGAAATACAAAACAGGAGTGGCCGGAATTTAGACATAACAGAAAATGGCAGTGAGTTGTAGTGTTTATTATTATAAGCAATTATTGTACTTATCTAGTAGCTCTGGAATTGGAATACAGGTTCCAAGAAACAGAGTCATATGTTGTTCATCTTCTTCAGTATCCAATAATCCCGTTGTCAAGTAATTTCTAATCATTACAACTCATCTTCAATCTTTACTTATTGATTACATACACATATTGATATATGCTACTTGTGAATGATAAGGTTCTTTTATTTTGACTCATTTTATGAAATGGAATGAGACCATATATGTTTTAGAGTATTGTACAACAACAACAACAAGACCCAATCCCTGTAAGCGGGATATGGGGGAGGTGAGACGTAGACAGTCTTGCCTCTACCTAGAAGTAGAGTGACTACTTCCAAAAGGACCTCCAGTCAAAAGTGTAAAAAGCGAAGGGATGTAGAGAGTGTAGTAACAATAGTATCACTTGCCCGCATTAAGAGTAAGGAAGAATAGCAAACATGCGACTTGACATACTTTAGAACAAGTTCACCAATACATATACAACATAAAAGCGTATAAACATAATAAATATAGCCTCCTACAAGAAACCAAGTATGTGGTATGAAAACAACTGTGCATACATACATACATACATATAAATAGGAATTAACTAAGAATTCCTGAGACCTGATGGGCCCAAGAAAGATAATTGGTGCTAATCAACCTATGAAACAAAGTAACTTAACCGCCTAGCTAAACTAATCCTAGTCCTCTCACTTACTCTCAAATTCCACTAAACTATTCTTAGTCCTCAAAGTATTCTCTCACTGGTCATGTCCTCCGACACACAAAGCATTTTGGGGTATTGTGTGTATCTCTAACTTCAAACAACTTTATGCATCAAGTTTTCTGTTATAGATGTTATTATATGCATTTCACTTATCTTAACGTGAGTCGTGACAAATAATATGGCTGACATTTGTCGGTTACTTGATAAAGAAAAAAGAGGTTATGTAATGTATGGGAGCAATGAAATGAGTTTGTTACACAATAGAGGGTTTGGAAGTTGGATAGACATAATTATAAGTTATAAGAAATTGTGTAACGTTTAATACATTTGGTTTACTTAATCCTTATGCTATACCGTTTTACCTCTAAAGCCTGTTTAAGCTTCTAATTGTAAGATAGTTGCGAGCTAGAAGTAGTTTATACAAGACTTATGATGATTTGTTGTTGTGTTTGTAGGCCTGAGTTGTCTATGCGTGTTGGAACTCGACTCATTCCACATCCCAAAAAGGTTTGTTCATGTACGCCTATATAAACTACATAGTTATTAGATTTGATGTATACTTACGGTTTAGTTTAGATGACTCCGTCCAGATTGTATAGATGGGTTCAGGGTTCCAATGTTATGACCCGTTTGGTTCTTAGTTATTCTCTGTAAAATATGGGCTTTTGACCGGTTGGAGATAAAAGATAACCAGTATCAACCCGTTTACTTTTGGTTGCAACTATCCCTAAGTGTGGATTTATTTGAAGGTTGCAAAAGGTGGAGAAGACGCTTTCTTTGTGAGCAGTTACAATGGGGGAGTTATTGCTGTTGCAGATGGCGTTTCTGGGTATATTTGTTGTTTACATTGATGTGTTAAATGGATGCAAATCTTTTCGTTCTTTTAAGAATTCTACATATCAAGCTCATCTTAATACTTATAAGATTTCTCACTATGCAAAAAGTCAGCGATTTTTGGAGGTCCAAACCATGACTTAACAAATAAGATAATGATTGAGTTACAAACCAGCAAGGTTGGATAAGACATAAGTGGTTAACATCCTTGCCTCTGGAGACAGAGGTTAAGGGTTCTATCCTCATACCTTGCAAGGCTGGAGGTCATTTTCTATATTAGATATAACCTGGAAGCAGCCTCTCTACACCGTCGTGGTAGGGGTAAGGCTGTCTATATCTTAACCTCCCCATACACCGCCAAGGTATTGGGACCCAAAGCCCGTGGAAGACGGCATTGGGTGCTTACTATAATGATTGAGTTACGATATGGGCCGGGCCTAAACTGCATATGACCTTTTAATATCATTTATTCATGGCAGCTGGGCAGAAAAAGATGTAGATCCGGCAAAATTTTCGAGAGAACTTATGAGAAAAGCTTCATCTTTAGTCGAGGATGAAGAGGTACCTATTCATTTTTTACAGGTCATCCTGTCTCGGTGTTCTGCTTCTTAGTTATCTTTCCTTTACTAACTTGAAAGCTGCACTACTTTCCTTTTTGTAAAGTTTTTGAAGTTGTATTACCTATTTTCTCACCTTCCACTACGAATTAATGGTTATTACTGAATTTTCTCACTTATGGTGTAAGCTTAAGACATTTGCCTAAGTCATCAAACACTTAAATCTTGCTATTTGTGCCACCAAACATTGAACTTTGTATGTGATTCTTATACATGATCCTTATGCCAACTGATGTTTCGTGCTAATGTCTTTACAGGTTAACTATGATCCTCGAATTCTTGTTAGGAAAGCACATGCTGCCACCACATCCCAAGGTTCAGCTACCGTGTATGTTTGACATGTATTTTAATTGATGACAAATCAATTAGTGCTTACACATTTTTGTTTTTGCTCCCAATACTTACGTGCATTCTTTTGTACTGGTAGAATCATTTCTATGTTAGACGAAAATGGGATTCTAAAGGTTGCCAATATTGGGGATTGTGGACTTAGGGTCATTCGCAAAGGTAGTATGAGATTCAATAATATTGTTTTATTAATGTTAAACTGCATTATTATGTTATGTTAGATTCTCGTTAACTGGTGGAAGCGTGCCTCTAAATTTGTATGTAGGTCAAGTAATTTTTTCCACGTTTCCACAAGAGCATTATTTTGATTGTCCGTATCAGTTGAGCTCAGAGGCAGTGACCCAGACATATCTGGATGCCACGGTAAGAAGGTTCATATATTTTATATCTCTACCAAGTGATAACTGCATAAAAACATGACCAAGTTTGATCTAAACTTATATAAGGCCATGAACCATGAGCCACCATGTAAGTTGAAATGTCAGCTATCATATCATCATTTCAAATGGTTATTCAGACTACCTTGAATCAAATGTGTATGAATTGGGTTTCACTGAATCAAGTTTTTTCATTCAAAAAAATGATTTTTTCTGGGCGAAATTTTGTTGTTAGTCAAAGTCTCACCCTCCTTGGGTAACAAAAACTTCCTCCATCTACTCGTTTGGACTAAAGTTGGTTACTTTTCCTGCAATTCATCGCCAACATGTTAGAGAAAAGGGGATTTTTGATGATTCTGGTTTGACTAAATATTAAATTACCCTTTATACACTAATGCAGGTTACTAGCATCGACTCAATGAAGGGGGACATTATAGTAATGGGTTCAGACGGTCTATTTGATAATGTGTTCGATCATGAAATTGTATTAGCAATAGCCGACCATAAGGATGTCGTGGAGACCGGTAACTATTTTCCTGAGTTTTGTTATATCGTTATTAGAAGCACACAAATTCAGTGATAAGTAAAACATTTTGCTTCAATGTTAGCAAAGGTATTGGCTGATCTGGCTTACAAGCATTCAGTGGATTTCTACTACGATTCCCCATATTCAATTAAAGCAAGATCCAGAGTAAATATTTCTTCCTCTTCTTTTGAAATTCACAGCAAATCCATAGGCTAAAGATGGCAAAGTGGGTGGGGCAGGTCAATCCAAGTCTATTTTAGTATGGGTCAGGTTGGCAGTTGTCTTTTTAGACACTTCTTGTTTCTTTTCTTTGTATAACTTTATAGGTAACTTATATGTTAAAGACGATTAGAAAACAATTATATTCCAGTAATAATCAGGTTTATCAAATAAATCAGATCAAGGTGTTTTACACATATAGCTACACTTTGGCTGAATTTCGACACAGTTCTTTCTGTTTCAACCAAATTTGTAGTTTTCCACGATTGACCTCGTGGGGATAAATTATACTTAAAAATTTCAATCTATTCATCTCTGAGTGGGTCTATTCAGGTTAAGCTTCATCTCAAATGGGTCAAACAGGTGAAATAAAGTAAATAGCTTAGAAGGAAATAGGTCAAATGTGTCAGTCCTCGAAATAGTATTTATAAATGAATAAAACCTTCTAAATCATTTTTCTCTAAAGATTTGATTATTATAGAAATAGTATGAGGTTTGTGATTATAATTGACACTAGCTATTTATTTTTGGATAGAAGTGTTCCGAATCGACCCACCTTGACCCAACCCACAGCAACAATTACTTCTTTCTAATCTGCTACCTTAAGTGCCCATTGTTCTACTTCTGGTATAATATATATTGTTAAACAATCAACCCATTTATTATTAAATGGGTCAAAATGGTAAGCTTGTCTTTTGACATGCAGGGATTTGACGTTCCAGCTTGGAAAAAGGCCTTGGGACAAAAACTAACAGGCATGACCGCATGACATATGCTATTTAGCAGCTGTTTATATTTTTATCACCTTTCTCTTGTTCATTTCAGCTTGATCTATGGAAGAACTAAAGAACGATGTTTATCTTCATTTGCAGGTGGAAAGATGGATGATATAACTGTAATTGTTGGCGAAGTTGTAAGCAATTGAACTAATCAATTACAGAATTTATATTAGTTCACCCTGTGGGCATTGTAGTTATCATATATATGTTCATATCTCTTCAATAATTTAGATTTATTCAGTATATACATTGCATGTATATTTTAGGATATATTTATGGAGATCTGAAATAATTCTGAAGAACTCACTTGTCTTTGTAAAACTTTTACAACTCTTCTTTGCAATAGCAAGGGTTTTGGTGAACAAATGGCAAACCAAGTTGGCTTGAGCCTTTAATTGATAAAAAGATCTTCATTGTTGTCTTGTTGAAGGTAAACCTAGAGATGCAAAATGGGTGCGTTACACAACGGATTTAAGTTGAAATGGGCAACTTTTAGTGTCATTCACGTCAACGTAGAAACACTCTTTCACCCACTTCTTTTTAGAAACACTCTTTCACCCACTTCTTTTTATTAGATAATTAGGCTTTAGGTGAAATAAAACAAGTAAAGCAACCTAGATAATTAATGTGTTACATAAGTAATGTGTTAGATTTTTAAAGCAATTGGATGTGTTCACTAAAGGTAAACTTTGGGTGTACCGATTTAATCAGCCTAGGTACTGTTTGGTCCAAAGCAGTCTCCAGTTCTGTTTGGCCAATTTTGCTGTCTGGTTGCAATTCTGCTATTTCTATATTTATTTTAAACTTCTAGTTGTCACAACTCAACAAACACCTTATAGATACCAACGTCTATGTATCTCCAGAAAGGCTAAAATAAATCAAACTCTATGACATTTATTTCAACAATTAAGACATGAAATCAAAAAGCGCAGTGGTACTTAACACTAAGAAGAAAAAATTCCTGCAAAACTTAACGATACATCTGCATGACATAGCTGAATAGATTTGGATAGATTATAATGAAGCCAATAAACAACAAATACAGCTGCTAATCTCACAAAGCATATCATATGCCATGAACAATAATGTAGACGAAGCCGAGCCTCCCCTTCAGCTTCCCAGATTGAGTTCAATTTGAAGTTCAAAATAAAGACTCGGAGAACTCAATCTTTTTTCTATTGTGAGTAGTAATCCTCAATACAACAAGAAGAAAACTTATTATCAAACTCAGGTCATCCTGCTACTTCTATCGTCACTATTCAAATCTTGAAAAAACGACTTTCCAGCTTCATATGTTGACCAGCAAATGGCAGCAGCTGGAGCATGAAAAAGCATCCTTGGCATCCATCCTCTAAAAAGCCCTCTGTATCCATCCTTTTTCACAATTGTTCTTAAAACGTCTCTAATAGAGCCATTAACGTATCTATCACATCCACACACACCCTGCATTGCATATCAAGGTAGATTTCATGAGATTATGAAATAACTATATACAGACATTGCAAAGATGCAGTATTATCTCGATGCTAAAATTTGCAGAGTTGTTAAGTAACTTGATTGATGGACTATTTAAAAGAATATGTAGTTAAATCGGCAACTAAGAGCCAAATAACTGCTAAAAAGTGCGTTTACGGAAAGGGGAAAAAGGGTCTCAAGCCAATTCAGTCACTTTCTAATGACAGTACCAAGCAATTGGAAAAGAGTGATGATAAAGGGGGTAAACAAGTTCCAATTATATCTCCCTCTTTGAGTTTTAATGTATGATGCCATGGAATACACTATCCTCAAGATTTTCACATAGAGAACTCAGGATAAGTATGCATGTCCAATACCCCTCTTTTTCAAACATGGTGTCCGACATTGGCTGACTAGATCTATGAGGTCCGAGTACACCATCACACAAAAAAACAAAAAAAACAGGATAAATCCCTCCAAACAGAAACTGGTGAGTTCTTCAAAAGACTTATCACCCAAAGTCACAAAACCTCCCACTTTTTCATGATGGTACCCAAGTTAATAACCAACATGGCAATCCATTGGAGTTTGTTCAATATTACGAAGTAATATCAGATAGGTAGAACATGATCAGTTTCAAGGTTCCCAAAGCAGTACCATGCTATATGAAATAATCAATAAAGGCACTTCAAACTGATCATGTTTCACATTTTACAATATAGGGATCACCTTTTCCTGGTTTCTACTTCTTCATACAGGCTTTAACTAGGTCCCAATAATATTAACTACCCAATATAAACTTGCCACACACCTTAAAAACCTATTTTGGCTTGAAGTGGCAAGTCTAAGACTTGAACTTGTATTCTAAAGATTGTATAACTAGTTTATGTTACGGAATATGCACATTCGTGTCATAAAAAGAACTCAGTTAACCATTAATTTCAAAGAGAACGGTGATGGTGCTGCCATCAGCGTTATTCACATTTATGACCCCCCCAAGTTGGCAAGGTTGCCGCGGCCAGTAGGTACCAAGTTGGCTCTTTTTTGGTGTGTTTTGACACGAAAAGTGTACGAGTCTAACAGCTATGAGTATATCCACCAGATTATATATATAATATATATTGTTTACAACAAGTATACCTTGAACCATGAAACTAGATGAGTATATGCCAGTTGCAATTGGTTGATTACTTGATTATAAAACAAATGAAGAAAAAAAAGGCAGACTTCAATTAAAACTAACAAGAACTTAAAACTCTCAAGTCAAAAAACAGTAGGTTCTAGAGCATAACCAAAGATGTGCAGCCAGTAAAAACTAAAAAGTAATATCTTTATAAGAAAATCATTTCTTGCAACTTATTACTGTTTGCTCTAGGCAATGAATAAAACATTAATCACACTAACTCGTTTCAAGTATCATGATGTCATCAAGAAAATCTTTTTAAGGTTCAGACTGAAAAAAGTTTAAGCTTCCAAAGGATGGGTCACAAACACATCAATCCACTGCATATCCAGCAAAATAATATATGAATGATCTAAAGTAATAAGACGATTTACAATGCAACAAACCTAAATACCCTAAGAAATGAGCTTCATAATCATAAAGATCTTCCATAACACAGTTTTATCGCATTTCAATAACTTTATCAAGCAATTAACAGCAAATTTTAATAAAACTTTTCATGAACAACCTAACACTCAAACTGGAATTAAAAACATCATGTAGAGTAGTGACATCATGAAGTCCTCAAGAGTAGTCTCATATTAAATTTGGGACAGTATGAAGCTTAAGCAAACTACGACCATCTCCTTTGTATCTAAACTATATTCAACGAATAGCACAAGCTTAAAGTTGTAAAGCACATGATTTTATAATGCTATCCAGCCTAAATAAATACCAAAAATATGCTCCACAACAAATTAAAGTTTCAATCTTTTTATACTCGTAATACATATCAAGCAATTAACATCAAAGTAATAAACTTTTATAACTACCTGACACTGCAACTGAGTTTTCACAACATCAAGCGGTGTAGTCACAGCAGCAGCCAACGCCCCTGCAGCAGCACCAGCAGTAGCATGAACAACCAACCGTTCTTCACCAGCACTATCCGGGGCGACCCCAACTCCCATCAACCCTCTTTTAGCAGCCTCATACGTCGCAAAATGCACCGCAGTAAACGGAGCATTCATCAAAATAGTAGTCCTATACGACGCATAAAACGCCTTAAACCCTTCTTCTTTAAAAACCACCTGAACACAATCAAACACGCCTTTATACGGACTCCCACTACCCAACTGCAACCGTTGCTTCACCATATCCATCGGTGTAAAAACGGCATCACTCGCCACCGTTGCAAACACCCCGGCAGCCGCGTGGGCAACCGGGTTATTCTTATGCCCTCTTTCAAACCTTTCTTTACAATTCTCATAAACACAAAAATAAACCGCGTGGGCAGGGCCAGCACCCAGCCCCATCGCACCGATACCGCGGTATAACCCGGATGGTCCATCAGTCTTTAAAATAGACTGCAACGCTTGCCGAACCCCTGCGGTTTTTATCGGGCAAGATCCTAATATTTGCATACGGGTCTTAATTGTATCTATAGGAAACATAGCCATATGTTCAACCATACCTGCGATAGAACCGGAAATCATGAACTGCCAGAAGTGAAGACCGTCGTGCTCCGGCGACACGGTGGCGACGGTGGTGTCACGGTGGCTGTTTTTGTAATCTGGAATTGGGATTAAATCGGTTTTCTTGAATTTTGCTGCTTCTGTTGTGGCCATTGAAAAGAATTATTAAAGTTAGTAAATTTGGATGATTTATTTTGTGTGTATATGAATGTGAATTGAAAAAAGGGATAAGGAGTTAGAAACCCTTGGAAAATTAGGGTTTTGAAATGGAGTTTTTTTCTTATGCATATATACGTATACTGTACGTATAGGTTCCCTTGTATATAATATTCTTGGTCCGGAAGATTGAAGAGTAATAGTCAAACTTTAGGTACTAGTCAATTTTTTATGGCTGTGTTTGATCAAAGGTGAAAAAACCCAAAATCTAATACTTATCTCTCCAATTTTCATACATAAAATTATTTTTTTTTATTATGTTAGTCTATATATATATTATAAAACAAATTCACTTTTAATTTTCAACATTAAACTTAAATTTTTAATATTAAACTTAAATTTTCAATATTGATTTTAAGTTTCAACAATATACACATTCTAATACATGATGTACCAGATATCATAGCCACATTACATCATTAACTTTAACTATTTACCGGCGCCACCACCACCACCAATCTCCGACGCCGCTACCGTCGCTCGCCACCACCGCTGGCGCCATTACATCACCGCCACCGTCGCCACCTCCATTAACAGCGCAACGCGCGGGTACCGTTCTCGTGTTAATAAAAACACATCTTAAACTGAAATCGATTAATATTATTTAATCAATATTATACAACACACACAAAAATACTTAATTTAATGTCAAATTTGGTAAACAAAATACTCTAAATATTCAAAACATGACACTTTTTTTTAAGGTATGGATCATTTGCTCGTAACATGGGATCTAACTTACGTTATCTTAACCAGGTCGGCGTTATAGAGCCTCTCACCTTCAATACCTTGTAGGAGGAAAATATCCCAATTCAATGGCCTAAAATTATAACATTTAATCAGAATAAAACTTTGTCATTCAGCAAGACTCGAGAGACTTAAGTGAGATACATTGTATCATTTAGTTATTTGCTCGTTGGTAAAACATGACATTTCTAAACATGACGGATAGCGGTACTATTCAGTTTGCATACCATTATATCATGTATTTTTCCATCAACTTATAACCAAAACGAATTTTCAAAACTTCTGTAGGTATGGTCAATTTGATAGAATTTTAAAAATTTCAAGTAAAATATTGTTTTTTATAATTAAATATTAATTTTTCCGGTCAATTTTTTACAACTTTTTTCTCACCATGAAAGTTTATTTTCCTATAACTTTTTTTAGTACAAAACTATTTCATAATTTCACTATTTTTCCACTATCTATAAACTAGTTTATAATTCGAAATTGATGAAATTTGTTAAAAAACATAATACTCGTAGAAATTATTATTATTATTGTTATTATTATTATAAGGTTGGTTATTATAAAACAAATATTAATGTCAAACAGATAGGACAAGATCTTGACCATTAGATCATGATAAAATTGATTCATAAAGATTCACGAACCACTAGTATATATATTGATGTAAGATGATTTTGATGATCCGCGTTGATTTCCAGTGAAGAAAAAATTATTGTTTTATTTGTTTTACTTTAATACTTGTTTTATTTTAACTTTTTTTTTTTTGTAAAGTGAGTTTCGATTCAGACGTGTTCGGGACAATTTTAACCAGAGATTTTCTGAACCTCCAACCTCCTACTCATGGAAAATTCATTTGAGATGAGAACCCCAAGTCTCGAACTTGAGTAGGTAAACTCACTCCAGGACCCACATAGTGGATTTAGAAGATATCTCTGGTCACTAAACCTTATTATTATTATATTGGTTTTTATCTAAGAAAAAAGTTGATTGGGGAATGACCATGTAAAGGTGTAAGACGGGATAAAAATAATATAAGATTGGTTGTTAGAAAAACAAAATTGTGTCTGAAATTTGCTAGATATCGATCAAAAGTACCATAGTTATACAACTTACTTTTATTTAAATGGAGGACATAATTGTACAAATTTTGAAAGCTTACTGGGTATATAGGTTAATGGGAAAAAAAAAAAATTTAACTATTTACAAACCTAAAAAGTACATCAACATTTTTAGACTTGTAACTTTTAATAAATTTTGTGTTTGGCTTTTGATATTACAAGTATCAAACTTTTATTTATAATAATTTATATGTAACAATGATTTATGTTTTATACTCGTAACTAGTCCTAATACTCGTAGGATGTACGATAACTATAGAGGTTGTATTATTTTCGAATATGTCTTATACATGATTTGTAAGTATGAAATAAGTTGTGGTTAAAGTAAATATCGAAGTTATTTTATAAAAAAACAGTAATGATAAATATAATATATGTTTAGTTAAAGTTTTGGATTTACCTTATATTATTATAATCATATCAAAATCAGAAATTGTAAGCATATAGGATGACGGTAAATAGCCTTGTGAGTTTGGATCGTAAACTCAATTTTTCGAAGTTTTCATGTTAGTAATTTATTGAGTAAATTGCATTTTTGGTCCCTGTTTTATCACCCAATTTGCAAGCACGGTCCAAAAATACTTATCGTGCAATGGTGGTCCAGAATAAAGTTTTTCGTTGCACTCACGGTCCAAAAAATGATGCTCGTCTATTTTTGACCGTTAAGTACATCATGTGCCCCTCATGTGAGGGGCAACATCGTCCTTTTCTTTATACCTCATGTTCTATATAATATTAATCAAAAGCACACACTTGTCTCTTTCAACAATCTGCATCTCCACTTCATCACCATCCCCATATATCTCTGATCTATATATACTAATATACCTACAATATATTTTATACGGATAAGGGTATGTTTGGCAAAAATAACTGGTAGCTGGAGCTGGAAGTTGTTAGCTGTTAACTGTAACCAGTGGTTGTAGTTAAAAGCTTTTTGGATATATTTAAGTGTTTGGCAAAATAGTTGTAGCGTTTAATAAAATGTAAAAAATGACAAAAATAGACATAATTAAAAAAAAATTACTTAATACTAAACATAATAATATATGTAATTATTTATTTTAATTTAATATTTGTTTATTTCAAAATCAAAACCTATATATATTTAAGTTTCACGTGATAATATGTTGTGTGCCTTTCAAAAAAAAAAGTGGTATAATATTAACTTTTTATATTACATATCATAAATAGTAGTATGTTGTGTTTTATAATTCAAATTACATTACAAATGGTGTAATATATATATATATATATATATATATATATATATATATATATGGTGTAATATATTATATATGTTTTATTTTATACTACATAACATTGTTAATTAATTATGGAGGTCACTTGAGTAATTATGCATTTTAAAAGTTAAGAGCTTTTGGCCAAAGCTACATATACAAGCGTTTAGATTAGGAGCTTTTTCAATAACCTAAAAGCTTGAAGCTTTTTTAACCAAAAGAAGCTTTTTATTAGGTAAGAGCTTTTGCTTAAAAGTTTAAAGCTCCAAAAAGCTCTTAAAATTTCTTTGCCAAACACACCCTAAAACTACAACTACAATATATCTATTTCATTACATATATCTATTTCGAATACAACTACGAAAGAGTTGACGTGGACAGGGAGAAGAGAATAAACAAATAATCGACTCTTGCACGGCCAAAGCGGCTTGGGTTGATTTCTCGTTGATGACCTCCGATGGTTTGTAGCGGACTAGCGGTGGTCGTCAAACTGATAACCCATATCCTCTTTGCCATGAAACCCCGTGGGTGATTTCGTAAAACCCACTGGATTTGTAAGTTGAAAATGGTTAAACAATTGGAAACTATTTTAGTGAGATTGTTGGAAGTCAATTATGAAGGCTATCAAATTAGTTTGACAGTTTTGAGATGTTCCTTTTAGGATAAAAGAGATTAGTTTAGCATAATAATGATACATCGATTTTTTTCCTTTTTTGGGTTCGAATTTCATTTAGCTTGTGGGTTTGATTTTACTTTGGTTTGTCAGGTCAATTATGTTTTATATTAAAAGTGGGGTTGATTTCATATTGCAAGTGAATATTTTGTTAGGTTGAAATAATGAAAGATAGATAAAGAATATTTTTGAGAAGAAGATGGTTAGAAAGACAAAAATGCAACTATAGGGACCATTTGTGTCTCTCTATATTAAATTGCATGAATGGTCCTTTTAATGTACTTAACAGTCAAAAATACACGAGCATCATTTTTTGGACCGGGAGTGCAACGAAAACCTGTATTTTGGACCACCATTACACGATACGTATTTTTGGACCGTGCATGCAAATTGAGTGATAACACAAGGACTAAAAAATGCAATTTACTCTAACTTATTATAAGTAATAGAATTTGAAGAATTGAGAAGAAAAAAAGACAATTTTATTAATAAGAAAAAAATATTATAATGTGTTTTGTATTTATAAGCTAAGAGTTATTTCTAAATGTAATAAGGAAATTAAATCTATATACACTTAAAAAGGTTAATTTAATTAAATAGATAAACTAAAATGACACATGGCGTAGACATGTGTCGATCAAGAATTACGCCATGTGCCGTTTTAAAAATATGTCAATCATGTTTTAGTTTATTGGTATATAGTCACATGTTATTGATCACGTCATGTTATACTCATTCACATACATAAAATCGATATGATTTGAAAGTCTTGTATATATCTATATACAAATACAATCATCAACATTTGAATACGGAGTAGTTAGATAAGCAAGACGAAACACATGTTATTGAAACTTTTTTTATTCACTTGCACGATGATACATAGATGTTTATTTAAAAAGCAAATATAAGTCATTTTTGAAAACATAAAACGGAAACAATACATACGTACGTTCAACTTATACGTATTGATAAATGATAATGACATCAAATTGATAACAACAATTATGAAAGTCAATATAACCAGTCACAGTTTATGAATCTTCTAATAACCTAGTTGAATAACTATATAACTAAATCTATAATATTGACTACTAAGCATATTTTTTCCCCTATAAAACTTCGCATGTGAGTTACAATTATGACATGATTAGAGATGGCAAGTTGATCCATTACTCTTAATTGAGTCAATTTGGGTAATGGGTCATGTCAGTAAATAGAAATTCTGCCAAAATGAAAGGATCAAGTGATCAAACTGGTCAAAAGTCGTTGATGATAAAAACTTAAATACAATAGCTAATGTGTGTGTTGATCTTGTATGGCTCAATACACATATAAGAAAGATGTGTTGTGAGTTGTGACCTTAGTCTGTTTTGGCCCATTACCCAAGCTACTTGATCCATCCATTTTGTCTACTGTTGCCAGAAAAGGAAAGACAAGTCCATACAAATGCTTGGTATTGTTGCATGTAGTTGTTAAACTGCGAAGTGCTTTAAACATGAAATAAAGACCATTTTGGCCAATATTTACTGTAAACAAGTCCTCATCATGAAAATTCAGAAAAATAAATAATGAAAAGCTTTTCTCAATTTAATTGAAGAAAGTTTCTCTAATACTTGGTCTTCATTATAAATCAAAGACTCACAGAAAATCAAAGACTTTTTACAGATCCGAATCTGAATAAATAAACATAGAAAATTGAGAATACTAATCTTCTTGTTGCATAGAACAATCATACCCAAAACAAACTAAAACCAAAGATTTCAGAAATCAGCCTAAATGTATATGTCCACTGAAGTAGTACTAAAACTTTAAGAACCAGGAACATCTGCTTCTTACAGCTTTGTTTGATTAAAAGGGAGACCGTTTAATACATAGGTCACTCATCGTTGTCACGATTTCTTAAAATGTCAGAAATGAACAAATCGATATCTATTTGAGCAGACCCTCCCACAGCGGTTGCTTGTCGACAAATATTCTTGACTTCTTTTGCTCGTTTCTGCATCTTCTTCCCCTCTTCGCTTTCCCAATCCATCAAGTTCTGTATGAGTGCTGCAATTTCTTCCCGAGTAACCAAAACACCTTCTTTGATCAAAACTTTCTTGCCAATCTTCCAATCTTCCACAATCATCTTACTGTTTGGGGGTTGATCCCAAAAAATGGGGAAAGTGAGCACAGGCTTTCCTGAAAAAGCAGCTTCTTTCATTGAACTCCAGCCACAATGTGACCAAAAGGCCCCTACAGATGCATGACTCAACACCCTTAACTGATCACACCAAGGTACAACCAACCCTTTTGTGTCATTTTCACCTATAAACTGAGACGTTTCTCCACGTGAAATCCACATATACCTTACCCCACTATCGTGCACGCCTGCAATGATTTCATTCAATTGGGCATTTGAGACCGAAAGAAAACTCCCTTGTGAAATGTACAACACCGAACCATCGGGTTGCTGGTCTAACCATTTGATGTAGTCAGGGGTATTTTGGTCATTTCCCACATCGTCCAAACTATAGTAAGGAATTGCAGGCCCAATGGCATAAACAGGTATGGAAAGCTCAGATTTTAAAGTATCAATGGCTTGGGGTTCGAGCTCGTGAATTGTAACAAAAAGAAGAAACTGGGCCTTGGTGGCCATTAAAATGGCTTTTGAAGCTATGTGCCAAACTTCTTTGCCTTTGCCATTTAAACATGTCACAAGATCAGCCACGCGAATCGGAGGAACTCCAGGTACATAATCTACTATTTCTTCAACATTTTCTGCATAAGTTCAATCTAGTATAATCATCTCAACATGCATATAATCAATACATAAGTCTTTTCATTTTATAAACTTTTTTTTTTTTTTTTGGAACAGCTGAACATTTTTTTTTAATAAACTTATACCAACTGTCTTTTAGAAAAGTGCATACTCCATACTATAAATCCAAAATAGAACTTCATAACATAAAGTAAGCTATAGTATAGATTTTCTTCAAGCCCACCTGAGAAATTATCTCCAGCATGGCCATTTTGAACTAGGAGATGGTAATGGTAACACATAGAGAACGTCATAGCTGACATTGGGAACAAATTCGCAACCGGGATATTCATTCGTTTGCCCATATTTAACACCCAAACAAGATAAGTATCATATATAATTACACTTATTGGAACTTCCATCCGGTCCAACAACTGCTGGACCGGATGTTCCATATTTGTTTGGGTGGCATTTAAGAATCCAGGGAAATCAACTCCCCGGTTCACTTCAGATGGGATAACATTAGGAATTGTAGCAAACCGGATGTTATCCGGTTTGGGTTCAGACCCAATGAATCCCAGCCATTCTTCGGTCACAATAAATGATATAACGAAATCCGAAGGGTGGCGGAGAGCAATGAGCTTGCAAAAGTTCATCATGGGGTTGATGTGGCCTCTGCCCGGATATGGTATCGCCACCACATGGCAGGTTATAGTCTCCGCTGGAACCGCCATTATGAGACTTCAAGATTATTCATATGAAACTGAAATATGGAGAGAATATTCCATTTCTTAAGTTTTCAGCCATACATTATATAAAAAAAAACTTATCATATCTCTATAGCTACCTTACAAATAAACATTTCTATACATATCTGTCAAGTTACCAGGGTAAAAAAAAAGATAGTTGCATATCAGTTAATGTAACTTATCCTAAATGAAAATCATATTTGTACGGATGACTTTAGAGGTGATTTGACACAAAAAAAGACAAAAAAAACATTATTAAGACACGTGTAACCTAGGCGATGGAAATGCAAATGACATTTTATATAAAAACAAAAATAGTGACAAACAGGGGAAACCAGACGGCGGCAGCTATCACACAGTGTCCGGTGAAAAAAACCCACCAGACAATAAACATATATATAGATATATATATATATATACATTACAACCTATATCTATATTCTTGTTGAAAATGGAAGGAAGAAACTATATTCCACCCCATTTACTAAACCAACAAATGCATAGGCAATTGCAAATAAACACATTACTTAAAGAAAACCAAAATCTTGAAACAACCCATCTGTCACTATTACAACAACTCTCAGCTGCAAAAGCCCAACTCCGGCGACTTACCATCGTCGCCGGAGAAGTGGAGTCCGGGGAAGAAGGAAGGTTTGGTGAGGTTTATGAAAAGTTTGTGAAGATGGAAAATGAGGTGAAGTTGGTTGATGGGTTGAAAGTTGAGCTGGATGAAATGTTGTGTGGGTTGAAGGAATTGAAATGTGACAAGAAAGAGATTCTTGACAAGTTGGTTGAGGTTTGTATTGATAATGTGAGTGTTTCGGATGATTCGAAGCAAGTGAGGTTGGTTAAAGAGGAAGTTGAGGCTTTGAAGAAAGAAATCGAAAATGGAAGGTAGTATTTGTGTTTTTAATTTTGTTATATTTGTTAAGGGTTTATATACAGGGGTAACAAGTATGCTGCTAGAAGCATCATACTTTCATGATTTTGTGAAGGGGGTAAGATTTTGTATTTATACATGTGATTTTCATGGGGGGAGTTTGTGAGGGGGAAGAATTTCCTTACTGCTAGAGCATATTGTTTTTTCCCTTATAATGTATATATAGATAGGGGTTTATGTTGGATATTTGAGCTTTTGGCTTTGATGTAGGTTGCTTAACTGGTCTTCATGTGGCCCTTTTTTAGACTTTTTCTCTGAAAATTCAAAGATGTTTACCTAATTAGGTTCGAAAATATGTTTATTTTTGAGGCGTACAAGACGTCTGACCACTAGGCAACGGTCAGGGAGAGTTTAGTTATCTTGAATGACAAAATATTTTCATCAAACTTTTATGCATGATTGCCCCATTTTAACCATGTGTAACCCGAATGGCCATAAAAGATGATAAAATCTTGCTTACCTAGATATATGGTATAATCGGGCTTACGAGAATGATGCTACAAAATTTGGACCTCCAATGACTTGCATTTGACTTGACACTATGCAAGATAAAGAATTTATATATTACTTATTACTATCGCAGGTTTACAACCTAAATCATGCTAAGGCATGCCTAGGTGTTCGAAAATCTGACCTTTACTAAGAGCATGACTAAATCTGACCGTTTTGTATAGTTACTGAGTGAAATGGCCAAATTGAAAACGTCGTTTTGCTAGTGCACAGTGTTCAAAAACACTGATGAACGTGGTTAAGAAAACACACGCAATTTTGCTTATGGCATAGGTGGTTGTGATGATTGATAAATTATCTTGATAGGATCATTTGGATTACAAACTATTATGTATGCATAGGTACTTGTAAATATTGGTAAGCTTTGTAGTATGAGAACATTAACACTTGAGCTGAAAACTTGCATAATAGCATTCATAAAAGTAAGAAAATTATCCAAGGCAGTAATTGAAGAATGCTATTTGGGACTTTTGGTATGTGGGTGTTGCAATTTTGCATGTACGCAACAGCCAACGTGATTTGTTAAGTTGCCTGATCTTTCATTCATCTTTGTAAAATCTTACTGAGGTATAACCTTTTACCCAAAAAAATTATCATCCCCTTTCCCCCCAAAAAGAGACTTTTGATCTTTGATAACTATGATGATATGCAGGGCAGTAATTAAACAAGAGAAAAGGGTGCAGGCCAGTAACAATGCTCAATTTGAAGAAATGAAGAAGCATAAAACCTTAATGGCTCGTGAAATCAAAAAGCTGCAGGTGGAAGTTATTGATGCTAGGAAGAGAGCAAGGGCAGCAGCTGCACTGGAAGCCGCTTTAAATCCAGTTTGTCTTCTAGTCTACATATACTTAGCATTTTAAGTATATATTATATTAAAAGCCATTAAGCTTAAATCCTTAATGGCTTGTGAAATAAAAAAGCTGCAGGTGGAAGTTACTGATGCTAGGAAGAGAGCAAGGGCAGCAGCTGCACTCGATGCCGCTTCAAGTCCAGTTTGTTTTCTAGTCTACATCTACTTACCATTTTAGATCATTAAGCTAAAAACCTTAATGGCTTTGTGAAATCGAAAAGCTGCAGGTGAAAGTTATTGATCCGAGGAAGAGAGCAAGGGCAGCAGCTGCACTGGAAGCCGCTTTAAATTCAGTTTGTTTTCTAGTCTACATCTACTTACCATTTTAAATAAATATATACAAAAAGCCAAAGAGTGAAAAACATTAATGGCTTTTGAAATCGAAAAGCTGCAGGTGGAAGTTATTGATGCTAGGAAGAGAGCAAGGGCAGCAGCTGCGCTGGAAGCCGCGTTAAGTCCAGTTTGTTTTCTAGTCTACATCTACTTACCATTTTAAATATATATATATATAGATATAAAAAGTAATGTCGAATTCTTTTAAGTCACAACGGGGACTAGATATGTTACTAGATATTGGAATCCTAAATATGTCATATAGGGGCAAGTCATTGGGCATAACTAAGTACCCAAAAATCTCTTTGTACTTATACTTGATTACATGGAAGATCCCATGAACTCATAATAAACTTATACAACAATGCATCGATCATTAACAGATCTCTAATGATCGACCCTGCTACAAGTCCAATACATTATCAATTTATTATATTTAAATGTGGTCTATAGCTTTAAGGTGATATAAATCTCATACCAACTCTGCTCTTTCTTCATGTTTCAGGTTGACATCTAGTTGATCGCTGATATCAGCCCGAAAGCATAGTGAATGGTTCGTGATTTCAGATTACAAACAATACGTTTGGTATACGTGGATATAATCTCTTAATTGCATACAAGTTTCAGAACATTTTTTTTAATGCATATATTTACTAGCGAAGTTAATCTGTTCAGACTTCAGTCTGTTCAATTTGAGCATTTTCTTATCCTAACATGAACCTGAAACTGTCCCAGACCAATCTTGTATTTCAGTTTTTGGTTTGATTTCGGTTTGAACCAAAGAGGCTAATATTTTAATTGACCATTCTAATGGGGTCAAGTAGCTAAAAGAGATATGTATATGTAAATACTCAAGTTGCCTTCATCTCTTAGTAATTATGTTCTTTTTTACACTATGGAAACCGATTGCCCCTCCACGGACTGGTCCCTCAGCTAATATGAGGGAACGTAAATCATGTAACAGTATGATTAAAAGGACATAGGGTATTGGGGTGGAATTTGAACCCTTAACCTCCCTTTTTATAAATTTTATGTTGCATGTCTCTCACCACTAGGCTACTATCGTGGAGTTTTTTTTCCAATCTAATATAATGGGTAAACTTATTTATTTACCAAAATAGTATAGTTTCAAAAATATTACCATTTTAGTATAATACATAAATAAATATCATATTTACTAGAGTAAATTACACTTTTCGTCCTTAAAGCTGACACGTTTTTCACTTTTCATCCCTAAAGTTTAAAAATTACAATTTTAACCCTAAAGTTGGCCAATTTTTTCAATAACCGTCCCTCACCAAACGTCGTTAAGTTTCAGCCGTTAAGTAGGTCACGTGCAAAACACGTGAGGGACTGAAAGTGCAAAAAATTACAAGTTCAGGGACGAAAAATGAAAATTACTTTTCTGTTGTCGGAAAACTTCATCTTCTCCGGCTGATTGGCCGGAAAATTCGCCGGAAAACTTGGACTGTCGATATCTCACTCGTTTCTTCGAATTAGACCACGAAACCACCACCAAACTTCTCAAAATTCATTTCCGCACGAATCCTAATAATTAAAAAGATAAATGACCGTGATATATGCAATTTGACCATTGTAGTCCAAATTCTACAAGTTGTATGTAAATGAACAGAAAGCTCCTCTGAACTTCTAGAATGAAACAAGAATAATACAAAGCCCGTGAATGAGATTTGTAAATCTTCCTTATAGTCCAAAAATGCAAATAAAACATGTGAAATCACAGTGTTGTTTCGTGAGCTCTCAATCCTAAACCAAAAATACTGTATGACCAAAATATAATATATATATATATATATATATATATATATATATATGTTATCACCTCCTCACCACCACTCTCTTCTTTACTTCAATCCCCAAACATCACGTACGATTATCGCCTTCTAGTGACACCAATCGGTTACCACGTACCCCATCACCCTTTCCTCTTCCTCTCAACACCCCCCACATGAATATACAAATACATATATATATAGTTACGATACTTACCATTCCAAAGCTCCACCGTCGGGTCATCACCACCTTCAACTCACCACCTCACGCCACCCCTTTGTAACCATCAAACATCGCGACCACCATATACAAGTAACAGCAGTCGGCCACCACCCCTCAACATCCCTCACGTCTCTCCCTTTCTCTCTCGTTGTTGATACAACTCACCACCACCTTTATATATAACCAACACAGTCGACCAGTTATAACACGAATAGGTGGTGTCGTGGATGTTGTATCAAGGGGGTAGCCGTGGAGTGGTGGTGAACAGTTTGTGGGGTGGTGGTGAACCGTGGGGTGTTGGAAGCTAGGTGGTGGTCGTATGATGAAAATCAAAGGTGGGGATGGTTTGTATGGTGTTTGAAGGTGATCAACTTTTGTTAGGATTCGTGCGGAAATGAATTTTGAGAAATTTGGTGGTGGTTTCGTGGTCTAATTCGAAGAAACGAGTGAAATATCGACATTCCAAGTTTTCCGGCGAATTTTCCGGCCACTCAGCCAGAGAAGATGAAGTTTTCCGACAACAGAAAAGTAATTTTCATTTTTCGTCCCTGAACTTGTAATTTTTTGCACTTTCAGTCCCTCACGTGTTTTGCACGTGACCTACTTAACGGCCGAAACTTAACAACGTTTGGCGAGGGACGGTTATTGAAAAAATTGGCCAACTTTAGGGTCAAAATTCTAATTTTTAAACTTTAGGGATGAAAAGTGAAAAACGTGTCAACTTCAAGGACGAAAAGTGTAATTTACTCTATTTACTAACTTAAAAATGAAAAAACTATCGGCCACATCTCCATAAACAAATATAGAAACATTTTGCAATAAAAACTATTCTAAATTTCAGTAAGATGTAATATGTCCATAAACCTGTTACATTAGAGTAAGATGCACTATGTCAAGCCATACGAGATAATGTGATGACCATTAGAGTAAGAAATACAATGAATGTAGAAAAGATTGCAGATTTGCAGACATGTGGGATTTGAGATGGATAGGAAATAACCTCAAAGCTATATAAGGTTGCAGATTATTTGAAGATATTGTGGCTGCATTTGCGTATGAAAATAGTGAGTCATGAAAGATGGGACTACTTGATCCCATATTGATGCAGTCAAGAGTTGCATGTTACTGGTTGTATATGGATTATTGGAGAATTGAGTGTAAGATGTTTGAGTAATTGAGTCAGATTGTTATAGATTGTTATAGCTAGTAGAGTATACTTGTGGAGTATTTGTGTGATAGATATTGAGATAGTTGATAGATGATAGGAATAGCTTTTGCATGTGGTAATTGGGCATGTCCAATTTACGTAAATTTGTATATTTTGAACAGTAATACAATTCATAATTTTCACCAAAAAATATGTCCATAAACCAAAGAAAAAGCACTTGAATTAAAAAAAAAACAAAAAAATATTTTATATTTAGAATCAAACTAGTAGTCATATAAATATATATATATATATATTATATATATATATATATATATATATATTATAAAGCAAATAGCCCTCGTCTAATATTTTAAGTTTCAACATTTACTTTCAAAAAACGCTCCTTCTATCCATTCCATATTTACCTTAAATAACTATAATATCTTTTCTTTTTCTTCAAATCTCAACCAATCATTTTGTTTTCTTTCTCCTCCATAAATCATTTTATTCCTCTATTTCATTTAAAATCTTTTATCTCAAAAACCATACATCTATAAATTATAAAAATTATTTGGGTGTTCTTAAAGTTTCATGTTTTTTCATTAGAGAGGTCATTCGATATACTTTCGACGAATTTTTAAATCCAATGGCGGAGCCCGCCAGGTAGATCATCCCATCACCGCCACCGCCGTTACATCACTAACCCACCATCACCTTCATCACCGCCGCAACGCGCGAGTACCTTTCTCTTGTATATCAATAAACATCCAATGTTCAACAACATTATTTTGCGAGTCTCAATATTTTCACGAGCTTCTTTCAAATCACCAAGCATCTAACCATGATAATCGTGAGTATCATTCACATCATATTAATGGTTTGGATGACCATGACGTATTTATGCTCAACAGGTTATTACATCAAGATAAATATCAGGTTGAGCCAGTTAAAGCTGATTTAAAAGATTCAAGTGAATCATTACCAAAACAAGTGATGATATAGGATATAAATCCTAGCCGAGAGTTTGCTCTAGGGAGAGAGAATCGAGAGCTTGCTCTAGAGAGAAAATCGAGAGTTTGCTCTAGAGGGAGGATTGATAGCGAAAAGGGAGAGAAGAAAGCCTTCCCAACCGAGAGCTATATATATATAGCGAGAGGAGGAGAGAAGGACGAGAGTGAAATAGATGATTAAAGAATGGTCTCGTAGCATAGCTTCAAAGTGGACCCAGCCGAGAACAACCTCAGTGGGGCCCAGCCAAGAGCAACCCTAGTGGGGCCCAGCCGAGAGCTTCAAGGAGAGAGAAACGAGAGTAAATAGTAGGGAAGGCTTGTCGAGAATGATGTTCCCAAAGACAGGAACAAACATAAAGGTATAAACGACTTGTAAGACCTCAAGACAAAGCCCAACAACGTTGACAATGGACTTAAGGCCCATATATACCTCGGCCTGGGACGAGGGTGAGTCGCGGGTTTTTTCCTTCCTTCTATGTCGCTTATACATGTTTTGTAAATAAATATTAATACGCATACACGTGTATGTCAAATATATCGAAGAAATACCCAAGACAATTTCATGACGAAGGTTGTCATAGGAACTGGTCATATCCATTCTCAAAAGGACACTTGTCATATACGAATTAATACAGCTGGCTTGAGAAAGTTCTATTCCTCGTACTCAGACTTGGGCCAGGCCCATATCTGACAGGCTCAATGTACGATATAACCTAATTGGACGCATATAAATACATGCAATCGTTGAATGTCAGAGACAGAATTCATCATTGCATTCAATACCAATCAACATTCATTCATCTTTACACACACATACATATTCTCTCTCTCTAGCTTTATCATTTAATTCAATCATCAATTAATCATCAGAATCTTCAATATTTAATATCCTCCAAAGATTGAAACATCTCTTTGGGAAAACCATTACACACCTTAGATTCATGAAGAATTTCATGGTTAAATCTCGTTAGCAGTTGAGTGTAATATCTTATGCTCAAACAACAAGCATCTAGCGGTGTGACTTCATCCACGACTACTGACCAAAATCTTGTCGAAGAGCCTTGTTCTACGTGGCTTGACTATAGTGGTCCTCCAACTGATAACAAATTAGATTCTGAAAAAATTTGGAGCTATAATGACCCCGATGGGAATGTTCAAGGACCGTTCTCTCTCGCGCAATCAAACATGTGGAAAGATTATTTTTCTAGCAATTTTAAGATTTAGAGATATTATGGCAACGTTAAAGATACTGTTCTCCTACGCAGTGTATTAAAGAGACGAAAAAAAGATGTCGGTTAGATCTCTCTGCATTTGTGGTATGATGCAACGAGTTTTTGGCTTCCTTCATGGGAGATCATTCTTTTGGTGTCAAGTTGGGATCTCCCTAGTGATTTTAGTAGCCGTCTATATGGTGCGTGTTTGTCTTGTTTCATTAGAACTTATTATGTTCCTTACTTTCGTTTATTTGTTGGATCGATTCACGTGTATTTTGTAATTGCTAGATTCTTACTAGCATTTTTAATAAAAATTTTAAATGCCGTTAAAAATAAAAAATCACCAAGCATGAACTAAGCATTCTTTCTTTTTAATAAGGTATTGTATCTTTAGAACAAACACAATCTTAAAATATTTTTTGTCAATATATTGTATGCGTATGAGAGCATAGAAAAAAAAAAGTCAGTCAATATTAGTATTTGTATACGTGTGCGCATGATTAAATATAGATGGGCACTATTGATTTTTGTTGTTACAACAGCAAAAAAGGTTGATAAAAATAAATAGATAAATAAACTATTAAAGTTTAAAACTAACCTAGAACGATGGCAGAGAGTGACGAATGAATAAACGAGTTTGATTCCAAGTTAAAAGTTATATGTGAAGAAAACAAAGGGACTTTAAGTGCCGTGAGTTTTTGTTATCAATGAAAGAATACTTTTTCATTTTTAATTCAGGAAATATGATACTCCTACTTAATTAGATTTTATACTAAAATGATAAATATTCTTGAAACTATACTAATTTAATAAATAAATTTACTCATTAAACTAGTTTAGGAAAAAACTCGACTATCATGGGGATTTTACATTGATTTAGGCCTTCAGCCATATTCTTGCTTACTTTTGTCTCTTAGGAATTAGGATTTTACTACATTTGCTATATAAGAAACAGATTAACTAAAGTAACTAACTGCTCAGTGCCGCTTTCCGCGGGTTTTGAACCCCAATACCTCGACGGTGTATGAATGAGGTTAAGATGTAGACAAACCTTACCTTTCAGTTTCTACCTAAATGGTAGAAAAGGCCCTCCAACCTTTGCATGGGATGAGAATCGAACCCATAACCTCTGTCTCCAGAGGCAAAGGTGTTTACCACTGATCCAACCATGCTGTTGTTAAACAGATTAACTAGAGTCAATCTAAAATAAAATTGCCAAAACGTCGAAAGGTGTCATAAATAAATAAATGCTTATATGACTGGAACAAATTTCGAAAAACCATATTCTCAGCAACATTTGGGTAAAACAAAAAAAAAAGAATTGCTCAGATGTGCTTTATAATTCGAAAGTTATCGAACGGCTGTGACGACCCAACATCACATGGAGCACAATAATCTTCATGGCAAACTATGCACCAGCCGGGAATCGAACCCGGGTCTGTACCGTGGCAGGGTACTATTCTACCACTAGACCACTGGTGCCTTGATGTTAATATAGAACCGTAAAGTAACTATATTCATTAAATTTACTTCTTATGAAATACCCCTTAAATCTAGCAACAATGAACTAGGCTTATCTATGATTAATAATGTCTAGAATCCAAGTTGTTTAGGGATTAAGTTAGTAGTACAAAGTTAATGAAGAGTACTAAAAGTTGGGGAGCTTTTTTTATTTGCAAAAAGTTCATCAAACTTATATATAAGAACTCTTCATCGCTTGATGAAAGGAGGAATAAGTTTACATCAAGACTTGGCCAAAGGTGGTAAATTGAATTGAGATTAACTAAAAATAGACAATAAGAAAACAAGAACTCTATAACCATGAGCTTGATTATGCTCCGTGGAGAGTTGCAGGTTTGGAATCTCATAAAGGGTATTCATGAGTATGACACAATTTCATGAGTTGATGCAACCCATAAGAATACTTTCACCAGAAGTTGGTGTTGAATTTACTTGCTCATTATAGCATGTTCGTATTTCTATGTAATTATGATTATACTGCACTTCATATGAGTTAAGAGGTATAAGTGCACAGCTATATAAAACAATGTGTGCCTGAGATCGATATGACAGGGGTTAAAGGGCCCGTGGCCCCCTTGGGAGATCCTAGGGGGAACGCCCCTTGTGGTCATATTTCATATTTGTGATGAAGTTCACTGTGTATATATTTCCAGACTAGTCATTCTTTTTGACTCAATTATACACGGCTTAATCGGGGTATCTCATGACTGTTGTCGAACCTTATTTTGGTCAAGTAGTCATCTTCAAGATTGTATCTAGCAGGATTCGAATCTGTAAAAATCTCACAAATAACCTTAAAGGTTTTTTGGAAAAGAAAGACACATAAATCAATCTTTAGAATATATTGGCAAGAGACTGATATATCAAGATTTCTCTTCAACAAGTTTGATGAATCAAGCTTGGTGGCTTAAAAACACTTAACTGATTGAGGGATCACGGAGAATGTAAAGAGGGGTACATGCGATATGCATTTACTTCGAAATCTTCAATGTCTTTAAACTGGCTTTCGCTAACGATTGAAACGAACGCATTGCATTTCTGCTCAATGCATTAATCTGAGCATGGTAAAAGGTCTGGTCACCTTTGACAACATCTACAAAAAAACAATAGTGAGGTGAAAGAATCTTCACCTCTTATACACATGATTTTGTACTTGGACTTTTCCGCTTCTATTTAACAACTTCTTGTACATTTGTAAAAACTTAGAGTTTGAGAAGGTGAGTGAGAACATTTGTGAGGTTCTTGCTCAACTTGTGTTGGTCTTCCTACTTTCCTAGCTTGTTGAGGTCCTGGTTCAATCAACTCTTTTTTGTCACTTACGTATGTAACTTCAGTGAATGTCATTTCCTTTGTCATAACTCATAAGCTTAGATTAAAATTTTGTATAGAAAAGGCCAGTGATTACACATATGTAAATTCTTTTACAAAATCGTGGATAAGAGTCGAAACATCCAAACGCGTCTCATGTTGTCGAATTGTTATAATGGTGCAAAAAAGAACTAAAGAAGAGTGAAATAGAAAGAAATCGCAATGAAATGGTACCTTAGAATGGATTTGTTTATGTATGGAAAAAAAAAAAGACTGCTACAAAATTAGGAAGAAGAAAAAAAAATTGCTCAGATGTTATGTATTTCCTTTTAAGGAATTTTAGGTATAAGACCATAGTTAAATTAGAATCTTATAAATATCTAATTTTTTTTACAGGTTATAATGCCTTTGTTTTTGACGTATATAATCAAATTGATTTCCAAACAAAATAGACTGCTACAAAAATTAAATTAGGAAGGAAAAAAGAATTTCTCAGATGTGCTTTATAATTCGAAACATATCAAATAGTGACGACCCAACATCACATGGAGCACAATATTCTTCATAGAAATTATTGCACCAGCCGGGAATCGAACCCGGGTCTGTACCGTGGCAGGGTACTATTCTACCACTAGACCACTGGTGCTTGGATATAATCTTTCAAGTACGTTAAACTAATAAACGTTTAGTTCATGAATTTCATGTAATCAGTCAAACAGAAATTAATTTCCATCCAGCAACAATGACTTGGTTGGTGGTTGCAAGGTTTGTCCCCTGTATTTCTTTTCTGTTAAGGACTTGGTTGTAACTTGGTATATAAGAGTACATTGGGCTTGGGAGGATAGGGAAGGAGGTGTTCAACGGTATTGTTTTTGTAAGATGTTAGTGTATTTGGAAGACGAAAAATGACAAGAGACTCGAGAATGTAAGAGTGAATATCACAATAATTATACAAAATCTTAATTGGAATAGTTTGTGCAATTTTAACTTTGATGTACAGTATTGTAATTCTATTGCAATTGGGTCATCTTCCTCATTTTGTCGGGGATCGAGTGATGTGAATAAAAGAATACTTTTATTAAAAAAAAATCAAATAACAATGAACCTCAAGTAGTTGATGGTTTGGCTATAAAACGTTCCAGACTAATTATCTTGTATATCTAAACGACTAAACGTGTAAACATCTACATTTGACTCTTGAGCTTATCATTCACTTTGACATATACTTCTTTAAGATTTTCCGCATCTGGATACTAACCTCATTTTGGACAAATGATTTTCACCCACGAATTAGTGACTTGAGTAACTCACTATATAATGAATAATGAAAAAAATGTTAAATAAAGCCCATAACGCTTCACTTAGAGTACATAAAAAATTTATATCTTTCCATAATTGAGATAGGTTTAAAACATAAAGCCCCATATCTATTATCATGATTATTTGTCACACAACACTGTTCCATGGAAAATCCCTTACTCGTATTTGGTAGCAAAATCCGTCACCCGGCAAATAAAAGAAACACCGGACTCTTGAACAAAAGATGCCCAACTCTAGTATTTTCTCGTGGTTCCAACACCTAATAACTGGTCGTATATATTTATAGAATCAAATTACAATCCATATGAATTATATTTAGACCAACATACTTCTCTCTCTGATGTCAACTATGACATGTTTAAAAGCAAAAGTCAGGAAGACCCAAATGTGAGAATGGCATGTTCTTTAGCATACATAAATCTTTTAACATTTCATAGGTTCTGAGTGATAAGATTAAGGTTGGGGAAGGGTTCGTAAGACATGTTTAGTCCTGTCATTTCAACAGCTCTTTTCTCAATAGTCCTGATGCTCCTTTCCCCTCCCTGCTTCATGACAAGACAAACACACAGAAAAGATAAAATAAAACAAAAACCAATAGCGTGTCTTGTGGAGTTGATATTCAATGATAACACGAAATTAAGATTAAAGCAGAAGGATCCTGAGAAGATTGTGGTCAAAAAGCCACATATAAACGTGTTAACAAGCAGGATGTCGGAAGGCGCCAATCTTGCTTAAAATATAACATTCAAATGCAAAACCATCCAAGTATAGGTTCTGTGGAGAGCATATTTAACTTCATCCTTGATATTGATTTGACAAGAGGGGAGAATATGGCGCAAAATCAACATTTGACAGAATAAACATGTTTCTTCCAAGTGAACACTTCAGCATGATTAAATGATTTTACTTTTTACTCTCATCAGTCACAAAGATTCTTAAAAAGACCATACCCAAGGTGCCAACAAAAAAGGATCGTTACAGTTCTTGTTCTGAAATAATTCTAAAAAGTTAAGGATTTCTACTTGTAATTAGCCCTCACTTGACATTTGCGCAATGTCTCGAGGCAATCTTCAAACCTTCAGCCCATCCCTAGACTCCCATCAAGTTACCAAAAACAAAATCCCCCAAAAGCAAAACATACAAATAAAATGGGAACAAGACGCAGATTCAGTTTGTTTTTTTTTTTTTTTGACAAATTATTCGCTTATAACTACTATAACTAATGATCATCATGATAAGACGCAACATTGTTTTCCAAGCCATAACAAACATGCAAATGAATCATGTCTGTATATCTAGTAGTATCTGGTTATTCAAAAACAACACTCACCTGAAAATCTCAACCTACCTTATAGAAGCATTTGGAGTACATTGTACATATATCATCCTCTTGGCACTGGCCTCTATCAAAACATTGGCACAATTCAGATTAATAATCCCAACTCAACACGTTGCAAAGTAAAAACAGCTGAGGAAATAAAGAGGAGAAAAGGGGTAAGTGGATAGCCTACCTCTTAATCTCCTGGTAAGGGAACAATCCCCGCAATGGACTACAATAAAGGCTTCTCTTTTCGTTCACAAATTTACTAATAAAACTGATCAAGTAAAAATCAGTATGGACGAGAACGGTTTCCACCATGATAATTCCTATCTGGGCCACCATCTCTATAGTTGTCTCTGCGTCCACCACCACCACCATAGCCGCCACCTCTTCCACCACCACTGTTGAACAAAAGAACGATGTTAGTACAATTGAAAAATCATCAAACCTCAAAAGCAACACAAATTATCTGGTCAATTTTTCATGGAGGTATGCTTAATCTCCAACAGGTAGAATTAACTATCGCTAATGAGCAAAATACATATCTAGCAGGTCAAAAGTTGCCCAAAGCATATTGTTGCTTTAAAAAAATACCTTAAATCTTGTTACCCAAATTATTACATCATGGTTGAAATATAACTTTTCATTGAATACCAATTGTTTATAAAAATAAAAATTGATTGGAAACTATCTGTTATGGAATAACCTGACCGTGCTTTATGTACCGGCTTTATATCATTACCTGACCTAACCCACTTCATTTTGCCACCCCTATTTTTCCACTTAGGAGCAAGGCAAACAAGAAACTTTTAGAACGCATTGTAACACGATTAGTATCAAGTCTTATTACACCACATAATGCTAGACACAACAAACCGCAAAACATTGTATATGGACATCAGATACTAAATGGATACTCAAAGTGGGAGTTCAAACATCATATAAAACTAATTATTATAGTACATATCATGAGGATATTTCTCCAGAAAATAATGTATGGTTGCAATAATTATTATTGGTTTTATGTCAATCGAAGATAAAACAGTTACTGCATAGTACATATCATGAGGACATTTCTCCAGAAAATAATGTATGGTTGCAATAATTATTATTATACAACACAAATTTTATAAAAAGAAACGCGAGAACTCCCACGCATCACCCTCTGCCCACACAAGAAACAGAGGCCCTATAACATATATGCCGAGATGAAGAATCCCTTAACAACCAATAACAAAATAAGCATTTTATTTCTAGCTAGTTAGATAACTTAAGAAGAGAACCTAATCTTCTATAATATAAACCAAAAAAGTCCAACATTAATCTTCTATGCTAAAAAACCCATTGCAAGCACCCATCTAATATATGAAACGAGTAAGAATCCTTATGATCACATATGTTGTGTGGATAAATTTATTTTAATCATCATCACATGGTTGTCAGTAGTCACAATCTTATAATTTTACACCAGCATAAAGTGAAGATTAAAAATGAGCAGCTAACAAAACAACCTATGTGGAATCATTCAAAAACCTACATATCGTTATCACAAGCTACACTTTGACGCCAAGATAAAGTAGCGATACGAAACCACCTATAATTATGAATTTGGAAGCATAACCTATACTGTCTATAACACTTGGATCAAATTGACTAAAGAGGCTCAATTTAATTAATAGTTTTCTACTGACAAAAGACCATTAAAACTTGCACCACATAGGTTAATGAGAGAAAACATCTCCCAAAAATCTGGCTATTCATCTAGCAACGAATTCTTCTACAACAATAGAGATAAATGAACCACAGGACCATTTTCCACTCACGAAAAGGTTATTCTCTGACACAGAGCTCGAACCATTAGCCAATTGCCTTAACCTCTCACAGAGAACAGCCACAAAACACAACAATACAGCCCAGAAAAATTAAAGACTGATAATTTTTCATTTAGATTCAGAAATTTGTTACCAAAGAATCCTACTTATTACTCTAGGATCAATCCATATATTAATATAGAAAATAGGGTGGAACATAAAATAGGACTCACGTCCAGGTCATACTTATATACACAGCTTATGATAACAGAGACTAATGGCTTCAAATATGAGATAATATATGATTGGGTGAAGTTATGGCAAGCTTTTCAAAGAGCAAACGGTCAATTAACATAGTATCTTTCCCATTCCCAGTATGATTAGATGATAATGGAAGGAGCGGATGATAAGTGATACGTAATTCACATACATGGTTAACTTGCTTGAGATAATACATAAAAGTGCATAGAGTTATAATACATACCCTTGCCCCTGTGCAGGAGGAGGTCTTGGAGCAGATTTCTCAGCCATTCCAACGCTGATTTTGTGACCTCTCAGCTCATAACCTAAGGAAGATAATAATTAGACCTAAGTTGTGTAATCATTAAAAAGTAGCAGCATATTCTTTATGGAAGTTGAGTAAAAAGATGTACCATTGTAAAATCCACCAGCAGAATGTGCTGCAGAAGGATCTTCATAGACCAAAGCAGCATCTCCTTTGTTTTTACCGTGTTCGTCAGTGTAAATCTTAATGTTATAGGGCCACTGGTCTTTATAGCCTCGCTTCTGCTTGATCCTCCCAACCTAGAAACACCATATATATGTGATCACCATTCATAAATGTTCCAAAAAAAAGGATCGTCAGAAGTAAAGATGGCAAGATAGGTGGGTTGGGCAATAGGTCAAAACATATTCAATTTAACCATTTTAATACTAGTAAAGGAATGGAACGTGCAAAGGTGGGACTGATTAACCTGCTAAACCCTTACTTTTTTTTTAAACTAATTATGCGTTTAAAAATGTGTAAAAAATGATTTTGAAGATTAAAATATTTTTTATTAGAAAAACGCTCCATATATTTTCCTAAATACTTCAGTAGATTGTATGAGTTCAAGTTACACTTCAGGCTGCTTTCAACCTTTTTGAACCATTTTTTTATAGATAATTTCTTTCTTTAACCTACTTGACTTGTTTACGAAGATACACAATATAAAAACCAATTTATTAACAAATGACGGAACTGCCACATCCAAGTATAGCTTGATAATGTAAGAGAAAAGAGAACTGTATATACTTGTCCAATGCCTCCAAATAGCTCTCTCAATTCATCAACAGACACATCTGGGGGCAAATTTGAAATGTAGATCCTTGCATTGTCACAGGAGTCATCACAAGTTTCATCACATTGCTTGACCTTAGCTGGTGCTTCTGCAGGAGCACCACCATAACTACCTTGACTCTGTGGAGCACCACCATAGGCACCTTGACTCTGGGGAGCACTGCCATATCCACCGGTTGAGCCACCCCGGGGACCACCACCACCACGATTGTCAGGCAAAGGATTACCAGCATAACCAGTACCAGTACCACCATAAGAAGGCGGATATGAAGTCGGTCCACCGTTGTAGCTTGTAGGAGGAGGAACAGCATCAGTTCCATATGCAAGGTTAGACCCATATGTGTTAGGTGGCTGTTGAGGGTAACCACTATCAGATCCTCCATAAGCAACAGCAGCATCCTGAGCATACCCACCACTGTCTCTTCCTTGGTTGCCTCCATAAGAACCACCACCACCTCTATTGCCACCATCGTGATCACCCCTGCCTCCTCTTTCACTACCATATCCTGCTCCACCACTACCACCTCTATTGTAACTGCCACCATCACTGCGTCCACCCCCACTTCTATTGTAGCCGCCACTATCATTGCGACCCCTACCATCATTACGGCCACGATCACCACCGCCACCACTGCCACCTGCAGGGTTAGGGGTACCACATTTGTTGCATTCAGTCCTCCATGAAAAATTTGAGTTGCTACAGCTGCAAAAATGTAACATAAGAGTCAATTTAATGATTAACAATCTTGGAAACAAATTTTAATACTCCTACTAATGTGAAAGTAAAGTTTCTTATTTTATCACAGCTATAGATAACTGTTAAAGCAAAGGACTTCAGAGAAATAGATATCGGTGTATAATCAAAGTAACTTAAAACCAATTTAGAATAAAAAGCATTTAGCAACAACTACATGGTGAGACGGACACAATAAGCATACATCATATAGCCACCACACCATGTGCCCATTCAGAAAAACCTGATATGAATCACAAAGGTTTTTTCATGTATACATAATAAAGACATTAACTTGTTCCTAGAAACTATACACTACAACAATCTCCCAAACATAACAACAACTAAAGCTTTAAAGATAAATATAATGACAATCATATAGCAAAGAGGGTAACTTTACATCCTATTTTTATACAAGATTCTTACTTTAGAATAAGATCATTACATACATTTGTAAACATAAAACAAACACATTTATGCATATATCCAAACACTACATAAATATATATATATATATATATAGGCAAATTCAATACCCTGGATTAGGACAAGGCCAATCTCCTTCTCTACTGCCACCACGTCCACCACCGCCTCCTCTATCGCCTCCGCTGCGCCCTCGATCTCCTCCTTGATATCCACCTCCACCTGTCAATTATCACAGATAACCAAATACCCATAAGATTACACAGATTCTCAGTTATCCACAAATTCATATTAATTATGATAAATATATAAATAAACTGAAGTAAAACATATATCTATATTATATAAATATATATATATATATGTGTGTGTGTGTGTGTGTATAATTAATTTACCATTGTATCCGCCTCCGCCACCATCTCTACCACCACGACTACCATATCCACCGCCTCCGCCACCAGCGCCGCCACGGCCACCTCCGCCACCATAATTACCACCGCCGCCGCCACGGTTTCCGCCATAAGATCCACTTCCGCCGCTGCCTCCATAACCGCCTCCACCGGAGTTTCCATAACCCCCGCCTCCATAGCCACCACCGACGGGCGGTGGAGCAGATCCGTCTCCTTCGTGACCGTAACCAGACATGGCTTTTGTTGCGTTAGGGTTTCGTTTGTCAAGTTTTTTATTGTGTGTGTTTAAAGAGATAAATATAATAGAGTTACAAAAAGGAATATATATACTTCGTGAGACTCTGGCCGACTGGTTAACAAATTACTTGTACTCCGTATTATGTTGATGGGTCCAATATTAAAACAAAGATAATGATAAATCAACTTAATTGATATGCCTAAAAATCAAATTAATTATAAAATAATGACATGTGAAAAAATCAGTGGGTAAGATTAGGAAAGAGAATTAGTGGAATCTATATGTCAAAATCTTAAGGTTTTAGGTTGATTTTTAGGCATATGAATTAGGTTGATTAATCATTTTTCTAAAACAAATAGGGGAATGATATATCTACATCAATATGCTTTACGCAGTTGTAAACTGTGCAGTAAAACATGTATATTTGTTGTAGATGGCTAATAGTTATTGTAGTATCACTTCCCCAACAAATATGGGTCTAGGTTATGTTAAGGAAAAATACATAAAAAGATAAGCTATTTATCTAAAATTTGACTAACGATGTTTTTGGCGTAAAAAACTAACGATTTTCCCCTTTTTAGTTAATTTATGAAAATTGGATCCTCTAAATAAATGAAAACAAAATAGGTTCCTTTTTAGGGATTTTAGTTAAATAGGTTACCTTTTTATTTATTTTTACATTATGTTAAAAGGTTTTTAAACTACACCGTCGGGATAGGGGTAAGATTGTCTGAATCTTAACCTCCCTTATACATCGTCGAGGTATTATGACCCAAAACCTGTGAAAAACGACATTAGACGTTACTTATGTTAAAAGGTTTTTAAATTATGTCGTTTTAATTGAGTTCGTATTATAAACCCTAGTAATCCATTTAAAATGTGCATGGTAATTACTCGTAATATGTACCAAATTAAAATCTATACTAGGTGAATTTTCGATATAAAAGATATACATTTTTTATACATGATTTTTTTATTTTAAATGTTAACTATACCTTGTATTTAGCATTTTATTTTTTATCTATTAAAACTCTTATTAAAAGAATGAACATACCTAGACTTATTTTTAGGAAACGATGTTACAGATGTACTTAGGATTTTCTTTTGAGAGCCACAATGTGATGGTATATATATGAAATAGGGTTCGTTTCTTTTTTTAGTTATTAAGTACTAAATATATTAAGTGACTAAATATATTAAGAATTTCTTTATGTATTAAGTAAAATATAAGTAATTGACGGTTATTTTTGTTTATTAAGTAAAAAAAAAACCATAAAATTCGACTAAATAATTAAGTTATAGACTATTAAGTTTATTAAGTAAACAAGAAACAAAGTCATAGTGTCTTATGCTTTAAGAAAACCATTAATAATGAATTTATATAATATTATGTTTCAAAAGTTCTTTTTATTATATTTTTGACTTGGTCCATATCGAAAAAGTTTCCTAGCTACATTACTGGTCACATCAAAGTCCGTGGGTGGACTTGGTATTGCTTTCCTCTCCGATATGAATAGTAATTTGATTCCTAAATGTTTTTAGCGTTTTTGTTTTCCTTATAGATTGTAAAGGCACGTAATAGTTGCATTACATACGCCGAATTGGAGCATTAGATTTGAGATGCGAATGGAAGTGAGCTAGTTAATTTTTTCAGTTGCTTCCTTTTATAAGCTTTTATTGCTAGTAATGACTATAAATTCAGGTGTAAATGTGGAATGGCCAGCCCATAAAAGTTAACATCTTCGGATGGATGGTCGAGATGAGTAGGTTATTGGCTAGGGATAGCCTGGAGAAAAGAAATCTGGTGGTAGTTCATAATCTTTTACTATTATTTTGAAGTTCCTAAAGCGATATACCACTTGTTAACTTTATGTCGTCTTGCATCAAAATTATTTGTATAAGATTGAAAAGTGGTGTAAAGTTCTTTCAATTTACATCTTCTCTGCTACAATCCTGCTAAAAGTTCATGCATTTACGCTAGTTAAAGATATCGCTAAACACGTTTTGTACTCGGCATAATCATTGTTTGTCAGAGAATTTAGAAAGCTAGGCATAATTCGGTGTTTAATAGAGGTTTGGAAACTTCACATAACCTATTTAATTTATGAAGATATTCTCTCCATGTGTTACTTTGGATCAAAAACCGGGCACCAAAAAAGTAAGGTTAAAATGGGGAAGTGAAAGGAAATTTTGCTTTCGTTTTTTTCCGAACATTCAATCGATATATGACATCAAGAAAACCTCACTGTATAATGGTGAAGCCTTACACGTATCCCAAACAACGATATAATACTTTTTGATTAATAAAATGAATCATTAGAAATAAAACAAATCTCTCAATAACTAATACTGTGGGACTACAATGTATATTGAGCATAAACATATGTTTTGTTCATTTATTTAAATTCATAAATATATATTTAACTATATATTTTTAAACATACGTTATTTGTTTGATAACTTGTACTAACCGTTAGCTGAATTATATTACTTCTCTCTATCTCTTTAAGAGAAGATATGAAAATGCTTATTTGGCACCTTATTTTAGATGACATATAGGATTTTTTCTTATATGTCATACTTACATTAATTTCTTAATTTTAAACATACTTTTAAAAATTATTTTTAATCCTAATCATCATTAATTAATAATATAAAAACTAAAAGTTAAAATAATGAAAAAGAAAATATTAATGGATGACCATATATTCACAGAAGAAGAAAAAGATTCGGCAAAACATGATAACATGTTATTTTAATTTAAGTTAATTATTATTATAACTAATTTTAAAACTTAATTTCATGTATATCTCTTAAAACTTAATGAATGGATTTCTTTTTTATCGAGATACAAATCTACGTTTATAATAATCTCTCTATATAACTAAGAGATTATAGTTCTTTGATAAGTTGACAATTATGGAAGAATGACATATAGGATTTTTCATTATGTATCATACTTGCATTAATTTTCTAATTTTAAGCATTTTTTTAAAAATGATTTTTTATCCTAATTATCATTAACTAATAATTAAAAAAAATAAAAGTAAAAAAAAACTATATATGTAATAAATCTCTAAATGATCGGCTAATGGATATGTAGTATTATTTTAATTATTTAATTTAGTTCTAACATATATATCTCCTAATCTCTTAATAAGTTGTCATTTTTTTTAATCTAAATTATTATATTTATGTTATCATGTATTATCTTAATCATCAATTCTATTCATAATCCTAATTATTAATATTTATTTTTTTATTTTCTATATGAGTACAAACTACAAAGATGTTTATATACATTATACAATTTTTTTTATATATATTATGTTTATCTTTTTGAAAGTATTTATTATATTATATTTAATGAATATATATTATACATCTTTTTTATGATTTATAAATATTTATACTTATTAGTCATGCTTTAACATATTTGACGTATATTATATATTAATAAACTATAATTTTATTGTTTAAATCAGTCGTAATATGAGAAATCTTAATATTATCATAAATTATGAATAATGATGTAAGTATTGGTTATTGTATTTTCTATCTATGTTCTTAGTCAATCCCGCACGTTTAATCTAGTTTAAGATAAAAAGGTTTTCTCGGCATGTAAGAATTACTTAATTTCATCTCCAGGTATTTTCCATGAGGAGACGGTCGGAGGTGCAAATCGCTGGTTAAAATTGCCTCTAACACGTCTGAATCGAAACTAACTTTTTAAAAAAATAAAATAATAATAATTGTTAATTTCCTATAAAATTCAAATGGTATGCTTTTGATACGAAAAATATAACTTTTTTATTCAAGTGCAACTCAAAGAGCTACATTTAACATATTCCTATAAAAATTAATATTTAAAATAACAGTTACCTTATATATTTAGTCAAAGTTCCACAAGGCCACAAGAACTAATTTCAGAAACTACATTAGAAACTAGTTTAACTAATCTATAGAGGATACATGAAAGTAGTGGCAAAATTTCGGATAATTCATCATACAATCATAAACAAACAACATTGACCGCAATCTACTACTACAACCAAATTTACCATCATAGCCTATGTGACAACAACAAAACGGTTAAAATAAGCAATATCAAAGAAAGGTTGAAGTTTGACATACGAAGAAGCTTAACCGACAAAGAAGGTTTTAGTTGTACATTGAACCTGCAGCCACCCACTGATGGATCAACGGTAGTGATCATTCCCAACCCCCCAAATTCACAACTATCAGCCCTTTGATCATGTTGTTGGTAGTAACTGTTAAATGCATACGACACATTACCAGGCCAACTGAGGTTAAAACAAGAACTACCAGGTGAAAGTGCAGTACAGTCAGCACTAGAGCAAGCCTCCATAGCACGTGCAGTTGCGTTTGACAAATCTAAATTATTATTTACCACACACCATTTTGGAGCAAGATACTCCACACTCTTTGCATTCATGAGCTTTTTTGTGCTTTCACTGAAGTCAACCTGATATTTGCTTTGCCCATCAAAAGTAAACAAACCCCAGTGTCTTTCAAAATTTCCAGCAGTTAAGTTTTTCTGATCTTCGTCTACAAGGGTATAAAGATAAGTTTCAAGTGGCACAGCCCGAGGCCTAAGCGGGGTCCCTTTTTTGCTTTGAAGATAGTTTAAAAGTCCCTTTGTAAATATCTCTGCATTTGAAACGGTAGCATTTGGAACTCCATCTGTTGGCCAACCGATTTGGCTAATTACTATATCCATTTGCGGAAATCCTGCAACTGTTAACGCAGTAATAAGAGTATCATAGCTTAACTCGAAGCTGCTTTTATATGATCTACGACTATCATTATGTGGACGAGCGGTTTCTTTGAACAAAGCAAAATCAAGTGAAATGTTTTTATTCTGATAGTAACTTAAAAAGGGTGAGATGTTTACAAAGAATGGAGATCGAGTCTTCGTAAGAAAGTTGAGGACTTCAATCATGGTTTTGTTAATATCTGATCGGAAGTGTCCTTTTGATGGTAAACCAGATTCTGACTGGAATGCATCAAAGCTGCAAGGAATTACCACTTTAACCTTGTTTGCTAGCTTAGCACGGATTAATGCTGCTTCGATACTAATGGCTGCCCCAACTACATAAGGATAGTATTGTAAGCCGTAGCTTTGGAGAAATGGCTCATCTCCGACAGCAATGTACCTGAAAATGAATTAAACCATTGTCCATTGTTCAACAATACGTGATAAAGTTGACCTTCTTCTTCTCTTTGATGATCATACCAGCTACATGTTTAGAATTTATCAATACAGCCACATGTGCAATATGAAACACAGAAACTAACGAAGCTCTTTCATCCAAAGTTCATGTGGCAAGATGGGCGTTGCGTTACGGGTCAATAGGGGGTTGTGGTGAACTTGAAAAGGTCATATTTAGCATGGGACACAAAGCTTGGATAGGCTCACAAACCCTTTTCCTGCACATTTTTATTAACGTTTTCTTCGATAATTAATGTTTTGATTAAAAAAACACAATGCGTTAAAAATAGATTTCGAGTGACTTTTGACCCATTTTAGCCGTCTCCTGCTTCCTTTCTAGATAACTTTTTATTTGACCAGTTTGAATAAAAGACACTATCCAAATCGTGTAATTTACTTATAAGTAAACGAGCCAAAGTTTCATTCTTTAATCTGAAAGGTAAAAGTATCAACAGACATCTATGAAGCACTAATTCGCGATACTTGAAATCGCCTATTTTACTGTTAAAATCCCTTCCAAAGCAACTTTCACGATCCCAGTCTCTTCGAACTATCCATATTGTTGTACTTGTACGGTTGTACCCCATATTTAGTTCAAAATAAAATCTAAATACCAGTTGCTAAGAACTTGGTCAGAGAAAAAAGAATACACAATACTGTCAGTGAGAAAGCAACTTTGATCTGCGTAATTACTGAATTGATGATGTTGTCTTTCAGAACTGAATTCTGAAGGTAACGTCAAGGTAAATTTCTGGACATAAGGTTTTTCAAGTAAACACATACAGATGCGTAACAAACAATACTTGTTTTGACCCATTACCAAATCCGTCAGACCAACCCATTTTGCCACCTCTAGTAGATTCTTAAAAAGAGTGTCTAACAATAAAAAAGAACTATTAACATCCGAGAACTACAATTATATGAAATGGTTTGTTGCACATATCTCTGTGTACATCCTCACATTAAAAACTACACTGTCTAGAGGTCTTTCTTGCCATTAACAATTTAGCATCACTTAAAGGGTAATATTGGTCTATCGACAACTACAAAGGACTAATCCAAAGATACATAGTCTCTTGAACTCTCTTACATATTGATCTAGACCTTGCTTTAAGCTCAAAAACAAAATCTAAACATAATTGAAGACAAGGCATAGTCGAAAACAGTTATAAAGGGAGATCTAGGTCCACTTTGCTACCATGAGCCAGATGAGTATCGTCACTATTTCGTCCTTCAAGATTTGAGATAATGGACTAATGGGGGTCGACATAAAGAAGTGACTGGAAAACAATGATTAAAATATACAAGATAGCATTTGAAGGTGCGCATAAGCAATACAGATCTCCGGTGTGCAGGAATCACCTGTCCCAATTAACCATTTATGAAAAATGATGTAGTGCAATACATGCACAGTGTGTTTTAGCACATTCGTGATTGTCATTCAACTAATCAATTGATTATCTTTACTTGAAGAATATTAGCAGCTATCTTAATGTATAGCCTAATATGTCATTATATTGACCACAACTCCATAAGTAGTTGAAAAAAATGAGCTCTTTTTAAATTTTCAACAAAGCCAATAAGCCTAAAAAGCGGAATTCGCTATTTTTAAATATCCGAGAAGGCTCAGTCTTTGACACAATGTACAAAGCCTAACAAAGATATGTATGTGAATTCCGAACCCTTAACCATCCCTAAGACGTTTTCGGTTTTTCTCGAGGTTCAAACCTAAGACCGACACTAGAAGACTAAACACCCCCTAAATGGCTAAAAAGACTAGTTATCAAAAATTATATACATACAACATTACTACAATTAATAAAAAAAAAAACACCACATGCAATTAAAAATAAAAAGAGGGTATAAAAATGGGGAAAAGACAACATACTCAATGCGGGTCCGACCCGAAAGATAGCGGGTAAGATTATCATGGACCCAAGATTCAGCAGCCTTAAGAGAAGAATTCAAGGAATGAAGCATGGAATTAGGAATGCCAAGAGTGACATCAATGTTGGAATTCTGGAGGGATTCAAGAACTTGTGGGTTGGAATCAAATAGTTTGATTTTAGTGATTTTGTTGAGTTTAAGGAGGTCCACAACTTTAGACGGCGGAAGTGGGTGGGATGCGGCGGTGCCCCAGTTGATTCCGATGGGTTGAACGGCGGTTGGGAATGATAGTGTGAGAAGTAGTGCGAGTGTTATTAATGAGTGGAGGTGGTGTAATGCCATTGTTGCTGTGTTGTGTGAGTGTCTGATGATATAGAATCACATATATATTACAGTATTATTATTACACCAACATTTTGGATTTAATCCAGCACATTGAAGCAAAATGATGTTACTTCAGTATCTTTGGTTTTCACTTTTCACTATCATGCGAGTTTCACGTAATGTTTTTAGAACGACATCTTTTAATAAAATTAGAATTTGAAGGAATAAAATTTGAGGGAATGTTTTTGATTTTTTTTTAAGATTTTAGTGACAGAATGGAATGAGATGTCTTCCCCGCCCTGAAGGAATGGAGATTCCATCAAATGAGAGAATGTTTACATTTCAATGGAATGATATTCTTTCGTTTTTAACCAACCAAGTGTACTAAGGAATAAAATCTCATTCCAATTCCATCAGATTTCATTCGAATCTGTGAACCAAACACGATCTTAGAGTTTAAAGAATTATATCTTAAAAAGTTTTAATACGATTAGAATATAATTTTAACATAAATTTCAAACATAAAAACAACTCGTTTAACACTTATGTGTTTTTTTAACAACAAATCTTACATCTAAATTAATATATAAACTATTTCATAATTAATCATTATCAAGATTTAAATCTTGATTTTTTTTTCCAAGGCCAAAGCCTGTACAATCACATCTAAGTGGTGATGACATACATTTATGATTTATGTATAACAAAAAATTAATTAACATAACCTTAAAATGCTAGAATAAAATATTTTTAAAAAGTAAAAAATTATATAGCATATTTTTTTCTTTTAACAAGTCTTAACAAATATCTAATTCAAGAGCTTTAACTAGAATGATATGTATTGGTTGAACTCTATTAAAAAAAAAAATTGTCATTTGTTAAGGTCTCACCTTTATAATACATAATATAATATAATACTATTTTATAAAGCATTTTGCTCTTTTCTCAAATCTCAATTAAGTAATTAAACTACTTAAATTATCATTCTTCTTTATTTACTAATTTAAATATCTCTACCTAATATGCCTGTAATACCCTTAAATCCTAACCATTCATTTTTCTCACTCATCAAATCTCTATCACTCATTTTTTTAATCTCTCCTCTATAAATCATTTTGTTCCTCTAATTCATTCAAAAAAAATTATCTCATAAACCGTATATCGATAAACTATAAAAATTGTGGTGTTCTTAAAATTTCATGCTTTCGTTAGAGATGTCATTCGATATACTTTCGACGAATTTTTAATTTCGATGACATAGCTCGTACGGTTAAGGCATTTGGCTATCATACTCTATGACTTGACCTATCACCCCACCATCTCACCGCTACAACGCCCGGACACTATCTCTCGTATATAGTAAGATATTCCATGATTTCACAATATTGTTTAAAAAAATATATATATGCAAGAAAACAACTTGTATATACCACATCAACACTAATATTAGATTAAAAAACACATATTTCTTTTTTAATACATAAGCTTGTTATTATATTAAAAAAAACCACTAAAATCATTAAACTAATTTATTCGAACAAGGTAGGTTAGTTTAATCTAACACAAAGGTGAACTAAAATCATTAAACTAATTTATTTTGATCAAAGTAAGTTATAAACACTCAAATAAAAACGAACACGTGCCAAAAATGTATAAAACTTTCAAGATAAATCTATAAATGTGGCTAAGAATTTGATACCGATACGTTAAAACAAAGTTAGTGAAATTGATGTGTGGATGCAATATGTTACCACACCCAATGTCACTTCACATAACTTAACTAGCTGGTAGAGTGTACTAGTGACTGATATTTATTAAATTAAAATAATCATTATCTAAAGTAAAGCTCCAAAAATAAAAATAAATAAAATAGATGGCGGAATCAATTGGAGAGATCGTATGCGTGACAGGGGCGAGTGGCTACATCGGCTCGTGGCTGGTTCGGCTTCTTCTTGACCGCGGTTACACCGTTAACGCCACTGTTAAAAATCTCAGTTACTTCTCTACTACTACTTTACTTAATATTAATTGTATTCATATATAATATCTCTATTATTATATATATGAATCTATAATGTGACCTAATTTATATATTTCTTTTTTTGGAGTCAATAAGTTTTTAGGAAAAAAGCTTACAGAAAGTAACATAAACCAGTAATTTATTATATATATGAGTATGTAAATGTAAGTGTAAAGTTTAATAATCTGACATATTTAGTCTTGTATGTTTATATAAATATATTCATATATAATTAATTAATTTTGAAGTATTAAAAGTATATTTATTGAGATTCAAATGCTGTGCTTTTTTGTTTTGAGCTAGTTTAATTAATAAGTGTGTATGCAATTGTAGAAGATGAGAAGGAAACGAAGCATCTAGAAGCGTTAGAAGGTGCGCAATCGCGTCTCCGCCTTTTTCAAATCGATCTTCTCGACTACGACTCTATCGTGGCTGCTGTAACTGGGACGTCCGGTGTCTTTCACTTGGCTTCTCCATGCATCGTTGATAAAGTTCATGATCCCGAGGTATATAAGCACACTTTTATGTTGAACGTATCTGTGATCGCATTTAACGTGTCTGTTAGGTTGATTCATAGATAAATAAGCTATGTTGATGTATCATTTCTTGTTAGTTATAGGTAATTACCGCGTTTTGTGGTAAAGGGGAGAAAACTAGTATTTTGTATGAGAGAGTTGGAGAGAATAAGTTTGTATGCCAACTGAATAATACATGTCGAAATTGATATAAAATGTATGTTCCTTTTTAGCCGACATTGAAATATTTAACAATTTATGTCAAATTTCATACGAGGATGGGAAATTTGCCAAATAAGTAACATGAAATACCGATTTCAACGATGTGTGGTATGTATTTTACGGCTCCCAATATGATTATAATATCCAATTTGACAAATGAGATATAGAGGAACAAAGGCCCAAGTCTCCCTGGTAGCTTGAATGGAAATATTTTTCCATATGCTGTTTCAAAGGAGCCGGTTATGTACTTAAAAGGTTGCTGTTAATTGTTGACATGGACTGCCAAATAGGCAGAAAGGATGATGTGGATACCAAGTATGCCAGAGGAGTGACATGGTGCCTACATAGATTGCCATGTAGGTAGTGTTGATGACTTGGATTGCCATTTAGGCACTATAACGTGGGACAGGTTTGAACTTTTGGTGAGTATTCCCTAAATGTTTCAAGTTGGATCTTATTATCCTCTTTAAGACTGAGAAAATTTTACATACCTCACATTGTCAGGGTTAGTCTTTTATGTTACCTTTTTTTTTGTCAATTTTCCCTTAAATAAGTCTCAGGATTCAGGAAAGTTAAATGAGTACATTAAAATGATAGAAATGTGTAGCAGTTGGTATGCAATGTGATTTTGAATATAGAGAATGCTGGATATGGTATTTCGGGGTTGTTGAATTCGTCATGTTGTATGATTGATAGAAAGAGTTATTGGCACCAGCACTCAAGGGAACGCACAATGTACTCAGAGCAGCAAAGGAGCTGGGAGTTAAGCGTGTGGTTGTTACTTCATCTGTTTCAGCTGTTGTGCCTAGTCCTAACTGGCCCGCAGATGTCCCAAAGAGTGAAGATTGTTGGACTGATGTTGAATACTGTAAGCAAAAGGAGGTAAGCGACTCTTTCTTTTGCAGTTAACTACAACTTTGTTGATCATTCCTTTTCCTACTCTTATGGAAAACCCTACAATCGTATAACAAACGAGAAGATTATTTGCAGACTTGGCCGTGCTCTGACTGATGTTATCCAACTATAAAGATTGCAAAATAAAATATTTATAGCTTCTGTAGCTTTCTTGGATATTTTAAACTGCTCTCAATGTGTATGGCTAATGGATATATATATGAGTGGCAATAGGGGCCAAATGGATGGGTTGATCAGCTAAGTTTTTTGTTTTGTTCTTTTCTTTTACCCATTTGGACCTGTCAGAATAAAATATCATTCGTATCATTTTCATGTGTTTGGTTTGAAGTTTTGCCTATCTCCGGCTGAATGTTTGGTTAAGAACAGGCAGTTTTTTAAACTATGAAAGCTAGATAATCTTTTCGTCTCTCAAACGTCGGTAGCCTTTTAAAGTTGCGGATATGTATCTGCTCTTTGTCAATAACCTTCGAACTGCAGTTTGTTTTATCTTTTTGTTTATTGTGTTGTAATTTAATCTGAGCCCTTATTTTTCATTTACATGTATTTGTTGTGCATTTGGAGAAGTATAACAGTGAACTTTTTTTCTCATGTCAGCTGTGGTATCCACTCTCCAAAACGCAAGCTGAGAAAGCTGCATGGGAATTTGCAAAGGAGAACGGTTTAGATGTAGTTGTAGTGAACCCTGGAACAGTTATGGGCCCCATTATTCCGCCGACACTTAATGCAAGCATGCTAATGATTCTACGTCTCATCCAAGGTAGCACACTTGAGAGTTGTTCATTTAATAGCCTTCATGATTCTAAATCAGCAAAAACATTATTTTTCTTATGTTTTTATAAATTGAATATTTATTGTATTGGAGCAGGATGTACTGAAACATATGAGAACTTCTACATGGGTTCTGTTCATGTTAAAGATGTGGCTTTAGCTCATATATTAGTGTACGAAAACAGAGCAGCAACGGGGCGTCATCTCTGTGTTGAAGCAATCTGCCACTACGGTGACTTGGCAGCCAAGGTTGCAGAGTTATACCCTGAGTATAAGATCCCAAGGTACTGTAAACCAACTTCTGCAACTTTATTGATAATAGTAAAGTTTGTAGTTACTGGTTCTTTGCTAGCATGCTAATACAAGTTTGAGGTGTAAATGTCCCGGAATTACTGTGATTATTTCTTTTCTATAGGTTACCTAAAGACACCCAACCAGGGTTGATGAGGTTTAAGAACGCAGCCAAAAAGCTTATGGATTTGGGTCTGGAGTTCATCCCTATGGAGGACATCATCAAGGACAGTGTTGAGAGTTTGAAAAGCAAAGGCTTTATATCTTGAATGGGATTTGCCCCTTTAGAGATTGTTGGCTTATATTGTTGTACCTGTAAGTTATAAGTTATGACTTGTGTTTGGCATGTGTCTTGCTAGTAATTGTATGCATAAAAATGATGCATGGGTTGGTACTTTATATATGAAGTATTGCTTTTTTATTGCATATAATAACGTATTACATGGACACTCATATATATATATATATATATATAGTGAAGGGATCAAGTGAGAACAAAAATGTTGGTGAGAACCGTGAGAACTAAAAAAACATTTCAAAGGGCGTAGCCCTTAGAGTTAACATTTTATCAAGGGAAAAAACCCCAAGCCCTAAAAGCAACCAAAGCATAGCAAGATATTAGACTATTAGTATAAGTAATGTTTTATAGAAGTAATCATCTTTTAGCTCTGAGCTCTTAGCCGTACATGCAACTGCTTTTGTCATATGAGGCTAATCTTCTGGTATACTGTATAACTTTGCCCTTTGATATAAAAAAATTTCTAGGCATAATCATTGGCTATACTAATCTAACACTACAAGTCTACAACCAACCAAGATATATGAGTTAAAGATGTAATACAAGAATGTGAAATTGCCTTTAGTGGTGAACTGGTGATCTATCATCTATATACTGTTTTTTTTAAAACCGTATACCATTAAAGATAACTGTAAGAAGTATAAGCTTGGTTTTTAATTGATGATAAAATGATAAGGTTGATTGTGAATAGATCTGTCGAAATAAGAGCCGCAAGCTCCTCCCTCCCTCCATGTTGAAATTTATTGCTTTGGTGGCCTGATTTTACTACCTGCACTCTAAAGCGAAAGATGAGAAATCATCACAACTGCCCCCTACACTTTTTCATTTGTTTCATTTATTTCTTGAACCAAACTTTCTGTGTTGTTTAACTCGTGCCATGATCAATACAATTTTGGAGTAACTTCATTTTCTACGAAGGCCTTTTACTGCTAATATTGTGACATTATAACTATATTATTATAATAGTAAAATATGTAATTACTTCATCATCTAAGAATTTAAGAGAGTTTTACAAGTATGTTTATAAGAATAAATTCACTCTATCTATACGTACACAACTGTAATATTAGTATAACAAAAAAAAAAAGAAAAAAAAAACATCAGGAAAACAACTTTAAAACAGAAAGGACTAAAATTATAAAACCTCAAAAAAACTCACAAAAATATCAAGACACAAATCCTTATTTATAACTACCACTCTAAATAACTGGTTGTTAAAAAAGCCATTGACAATTTGGAAACAAACTCTTTCCAACCATGGAATCTCGAATCTTGTTTATTTTTTGCATCATCTGTTTTTCATTCATAATCAATACATGTTCATCAGCATCATCTGATAACAATAATTTCGTAGAGATACTTCCAGTGGAAGAAGCTGAAAAAGTTCAAGTCAAAGTTTACTATGAGTCACTTTGCCCATATTGCGAAAACTTCATCGTTAATTATTTGATAGATGTGTTCATTGAAGGAATTGATGCTATAGCTGATGTCAAACTATATCCTTATGGAAATGCTAAAGTCAATGCCAATGGCAACATCACTTGCCAGGTACTCTTTCTTTCTCTTCTTTTCTCTTTTCGTTTATGTTTGTATATAAAAGTAACTAAGTAACACCCAATACCGTTTCCCGCGGGTTACGAGTCTCAATACCGTATAAAACGGTGTATGCAGAGGTTGAAATGTATAAAGCCTTACCCCTACAACCTAAGATAGAGAGGTTGCTTCCAGGTTAGGCCAGAGTAAGGATCGAACCCTTAAACTCTGTCTTCACAGGCAAGGGTTTTAACCACTTGATCCAAGCGTTGATTTGAGCTGCCCATGGAATAATAAGTACATCTCTATCTGATCTGTCAAGTGAAAGACTAGTCCTGATCTCTCTTTGAGATGTGAGGTGCCGGAGTAACCTTGTCTGATAAGGATTTTCGTATATCTTTGTATATGTCGTACGAAAGTTAACTTACCTTTTCACTTGTATATTGTATAATTACTTAGTTATAAGTTTGTGGATGATTTTTGTAGTTTTACTTTTAAGTAGGAGTCTAATCTAATCTAATGATATATGTGTGTATTTATTACAGCATGGTGAAAACGAATGCTTATTAAACACTGTTGAAGCCTGTGCAATCAATACTTGGCCTGATGTGGTAAGCTTTTAATTAACGAATGCCATATTATTTTGAATGTTTTCGTTAGAAGATCAAAACTATTCTAGTTCAGAGTTTTTAGTAGCTTTGTTCCCAAAAATATACCTGAATATTGGCATATTGTAATTTCAGATTAGATCGTTTTTCGAGTTAGTTACTATGTGCCTTTTGGATAATTTACACTTCTAATGGATTCGGTTTTCTGACTGTAGTTGAGTTGTATATGCACTGAAATAATCCAAATTGTTCACCTATTGATACTTCTAATTTTGAATTTTTCACTGTAAACTTAAATGCTTTAGTGATTTCAAGTTTTAATTAGGAAGATTCTTAGGAAGATATAGCATTGGCTCAAATATTATCCATGTAATCCAGAATCATAATTGCAAAGTCCAACAACTCGGAGTCTTGCTGCTTCTGTCTTTCTTTGTTCTATTTGTCTGCGAGTGATCCTTTTTGCAAGCATATAGTAATCAAAGTATATTGCTCAAGAAAAAGGAGCAAAACATTTGTCAATTTTTTTTTATTTTTTATTTTCTAAGATATGGAATCTATTATGCAGCATGATCACTTCCCTTTCATCTTTTGTGTCGAAAGATACCTCTACTATGACAAGTTTGATAAGTGGGAATCATGCTTTGAGGAACTAAGTTTGGATCCTAAACCCGTGAAGGATTGCTACTCCAACGGGATGGGAAACCAGGTAAAAATGTCACAAGCTTGGATATCTTATATATACATAACTTGCCCATTATATTTGATCACTTATAGTTACAGAATCATTCACATAGGGTTTAATCTGAATTTACATCCATGCAGCTTGAACTACAATATGCAGATGTTACAAATTCTCTTAAACCACCTAAAAAGTACGTGCCATGGGTTGTTGTGGACGGAAAGCCACTTTACGATGTAAGTTTCTGCAACTCTAGTCTCAAAACCTTAAATACTTCGCTTTAGTCATGCAACATCAACCCATTTACTTATAAGAATCCATCTTGGATTGAATTTTATCTCAAAGATATTAAGTCGAGAGAATTTCCTATAAGACAAGATGTTCAAATGGGCTGAACATGCCAAACTTGTTACAACTTGCCCAAACTCGATCTATTTATAATATATACAACCTCCTCAGTGGTTTTATTCAAAGATATAGCTCATTTTATTAGTATTGTTGTTCTCCAATGAATTGCGCTTAATCAAAACATTAGTTCGTTATAAAAAAGAACAAAATTGCTGGTGAATCAAGATCAGCCCGACCCATACTATATGACCCATTTCAATCCAAATCTGTGGAAAACCAGTCATCAAGCCCATCTGTCCATCTTGCGACTTCTTTATATTTCGTCTCATTTGCTGACATAAAGGGGTCTTTTATTATTCCAGGACTACATTTACATCATAACCAACATCTGTGCAATGTACAAGGGCCCAACTTTGCCAAAAGCTTGCTTAAGGTGTCTTGCAGAATCTGAAAACCGCATTGGCACCCCAGAGGATAGACTGATCCCTCTTCATCCAGTTACTTATGCAGATGAACCATCAAATCCTTTATTATCAAAGCTTAGATCATCCCTGATGTCCTTAATGTTCAAGAGAAACATGGCAGCATAAAGAAGAAGGTAACACACTATGCAGGAAGAAGATATGGAAAAGCCCAATGTAAATTTGTATAATAACTTTTAGTACACGCTATTTTCTCTTCAGAAAGTTGTCTTTGCACTTTGTTTCTCTAATTCGTAGAGATCATTAGAGTAATATCAAGTGAAAACATCGCTTTTTGAAGGGAAAATGTGTTGCAAAGTATTAGCAAGGATTTCTCTTGCAGTTTATTGCAAACATTATGTAGGTGGGAAAGGGTATGTTGGTTTTTACATAGTGAAAACTGTATTATGTATGCGAAAAAGAATTACTATAGTGTATATTGCTTTAATTACTTTTAATTGGCTTGTATCAAAGTTAAATAGGCAACTTAGTATATTAGTGATCACGTCTCATTAAGCTTAAGCCTGTATATATTTTCATTCAAGTTGAATATTTTAGAATTCGACTACAGTGAGTAGTCAAAGGTCATGAATACCAGTTAGGCCGCATACATCAATAGCTTCATTTTTCCGTGTAGCATGAACATGGATTTATCTCTCTTTACACGTCTACATTTACAACCAGCAATCAACCAATGTTGGTCAATAAATCAAGTAACGTTTACACTTACAGCCGGTATATTTTGTATCTTTGGTTAGCTGTGTTGGTCCTTGTGATTGAATCGAGCTAATTTTATAAATTAGGTAAAGTTTTCGTCAATTATTATTACATTAATTTTACTTAGAATTCATATAACATAGATTGTAACAAAATTGATAAACAACTTTGTCAGGATGACATTTTCTATGACTGATATTTTGTGTTTTAATCAAAAGCAAATATTCAACTAAACAAAATACACAGGATTAGTCCTAGTGAATACCTATCCTTTTGTTATTTTGTCAAAATTTTCAAAAACAACGCAACTAGCCAATATATCAACTACAAATACATAAAAATGGCACAAACGTAAATAATCCGATCATAAAGGCCCATTTTAACTACAAAAACAGTCAAACAAACACATATATAGATAGATAGATTCGCATTGCGTGTTCTGGTACTAGGCGCAAAACAACATGGATTCTCATGGCCGATCAAATGTTGTAGTATCATTTCTTGTAATCCTGTTTTTAGCTGGGAATCTGTCACAAGTGGCAGTGGCTTCTGAAGAAAAAGTGGAGTTGACTTTATATTATGAAGCACTGTGTCCATACTGTGAGAATTTCATAGTCAACTATTTGTATAAAATATTTGAGAATGGATTGATATCTATTGTTGATCTTAAACTTAGTCCTTATGGAAATGCTAAGATCAATTCCAATGGTACCATTGTTTGTCAGGTTTGTTATTTTTTTTTTTACTTTACTTTGTTTAATACTTATTATTATTATTATCATAAGTCTAGTACTCTAGTTTTATTGTTTGTTAATTGCTTTAGGTGAGATTTAAGATGATTTAAGCTAGTTATTGATATGTTTTATTGTAAATTTGTATATATTGTTTGTACTTTGTTTTATATCTAGGGTATAAGTGATTACAGGGGTTCAAATCCTACCGAATGTCTCTTTGATTATAGTTTTACGTGATTTAACTTCTCTCGTGTTGGCTGTGGGATACCTGACTGATGATCGGTTGGTTATCCGTTTTTAGACAAAGTATTACACATTATTGTTGTTTGTTTCATGTGCTGAAATAAAAGAAATTCTTTGAAAGTTGGCAACTTAATGAGTGAAGGTGACCTTTTTGAGTTATTTCATTCTTTAGTCTTTACACATCAAGACCAAAACAAACATGTTTATAATTAAGTTTAAAACAAACACCATCAAGTCAGTTTGCGCATACTCGCTTTAAGGTAATTTGCTTATCTTCATGTAAAATCAAAAAGGGTAGATGATAAACTAAAAGTTGATTTGAGACTATTTATTTTATTTTATTTTTCCCCGGGGGATTCGGTATTGTTGTTATAAATTGCGTTTATTTATATGTTGATGGGTATGAGGTATGTGGCATTGGCTGGTTGGAATTGCTATATACATGTTTATGAGCAACTTACAGGTGTCTTTTTAGAGCACAAGGCTTTTAGTTTATATGGAATTTCTTGTTTAGATATAGCTTTTATAAAAAAGAAACATGAATCTTAAAAGCTACTAAAAGCACCTAAAATCAAAGATAGTGAAGTAACGTTCTGAGGAAAGCCCCAACTTCTAGCAGCAGAATACCAACCATAGCTCCAACTATAGATACTTATGCCAGACATTACTCCACACCTATCTGTGAATCTAATGACTCATTTGTGAAATCTGAACAAGTGAATCACTTAAGCTTCGAAACCTTCATTGGCTAGAAGACACAACCCTCTACAGCTGTGAAACTACTTACGTTTTACAACAAATATAATAATATAGACTTGTTCTTTATTTGACTAAAAGATGATATATCTGCAATTATAGTAACTTTTGATACTATTGAGATCCCACTGCAATGCGCATTTCTTGTAGAAGCAACTTACTTTACGATAATCGGAATGTACAAGACTACATTCTGCAGGATAGTGAATGTAAAGAAGTCAGCTTGTTGTTCATCTGTCAATCTGGCATGAACAAAAAGTCATATAACTCACACGTTGTGCATTGGTTGTTCTCTAGGCGATCTAACTATGAACAATTTTATTTGTTCCTTCTTCTTGATACATTGTATCATAGTTGTCAAAGGCGAGCGCCTCTTGCGCCTAGGCGCAAAAGGCGGGCAAGGCACAACCTTAACGCCTGAAACCCTAGGCGCAAGCCCCACTAACTGTATGAAGCGTCTAGCTACACTTTTCCATATAAATAAACCTTTTGTTCCACATAAAAGTTCATGTTTATTATAGGGATATCACAACAGAATCTTTGTTCCAAAAATCTCTTGGTATACATCATTATCATCAATATCATCATTCATCATGCTATTCTTCATTTAACTAAAATGTAAGTTTTCTTCTATATTTATATTATTAAGACTCTTCTGCTATTTTATATACCTTCTTAGTTGAATTTTTCTTCATTATCATTTGTTAGAGACACTGAAATTTTATATACTCCTCTACACCTTTTTTTATTCGGGCCTGCGCTTTTTTTCGCCTCTCGCCTACGCCCCATTTGGGGTCATTGCGCTTTGAGTTCGTTTTCGCCTAACAACTATGCATTGTACATTTTGGGTTAGAGGTAGTTATTAAAAGGCATTTTTAGGGAATCTTCGGGATATTACATAAGATACATTAAAAGTCTATCTTTCTTTATATTGCAGAGAGTTGACCTCTTCTTGAGAAATTCTAGTTATTTGACTTATTTCCTAAACTTATTCCATTACTAAGTTAATTTTATTTTGTTTGGTGCAGCATGGTGAATGGGAATGTGTGCTTAATACCGTAGAGGCCTGCGCAATTCATGCCTGGCCGGTTGTGGTAAGGCTCAGACTTCACGTGTCCACACGGATATGTTATACTTCTCGCTCCATTTGACAATGCACATAAGTCAACAAAGTGTTTAAATATAGTCAAATATCTCAGATATTATCCGAAAATTTAAAATTTGAAGAAATCTTATAGAGCATCATTCATATTGTTAACATTTTTTGATGATTAGCATGTGCACATTACTTGGCGAGGTTGCACTTCTAACGCAAATATTTGATGCAGAGTGACCACTTCCCTTTTGTCTATTGTGTGGAAAAGTTAACTTATGAAGGGAAGTATGCTGAGTGGGAAACTTGTTTTCAGAAATTAAATTTGGACGCAAAACCTGTCACAGATTGCATCACTAATGGGTTTGGTCACGAGGTAAGTTCTCTTGGCTAACTGCATGTTTCCAATGTATTGTTTGTTGCTTGACTCGTATGTGAATTATCTATGATGCATTATACATTTACTATGCAGCTTGAACTACAATATGCTGCTGAGATAAAAGTTCTTGAACCTCCTCATACTTATGTGCCGTGGGTCACAGTGGATGGGCAACCACTCTATGATGTGAGTACTTTGAATTCTCTTCAAAACTGTAACCATTTTGTTATTTATCGACGTTGCTGCAAAAGCCTATTTTTTTTTCTCTAAGCAACAAAATAGAAATTATCAGAATCTTATGGTAAAATGTAAATTAGTAAACATGTTTCAAAAACATGTATACAACTTCTTATTACCTTAAGGTTCTGTTTGGATGGTCGAACTTACAAATCTGTAAACTTGAAGAAGAAAAGGAATTGGCCTAGTTGGTTAATTTATTTTGTGGAAATTAATCATTTTTATTCACTGTTTTAAGGTTTATTGTTACGATTTAATCTGTCAGCACTAAGTCCTTACCAAATTAATCACTATGGTTACGGTGGCCTGGTGTAATGGTAAGTCTATTGAAAAGGAAATGCGTGCGTAAACACACATACATATCATTTAAAATAATGACAGTTTGGGTACTGCTCACAGAGCTGTGCGTTTACAATGATACCAGCATGAAACTCAGGGGTCTTTTTGTTATCACAATAACAGAATTTATATAGTTGGCCTTTTCAAGTCTAGTCTAGAAAATTGAAAAGTGTTTTGTCACTTGCAGGATTACACAGAGTTCACAAGCTTCATCTGTGATGCTTATAAAGGCTCTAACGTGCCCCAAGTTTGCCTCGATTTATCCTACCCCATTACGGCTCCTAAGAACACTGTGAAACCTTTGAACAATATCTGCTACAAAGAAGGCAATGAAAAGTCAAAGTCAACCCTTATGGAAATGCTCTCAGCAACAGCAGCTTCTTGGATGCACCGTGTTGGCATGGCAGAGTCAATGTAAGATTAGTATAATACTATGTCCGCTAAACCCGTTCTTACTAGTAACTTGTTTTAAAGTGGCTTGCCGTTAACAATATGTTATAGATGGACATTGTTATGAACTTATGATACTGATACCACTTGTAATATTGCACCAATGCGGGATAAACGGTATAAGCTTATATTAGATGGGGTTTGTGTTTTGTTTTCCTTTCTGAAAACCAGATATCGTGTGGTTTTTCTGTTTATATGTGATGTATTCATGTAGAATTCTAGTGTTTCAATGGTTGTCGAATATCGATTTATTTGTGTGGTTTTGGTTAAGTTTAGAAACGGGCCCATATAAACTGAACAAAAACGAAGCATTATAACCGAAAATATCATAACATGATTTTGATGAATAACATTAAAATTTTAGTGCAAGTGCCAATAGAGTTTGTGGTCTCTTAGTGCGAGTTTTTTTTTATCCGGATTTAAGTCTTGTTCTTTATTTTTGTGTGGTTTGATTAAGATTATGATTGCTTACCATAAAAGAAAAATTAATTAGCAGTTTAGCACATGTATCACCCATTTAATGAATTATAATTTTTTTTTCCTGAACACATAAGACGTAACCCATTTAGTAAACTTCGATAAGATGGATTGATGTATGACTTGTGAGAGTGTATTTGTGTCAGGCCAAAAATACTACATTAGCTGGGTTTGTTGCGGTTAATTGGCCGAAGCCCAAAAGCGGTGCAAATTAATTTTAAAAGTGTGACATTTCTTCTGAAATTTGCGATATTTGGTTGTCAATAAGCTATTTACATATGTTTTGTATCTAATTATATGTAGTTTATATTCCATCTTGTAAACTAGTAAAATTTGGTCCCACGTTGCGGGACCTCAACAATTCAATTGAAACAATTATGTCATTCTAGAGTAATTGCATTCAAGTTTCAACTTCCTAATTAGAAATCATTATGTCATTCATATGTTTGTTTAAAATATATATTTATTTATGAGCAAAACTACATACATTTTAATTATTTAGAAATGAATGTCTAAAAAGGTTCGAATCCAGATCGCAGAGTTCATTTGTGAAAATTTTCAATTTCAATATGTTAGTTAAACACTAAAAGAGAAAAGTGTGAAAAAAAGTAAATAGTCGTACATATTCGTACCGGATATAGCGACGAAAAAGTTACATTATATTGGTTGAAATTCTAAAAGGAAAAAAAGTATACGAAAAACTAATAAGTAACTTGTATTTAAAAACCCGAACGGAATGCGATTTGACAAAATCCGGTAAAATAGTAGTACATATTCATACCGGATATAGCAACGAAAAAGTTACAATGCATATGTTGAATTTCCAAAAGGAAAAAAAGTATACGGAAATCTAATAAGTAACTCGTACTTACAAACCCGAACGGAATGCGATTTGACAAAATCGGGTAAAATAGTAGTACATATTCGTACTGGATATAGCGATAAAAAACTTATAATATATTGGTTGAAATTCCAAAAGGGAAAAAGGTATACGAAAAACTAATAAATAACTCGTATTTAAAACCCGAACGAAATGCGATTTAACAAAATCCGGTCAATAGCTCAGAATGTGTAGTGGACGAATAGTAGTAACTCGTCACGTATGCGGTTACTATTCATCAAGTTAGTGTTCATGTTCCGTCTCCGTTAATATATAGATATTTTTTGAAAAGTTAATATATAGATATAATGTAACATTTCATTTCATTTTGATAGTTAACTATAGTTTTTAATGGGTTTATTTTTTATTATAATATTTTATTATTATTTATACTTTATAAAAGTCTACACTAACGTAAAGGACACACGTATCATTCTTGGTAATGAATAAGCTGACGCTTTACCATCGGTGCTTTTTGTAATGTAGTCAATGAATGAATAAATAACACGAACTCAAACTCTAACAAATTCCCCAAATTGAGAATTTCACCCTCCTTTAGTTAGTAAACTTCATCCATCACACAAACACCAAAAACAAGAAAAAAATATACACAATAATATAATGGCAACTATGTAAATAAACATAACACTAACACCAAATATATACAAAACCACTATAATTTCATCTTTGTCACCCCCACAATTTTTGTTCATCATATGTAACATGGATTCTCACCGAATAAATTTGGTTGTACTACTTGTCTTGATAGTTACATCATTTGCTACAAATGTTTGTGCCAATGAAGAAAAGGTGAAGTTGACAGTTTACTATGAAGCATTGTGTCCATCTTGTGAAGATTTTGTCGTTAATTATCTTTACAAGATTTTCGAAAATGGACTGATTTCTATAGTTGATCTCAAACTTAGTCCTTATGGAAATGCTAAAGTTGGTTCCGATGGTACCATTGTTTGCCAGGTTTGTTACCTTTGACCTTGTTTATTTAGTGTATATAAGATTTTGTATATATATAGCATATATGTCTTGTTTTACTCTTTATGATCCTTTTATTTGTATTCATTTTGTATCGGTTGGTTAAATGTTGTAATTTATATAGACGATATATGATATCAGTTTGAATTGTTTTTAAGAAACCTTTTTTATTCTCTTAGAATAATTTGTTGTATTTTATCAAAGGTAATTACATATTAGAAGAATAAATTTTGGACTAGGTAGATTATAGGTTTCTAACTAAAAATGAATTATGCAGAGACATAAATAGAATTGAAATTTTCATACAAAAATGTCGAGGTTTAATATGCTGCGAGTAATAACTTTTCGGGTCACACCAATTAGTAAAATATACAGTCTATTTCGGATGTAAGACCTTGAAATTTTGAAAATAACTAGCTATAAGGAATTTGTGACAAAAGCATGAGAAAAATATGTTATGAAAGTCAACATCCATCAATGAAATAGAAATCAATGGATAGTGCAGAAAATTTTAGGACCATTGTGCTCATTATAGAGTTTGGATTAATATTGATAAAGATAAAATAAACCATTTCTTTCACTATTAAGTTGATTCTCATTAGAAAAAAAAAATAATAAAAAATAAAAGAAAAGAAAAGAAAAAGTGATGGATGTAACGTTCTTTAAATTACTTTCAAAATTATTTGGGTCCATATAAGATCATAGCCACATCCCCATACAAAATATGTTTGGTATGAAAGATTATAATGTTAATTACAAAAAGATACATCTAAAATGAATAACCGAATCATTGGCAGGAGCCGAGATTTGTTAGGAAGGTTTTGTAGTCCAACTCATTAAGCCCAATATAGACTAGTGGGGTTACATTATAAATTGTTGGGTGATTTAGGGAGTCTCTCACAAATCTATATACTGTAAACATGTTTAAATTTTGTTCTTTTTCCAATGTTGGATATGGATTTACATCCAACAGTAATTTCTCAAACCCGATTTGAATGAACTAAAATACTTCGTTATGAATGTTGCAGCATGGTGAATGGGAATGTGCGCTCAATACTGTAGAGGCTTGTGCGGTTCATGCCTGGCCTGATGTGGTATGATTCAGACTGTTAGTGTATCCACGGATATCTTCTATTGTTATACGTTCTCCTTTTTATAGGCACATAAGGCTTTATTGTACTCAAGCGTTTACAAACGGGTTAAATATGACAAAAACAGGACATATGATATAGGTAAATTTGTGTCAGGGAGGGAGTAATAAGTATAAGTGTATAACAACAACGAATAACCGCAATGCAAGCTTAAAGATTTTCTATTACTTTGTAATATTGCTTCTTCTAAGATGAATATTTGATGCGCAGAATGACCACTTCCCTTTTATCTATTGCGTGGAAAGTCTAAATTATGAAGGGAAGTACACCGAGTGGGAAACTTGTTTCGATAAATTAAACTTGGATTCAAAACCCATCACTGATTGTTACAGCCGTGGCATTGGACATAAGGTTAGTTTTCTTGGCTAGTCATGTACTTATGCCAGCATATCGTTAGCTTGACTCATATATTACGCATTCATTAAAGTTTCTTTTAGCATCCTTTATACATGTGTTTTGCAGCTTGAGCTACAATATGCAGATGAAATAAAGGCTCTTGAACCTCCTCATGCTTACGTGCCATGGGTCGTCGTTAATGGACAACCACTTTATGATGTTAGTATTTTAGCTGTCACCGTATCATAATTTGCTAACGTTTTTGCTACAAAAATGTTTAGAATCAATGGAAAGATAACGATATTTCTTTTGTTACTTGCAGGAGTACACAGATTTCATAAGCTATATATGTAAAGCTTATAAAGGGACTAATGTGCCCCAAGCTTGCCAAGGTTTATCCTACCCCATTACCGATCTAAAGGACATCGCAAAACCTTTTAATCATGTTTGTTATAACGAAGACGGCAATACAATGTCAACAACAGCTTCTTGGATACCTGGTGTTGGGATGGTAGAATCAATGTAAGATAAGAATAATTATTATATGTTCACAAACGTCTTTTCCTAGTAACTTCTTTCGGGTACAAGGATTTTAAGTGGTTTGCTGGTTATAACATAAGTTTATATATATATAGGGGACAATCAAATAAGAACAGTTTTAAAATAAGAACGGTGAGAACACCTTAAAAACATCATTTTGATGCATTAAAAGTCCATAAAACTAACATAGTGCAGAACTAATTGTCTTTATTTAAGTGTTTAACAACAATTTGAATCATTAAAATCGAAAAAATCACATTTTTTGTTGGATGCATCATTTTGATGATTATGCATCCAAGATGGATGCACAAAACAAAAAACATGATTATTTTGATTTTTTGTTAAACACTTATATAAAGATAATTAGTTCTGCACTATGCTAGTTTTATGAACTTTTAATGCATCAAAATGATGTTTTTAAGGTGTTCTCACCGTTCTTATTTTAAAACTGTTCTCACTAGAGTGTTACCATTATATATATTGTTATGACTTATGATACTAATCTACATGTGATTTTCGTCAATACTTGTGTTTGGAACTCACTATTTTAAGTTGCACATTGTGATAAAAGGATTCTAACCGGGAAATAATTATCGTACCACAATTATTGATAAATCCATGATTATCGTATCATAAATATTGATAAATCTATCACACAGTGTAACTTTAAACTTTAAAATTGAACAAACATACTTTACAAACCAATAAAACATATGTGTAGTAGATTAATTAATTAATTCATATGGGACAATTATCACTTCCTATTCTCAAAAGGAGGTATCGAGCAAAACTCACACTATTCCAAATGGCATCTCATGAACAAAGGCTTATAGTACCCATTGGGCCTCTAAAAACGGGCATGTCAATAAATGGTGAGATAAAATTATTATACCCTCCAAAGTCCAACTCTTTTATTAAAGGTTTCCACTATTAATATTATGAAAAAATTCCCCATTTTGCTCCGTTGTAGATTTGCACTTATGCATAAAGAAAGCATAACCAAAAACATTTTTCCACTATATATTTGGTTTGCTTAAAGATAGAATAGGGGAAGAAATCCGCCTAGACTGTTATCGTTTCTCTTCTCTGTCCGTACTCTCCCTCTATTCGTCTTGTTATTATACATTACGAGCATAGTGTCCGCGCGTTGCGGCAGCCAGAAGGCAAGGACAATATAAAAAAGGAGGCGTTGGTGGAGATCGAGGAGGCGGTGGAGAAGGAGGGTGGCGACAGAGGGTGATAGAAGGTCGATGAGAGTGTATAATGATTAGAGAAAATGGAGAAAGAAAGGTATATGAAAATTTTATGTTTAATTAGGGTTATTTTGTGAAGAAAAGTTATGCTTAATTTTTTAATCCTATTCTCTTTATAAGGGATTATAGATTATAAATGACGCATGTAAATAACATTTTATTCATTATGTTTTGTAACAATTATCTAAATTTATACAATCAAATCCAATAATAATTATTGATGTGATATAGTTTAAGAAGGTAAGCTTTCAAAATTCAATCTTTGTATGTCGTACAAAATAAATAAACCATAAATGGGTCCTTTGCAAAGTGTAAAGAGCAAGATGTGGAATTGTAGAGAGTACTTTGAAAGATGCGGGGCCAATTTGCTAATACTAGAAAGTGAAAGGTCAGAGTATATTTTGTCTGTTATTAACTTAATAACTTAGCCCCATTATATTTGCATGTCGGGGTCTTCTACTACATTTTGTCAAATTTAGCTTCTTTTTACTTTCACCTATTCTTGTTTTTAAATTTGATTTTCTTATCTTTTTCCTTCATTGTTTAGATTTTTGTGTTTTACTCATGCTCCGCAAGTCAGCATTTGAAATCTATATATATATATATATATATATATATTATGTCGAAAACTTTGGGGCCGAGACCTTTCCCGGTCCCTTCATAGTTCCGCCCATGCCTATCGTTGACTTGGGAGGGTCAATAGCTTGTAAAATAACATGGTGTGAGACTTATGGTTGTTATCTTACTTAACTCATCTTTTTAAATCACAATAAATTGAAAATTTAATACGAGTAAACTTTTTGGACGTTTTTATAAAGAAGACCTCAACGGACAACCATGTCGGTTGGTTCACTTTTTCTTAACGTGAACTATTCTACACTTTAGCAAGATATTTACTTTTATGCATACTAGCTCGTAATTTTTTCAGTGTCCTAATTAATCATAGTTTCAAAAAGGTAAATGATAAATCCTTTAAAATAGATAGGGTAGTAATTAATCATCTTAATTACTAGCTAGATCATGACATTTGGCGAGATAAAAAAATGAATTTATGAGAAAAAATAAATGGATTATACTTGTCATGTTTTAAGATTTTAAAAGGATTATTAGGCTAATAATTTTTAAAAAATATGTCATTTCGTTTTGAAAAACTATGGTATGAGAAATTCCATAACTTTTATACATGGCATTTAAGGGCATCGGATGGTCTAAAGCGTTTCCTTTTCTTGAGGCCTTGTATAAAATACTTTTCGTCTTAGTCGATATAAAAAAAATTTATCCAGTCTAGCTTCCAATACAAAGTCTGCAATATACCATCAACTTTTGTAGGCTTTATAAATTTATTTTTGTGGAGTTTTGTTAGAGCATCAATTTTTTCGTCATTTGAATAAAAAAATCCGGATTGATAATATTCACACAAATTTAATTTTTTGAATATAATTAAATGTGTTTAAATCATGTCAAAAGAGATGAATATCTTCAAGGGTGGACAAGAAGAGAAATGTTAGATGTACAAATTAATCTATCTAAATTGCCTAATAAGAGAAAAGAGAGTAACTAAAATACATATATCAATAGTTGAGTTAATTAGATATATTTATTCTTATAAGGGACAATTAAATAAGAATACCTTTAAAATGAGAACACGGTGAGAACACTTAAAAACTTTATTTGGATGCATCAAAAGTCTATAGACTAACATAGTGTATAACTAATTATCATTATTTAAGTGTTTAACAACACAATGATATATCAAAATAAAAAGATCATGTTTTTTGTTTTGTGCATCCATCTTGGATGCATATTCATCAAAATGGATGTACAAACAAAAGACGTGATTTAATCTATTTTGTCGGATCAATACGTTGTTAAACACTTAAATCATGATAATTAGTTATACAATATGTTAGTTTTATGGACTTTTAATGCATTACAATGATGATGTTGTTAAATGTTCTTCCCGTATTCTTATTTTAAGGGTGTTCTCACTGGAATGTTACTATATCCTTATAAACGTTAAGTCTATATATCATGATTCATCAAGGTTTAGTATACACTTGAAGTAGTCAAAACTCAAAACTTATTGAGAACAATTCTACAGTAATGTTGATATATGGTACTCAAACATATTCTACAATATGCAAAGTAACGTACTCAAACATATTCTACGATATGCAAAGTAACAGAGGTGGAAAAAAAAAATGCAACAGAGGTGGTCTTAGAAATGGACAAACTCGACCCCTGTCACAGGCTCAATTCTTGTTAGGGGCATAAAAGTTTTTATTTTGTTCATAAAATTAGTCGTGTGATTTATAAAAGTTTTTGTTTATATAGTTGAATACGCTAAATACCACGAGACTTTTCACCCGACAGTTCTGGAACCATGAATCACATTTTCACGTACCTAGTCTTGTGCTTCCCACACATTATTGTGAAGACACACAACTACCATGGCATACGCGGGGTCCATCAGTTATTAATTTTATGGCTACAAGATAATCACTACTCTTAAAGGTCTTGGAAGCCACTGTGTGCTCATGTGATCAGTTTGGATTTGGGTTGAAGGTGTGTAATATATTTAAAAATCAACCAAAAACTTTAAAAGTTTGACATATGAATTACACTTATTTTCTTTCTTAATCTTACCTCGTAATTTTTTCACATGTCACCATCCTATAATTAGGTTGATTATTAGACATACAAATTAGGTTGATTTATCATTATCCGTAATATATACATCAATTGGGGTTTCTTTTCTTTCTCGATTCATACGAGTTTTTTCACTTTTTTTCACTTTTTTTACAATCTTAATGATCAGTGCTGGCTAAAGCATTTTGGTTGCCTTAAACGAGATCAAATTTGGGGCCTAGTTTCCTAGCATACGAAGTAAAGTGTCGGTGTGCGTGTGCCTCTGCCGTTGGTGGTTAACCGTGGTGCCGCTACAACGCCAATGATTCAGATTTACAGAAAAAATCAAACAGAATTTTTGAGCATAGGAATTAGGAAGCTGAGAGCATCAATGTATGATTTTTGGAGAACAGAAACAATATGATATAAGGGCAAGGGTGTAGTCTACTTATTTTATCGGCAAAAACCATCGGCAAGCATCGGCTACTCTATAGCACGTGTATCGGCTAGTTTCGGCAAGCATTATCGGCAAGTTTTGGCTATATATATCGGCATGTTTTTGTTCTTGTAATTTGGGGGTTTTTGATTGTGAGGCTTGATCTACGTTTTTCTTGGCTTCTATTTCCGGAATACGTGCCGATGCTCCTAACGTGATATATCACCCTTTTCGGTGAGATCTAAAACCCCCTTTTTGGGGTTTCTGGTCGTTGCCGGCCAAAAACGTTCACTATCTTTCCGGCCAAAACTTATTTTGGCTTGTGCAAGGGTGTAGTTGGCTATAGACTACTTGGTTGGTTCGGTTTTCCGGTGACCCCTTTTTTGGGGTTTCCGGTTTAATCGATGCACTATTGCTTGTTGGTTGATTCGGTTTTCCGGCGAAGCCCTTTGTTGGGTTTTCAGGTGAACTGCTTCTGCTACGGTGGCTGGTGGTTTTCCGGCGAGCCCTTTCTTGGGTTTTTTCGTTTACTGCTGCTGCTGCTCTTTTTACGGCGGTTAATTTTCCGGCGACCCTTCTTGGGTTTTCCGGTTACTGCTGCTGTATATTTATGTATATTTATCTTTTTACATTGCCGTTAATTGCTTGTTTGTGATTAGCTTGGTAGTGTTAGCGGTAGCGTTGCCGGATTTTGTTCCATTAAAGCAATAGGTAGCCGAAAAAAGTAGTTTTTAGCTGATGATGATATCATTGAACATTTTTTTAGGTTGCCGGTTAAATGGGCGATGATGATACAAATGTTCGTAAAAATGAGACTCGGATGATCCGGGACGTATCTTGGCGGGGTAAACCTTCGGGTTAGCAGCCATGGCGTCGACTTTCGAAATTCCCGACCCTCAAATTCTGAGCCCAAGTTTTATTTAAAAAAAAAAAATCACTTTTTTAGTTTTCCGGCAAGTTTGATTATTATTTTGGTTACCTTTGCTATGTTATAAAATTTGTTAAATTGGCAAGTCTTTTGGCACTATACCACCACTTTTTGCTAGTTTTTTACAACGACACGTGGCGGCTTGTGATTCGTCGATAGTTTGCCAATTTAACCAATTTGCCAATCTTTTGGCACTACACTCTACCTATATTTATAGCCAAATATTCAATCATAATAAGGGAAATTTCACTATAATTATGAGTCTTAAACGATGCCATCATAATCGACATAGTGCGTTTAATCTTTTGGGGTTAGGGCTGTATTTAAGGTGCATAAATTATTTGTATATTTACCATGAAAATCAGGGGATGGACTTTTAATATGGAAGGTACAAGTGTTTTTATGCACGTTAGGGCTGTATTTAGCATTTCCCTAATCTTTTTGCGCTCCCTTTTATTTAGGCGATTTTTTTTCTTTTTAGCTTGGCGTTGCTTCTATGGTTCTAATTAGATATTTTGATGTATACAAGTCTTTAGCAAAAATTGGGAGCCTTTGGGTTTTAGAGGCCCAAAGCTCATGCTTGACTTTAGTGTATATTTGAGCAGGCGTTGTGAATAATGCAACAAATATCTAGATTGTAACCGTACTATTTGCCATTAGCATGTTACTAATGTTTTTTTAAAAGAGGGAGATTCTCCAACTTTATAATAAAGTTTGAGAAACATTTGAACTTTGATTTTAATTTAATGGTCAAAATCTTCTTTACTTTAATAGTAAATTTGTTACCAACTTTAAAAGATCTATACCATATATATATATATTTATAAACCCTTATAAAAGTGTTAAATATATTTTAAGTAAGTTAAACACTTTTTTCAATATCTCCATATTGCTCTTAATTCATACATTACCTTTAATTTTATATCTCAGACAAACACTCTATCAAGATCTAACACACAGTCACTTCTTTTTTTCCTTCCTATTTACACACACGCATATCAATTCCTCTCTTACTCTTTTGTATTATCATCACCGTTTAACCATCACAACAACACGCGGGTACCAACCTTCTTATTAATAATACATTTTTTTCCTGCCGGTCAAATGCAAAATAAGCCGTATATAAAATAAGCACCAAAATAAGGTGGAAGAAACGGTGGGTTTTGTTCTTCCTCAATACCACTATTTGTCTACCTTACATTTTATATTTTCTTTAATTTTATTTAATTTAATTCCATTTTAGATCATCTGTCTTGTCACCGAAACAAATAAATGACTTTTGTCTTATTGTACTTTAGCAATATATTAATAGAGTTATGTTATGTTATAAATAGAAAATATAAGTTTATGGTTGTTTGTCATAATTGGTCTAGTGATATCCGATAAGTTTAGAGTTCAAGTTGAATTGAAGATCGACATAATTATTATAATAGGTTATAGAAATCACTTAGTTTGAACTTTAAAAGTTAATTTTTATATATTATTAATAAATATTAAATGGATGTCCATCTATGGTAACTAAATATTGGTATAATATTGAGAGGTTTATTTCTTGGAGACAACTCTATCTTTGTATCTATATAAACAATGTATTGATGAGATTAATAATTAGAATTCTCCATTCTCTCTCTATCTTTTCTTGTGTTCTTTATTATCTTCTATTGTTCTTGTTTCATAGTTTTACAACACGTTTTTTTTCTAGGTTTCGCTGGTCATGCAAATAGGCAGCCGACATCATCAAGCTAGGATTCAATATCATTATTAACCATCTTCGATTGAGGTAAGCCATCGATCATGTATAACATACACTATTCTTAATAGCTGTGTTTATAAATTGATTCCATGTTTGGTTAATTAGTTTTTATTTAATTAAAAAAAATCAACTTTATGTTACGAACAAAACAGGTTCATATTTGAGGTCGGTTAAACCAAAGCATTTAAGGGTACATGGGTTTGCTTGATTATATTTGAGAATTATAACACATTAAATCAAAAGATAATAAAAAAAAATTTATCATGTTGATTTTAAGCAACTTAATTTGACCGACAATTTAAAAATTAATTATAACACATCTCGAATCTTTGATTCATTGATCGTATATATTTGATTGAATACTTAGAAACAAAAAATAACCGTGAATATTTTTTTTAATTTTCTTTTGACGTTGATGGTAGAATGACATATAAAGTAAATTAAGATGTAAGACACTAATTTTCACATATCAAACTTTACGATCTATAATATATTTACACATTAATCTATTATTTATTTTCTAGCTTATTTAATTATTTAAATGAAGTGTGTGGCATGTTCATGTAATTATTATGGTCTATGCATATTAATGTATAACAATATCATATTATATGTGATTGCATGTATACGAGACTTACCGATAATTTATTTTAACAAATCAGATTACTTTCATGGCTAAGCTCTCAAAGTAATATTTGATCCATAAGAAAGTTTTGGAAACCGATCATGAGGTACATAACAGCATGTCACCATTTATTTGAAATATTTGTATTTTGAAAGAACCATGCGGAATATAGATACATATACAATAAAGTTAGTTAATCGCTTAATTACTATGTGTCTATGTCGTAGATGTTAATCTTTGAGTAGCCGTGGGGTTTACACATGAACCAAATTAGCAGATTTTGAAGGTGCATATGTCTTTTTATATGTAGCTAGCTAGATAAGTTATGATTTTATTTTTGATCAAAAATTTTGGAATTTAATTATCCTTTATCAAATCTGATGAGATATCTTTGGAATTAATTAATATCACTTTGATTTATCTTAACTTATATAAAAATTGTTACTTATGTTGTCTACGAATTATATTCTAAGGAATTACTTTCGGAAAAATCGACCATTAGTATAATTTATTAGTTCAAAACTATCATTAAATGAATTTAAAAACTTTGAATCAAATGTTTAAACTCTATATAATAACTTGGTCGGTTCTTGATTAATGGAATTTATTTGATGTCTACTTTAATTGATGACATAACTTTGTGAAACCATAATTGAAAAGAAAAAAAGAAAAAAAAACGTTTTTCATAAGCATAATCATATAGTTAGAGTTATGATACAGATGGAATTTTATTTTTGATCATGAGTTGCTTGCAATGTTCTCGCGATGGGTTAACTATTAAAAATACATGCTATCAAAAGTGTAGAAAAATAATATACGTTAATTGTCGTTGTGCTATCACTCGTATAATGCATTGATGTCATGCTCTAAAATACAAGAGACGTGTTTTTTTGCACGAACTAACTCAATATGATAATTTATTATGTTTTTATATAAGTTTTGATCGATACTTGATGTGATTTATATGTAACTAGTTTTAACTAAGATTATGATTCTTATGAGTAATATCGTAAATGGATACTGATTTATTATTTTGAATTGATATATAAGATCATGCAAATTTTGTTTTTAAAGATTATGTGATAGCATGGTGATTGATGTAATGAAAATGGACTAAATGTAATTTGTCGTTTATACTGATCGCGCTCAATGAGAAATATGTGCAACTTGAATTGTATGTTCACTTTATATGGTTATAGACAATGCAATATTACATTAAATCATGTGAAAGCTCTTGGGGCTACCATAAATTTGTCATGAGAAACAAATATTTTGAGATATGGTCATACATGTAGCTTGACGAAGCATAATGAGTTTAACGAAGGTTTATAGACTTTGATTATTTGATTACTTGGCATGACCGGTTGGACCATCCCGTGTCAATGATGATGCGAATATATAGAAGAATAAAAAGATTCTTCATAAATTGTGAATATTTGCTCTATAAGAAAGTATATGTCAAATACAATAAGATTAAATCTATGGAACATATGCAAATGAGATGTAAGTAGGCCTATACATCGTCCATATTGACCATTTAGTGTTTTAAAATCGATGCATCGTCTAAATGGGTCACCAACATCGCAACATGATGTTTGCGTAATTAATTGTTTATCTTGTAAGATTGGAAGCATGTTCCATATTGTATTGGCAATAATGATTAACTTGGATGATTATTTAGAGCAAAATGGATATGATTTGGGGCCATGTTATTTAACATGCAATAATATGAACTCGCATCATGACAATAGTGTTTCTCCCCATTAAAATTGGTTTATGGTCAGAAACCACATATGTCTCATAAAAGTTTTGAATGTGCAATATATGATTAAGTTGTTCCACCACAATGCACAAAGATGAGACTTCGATGAATGTTGGAAATAATGTTGGGAAAATAGACGTGCCTTGGAAGTGTGTAGGCTCATGCTTTGATTCAGTTCTAAACGGTCTGATTACACTAGACATTAGTATGGCTGTTTTGGGTATGAGTTGAAACATGAAAGAGGTGTACGTATTCAATAAAGCCATCATTGTAATATTTATTATAATTTAGTTTTCCCAACATTAGGGAAAGTGAAAAGCAGCTAAAGAAGCAAGAAAGAATTATCAAAGATTTTTACACCAATGAATATAAGCTTATAATTTGTGGGATAATTCATTCAGAATATTTAGTAATTTCCAACAATGTTAACTGACCAAAAAGCTGCTTATGCTCCGATTGATAATAAGTGATAGCAAAGTCGATTCCAAAATAAAAGCCTCAAAATAAAAGGAGCATAAAATTTAGATGGTCAAATTCGAGGTACAAAGACCCCAAAAGAGATAGATGATGAGAAACTAGACATGGAGGTTTTTGATAAACCCCGGGTACCCAGAAATAATGAGATCTCAATGAGTGTATCATGTCTAGAGAATTGTGGAATCGAAATATGAATAAAAACAACGTCGAGATTGATTGAATATGATAGCGCTAAGAGTATGTATAATGGTGAGGATCTTGAAAGCATGCATGCACATAAATTGATATGTTTGAATGATTGGCTAAGATGAAAAGACGCTAGTAGTTTGGGACATGGAGTCCAAGGACTTGAAAGTGCAGAAACTATATGGTGGAAGCAACTATTGATAAAGTCTGGCAATATGAGAAATTTTGATTCGCGTCTAAAAGAATAAGAATAGAGCTCATTTGAAATTGAGATTCCGTGAGGGATATAAAATGCATGAAGCATGTCTCGTGATTAAAAGTGATTGAAACACGTGTGAAAATTTCTCGAGAATATTGTTTGTCGTTGAAATTATTATGGTTGACATTTATAAAAAAAAAATCCGGATTTGGATATGATATATATTTTTTATGCAATTTTGATGATTTGAATATCGATGAAACTCTGAGGGAGTGTCCAATGGTAATTGAATTAATGAATGGGAGATGAACGACAAGGTTTGTCTTAATTTATGAATTTAATATCTTATGAATAAATCAATGTGCATCATGACAAATAAGAGAGAAAGATAAAAAATATACTTGATATTGATAATAAATGACGCTCATGATTATGAGGTCACATGATGCTTAAAATGCCCCTTTTATGACTTTTTAGATAATGACCACATTGTTGATTTAAAAGTGTCAATGAAACTCTTATTATTCTCACAGTTCAAACATGAATTATACATCATTTACCTTGAATTTATTGGCAACGTGTAATTTGTGAAGTACGAGGATGTACTTAATGAGATGCATGATGTATTACTAATCCTCAAACATGATATGTGAATATATGTGGAGAGAATAATATTTGAGGATTTCATTTGTACGAGAAGTAATAAAGTTTATATTGTTAAGACACTTCATATGTCATGCCTTAAAAATATTTGGTAATAATGAGAATTTTTAAGTGATGTGATCATGAGGGGGAAAAGATACGCGTTGCACTCTTTTTCCCTTGAGTAAGGCTTTGTCCCACTGGGTTTTCCTGTCAAGTTTTTTAACGAGGCAACATCCCCAAGCGTATCGAAAGAATTATGTACTCTTTTCCCTTCACTAGATTTTTGTCCCATTGGGTTTTATCTAGTAAGGTTTTAACGAGGCATAATGTCTTTTAATTGATGGACATCCACGGGGGAGTGTTATGAATAAATATTAAATGGATGTCCATCTATGGTAACTAAATATTGGTATAATATTGAGAGATTTGGTTTTTGGAGACAACTCCATCTTTGTATCTATATAAACAATGTATTGATGAGATTAATAATTAGAATTCTCCATTCTCTCTCTATCTTTTCTTGTGTTCTTTATTATCTTCTATTGTTCTTGTTTCATATTTTTACAACATTATAGATATTTTAGGAAAAGTATTTTAATAGTTTCATACATTTTGTCGTTGATTTTAACCTCTTCGGGGCAAATGTGTTGCGTCAAACATTGACAACTTGACAAAGTTTTTGACCAATAATGTAGTGCCATGTGTCCAGCAAGTTTTTGCCAATTTTTACCAAAACCTCATTATGAAGGGTGTAGTGCCAAAACCTTGCCAAGATGTTAAAATTTGCAAAACAAAAAAAAATGGTGGGGTCATAAAGGATAAGGGTGCAGCGCCAAACATTGACAATTTGAAAAGTTTTGGCAAGTTGAACAAAGAATAAGAACGCGCCACACGGCGTGTTGGTCTTCTTGTCAGAACTTGCCAAAACTAAGGGCATACTAAACCAAATTTTGCCAATAGTTGCCAAAATACCAATGCCGGAAAAATAATTGGTTGTCGGATTTTAGAAAAGTGACGGTTTTTCTATGAAAAAACAAAGTAAACTACTTGGGCTCAGAAGTTGGGGTTCGAGAATTCGAAAGTGGAAGACACCATTGCTGCCAACATGAAGGTTTACCCCATCAAGATACGTCCCGGATCATCTGAGTCATATTTTTACGAGCAATTTGTATCATCATCGCCCATTTAACGTAACATCAACCAAGTTATTGTTCAACGATATCATCACCGACATAATACTACTTTTTCGACCAGATATTGTTTTAATGGAGCAAAAGACGGCAACACTATAACGGAAAAATATTCGGGCAACGCTACCGCTAAGTTAACACTATCTAGCTAATCCCAAATATGCAACTAACGACAATATTAAATATCAATATACATATAATGATAAGCAAAAATAGTTAACCAGAAAAACAGAAAAGTGCTCACCTGAAAACCAAAGTAACCAGAAACCCCAAAAAGGGGTCACCAAAAAACCAAAGCAACATTACCAGAAACCCCAAAAAAGGGTAGCCGGACAACATGCAACAACGACAACTAGAAATCCTAAAAAAGGGTCGCCAGAAAACATGTAACAACAGCAGCAAGAACCGGAAACCCCAAAAAAGGGGTCACCGGAAAAGTAGCAGCAGCAAGATAGAAACCTCAAAAAGGGGTTATCGTAAAAGTGAACAACCATGGCTGTCGTCGCAAAAAGGGTGTAGTATGTTAGGAGCATCGGTAAGTCGTTTCCGGCATCAATTCCGACAATACAAGCCAAGAAAATGATAGTATTTGCCTCAAAATCGAAAACCCTTAAATTAAAAACTAGGTTTCTGGTCAAAGACAAGATTGGCACTAAAAAAAATAAAAATAAAAAACGGTCACATTCCACGCTACCAACGTTCACAAGGAGCGACCTAGTTTGACCTATATATATATATATAGCTAATGCAAAGTGTTGATGTTTGCAGATAGATATGGTACAATAAAGCTAAAAAGCTGATGTTTGCCAATGGAGAGAGCCGATGCAAAATGCCGACTGCACCCTTGCCCTAAGCTTGCATTTAGGAGCAAGAAAAGATGTAAATACTTGCCACAATCAACTAGATATGGCCGATTGAAGTTGCCAATGCTACTTATCAATTCTTGTCAACGAAAAGGGTACAATGGAGCCAACATTTCAATACTTGCCGATGAAAGAAGCAGTTATAAAATGCCGATTGCACCCTTACCTTTAATGACACGCTTGGTTTGTAAGAAAATACTCCTTTTAAAAGAAAGAGTTTTTGGCCTTGCAATATACGGAGTATATGTAAGAAAAATCCACCAATTAGTAAATTGTGAATTGTAGTCAAATTATAAATATTTGTAATATGTGTGTCTGTGTGATATATAGATAGCTTTCTAAAAAAAATATACATATATTTAAAAAAAGTGCTATTATAGATACACCGTCAAATATTCATAAAAACACATCTTAAATGCCTCATTTTATGTAAAACGTCGTGTTTATCGCCCCGTTTTTTATAAAACGTCGCGTTTGGCCGATGTGTAGATAGTAAAAGCTATAAGGAGAATTAAACGTGGTCTGACACACATGTCGATCTGACACACATGTCAGCCATTCCCACGTTTTAGGTACCGTTTTACATAAAACGCTGCGTATTTAGGTTAAACGGAGCCTAAAACGGGGGAATGACTGACATGTGTGTCAGACTACGTGTAATTCTCCTTATATCTTTTACTATTTACACACTGGCCAAACGGAACATTTTATATTAAATAAGGCGATAAACACGACGTTTTATATGAAACGGCTCAGTTTCGAATATGTTTTTAGGAACCGTTTGTGTGTATACTCTAGATAGCCGCTTGCTTTAAAAATCATGATGATGTCCATTCCTTGATGTTAAAGGGATTTCCAATTGATTTTTGCTCTTTCAGAAAATCATTACTAACGACAATAATATTTTTTTGTCTTCTTGAAAAGTGAACTTATTTTTTGAAATAATATAAAACAAAATCTATATTTTGCTAATAGCTAATACACGCTTCCACTAATCTGATCCACAAGTTTATTAAATGGAAAAATGAATATAAGGTTTTCCGACATTTAAACTTGGGAAGTAATATATGTACATCACTTTTTAACTATCTACAACAATTGTATTTTTTTTACTGCACAGTGTATAATTATACAATGCTTGTATTTTTGTGGATAGCTAAAAGTAGTTATAGATATATCACTTTCCTTTAAACTTAAATGTGGAACACCTCACATATTTATTTTTTTTAATTTTTTTGTTTAATATATAAATATTTGGGCCCCCAATTAATTTCATGGATTAAAGAAACTACTATGTGAGTGTTTCAACTTAAATTTAGATATCTAATAACCTTATATTATCATAATATTACAATCATTTTTGGATAACTAATTAAGTGCATAAAAAACTTGCAAAAATATACAACTACGTACGCAATGAATTATCTTGACAAGCCAAAGTATACCAAATAGAAGAATTGATGAAGTGCTATACATGTTTTACTCATCTTGTACAAAAATTGAATTTACTATGTGTTGACTAAACTGCCAAAGTACAAATTTTGAATTTGCTTAATGTTGACTCTATTGACTTACCAAAATTCTCAAATATCATACGAGTAAAAACTACTCGTTTGAACATGATTCTACTTATCCGATTTTGTCGTATGCTTTATTGTGATATGAATTATTCTTAATATTATTGATACAATGAAGGTCTTTATATAGCCAAATATGAAACAAATAACTTAATAAACAAGAATCCTAATTAACTTTATGAATAAGAAATATAATTTACTTATATACATAGTTTTCTTAATACGTCATCTCAAGATGGCTGACCCGTCAAGGAAGTCCATCTTGGACTTGAACTCGAAATCTTAGACTTGAGACTTGAAATTGTAGACAACTTCCTTAATACGCCCCCACAAGATGATTGACCACATCTTGGACTTGAACTTGAGAAACATTTATCTTTGACTACTCGTTTTATTATTGAGGTAGTGAAGAACCCGATAAAGGGACTGAAAATTTGATTTTTTTTTTTTGTGATGAAAAAAAATAGGTTGCTCATTGGAGCAAAAAGAAAAAAAACTGTACGAACTGAAACCGGCCACTACGGTATGAGCAAAGAGAGGCTGTTGCGCATTATTTGAAGGCAACAAGTCAAATAAACCGACCACTACGGTATGCGCTGAGAGAGAATGTTGCACATTATTGAAGCAGCAATACTAAAGAAAACGACCATTACGGTATGGGCTTAGAGAGCCTGTTGCGCATTGTTTGAAGGCAACAAGCTGAAGAAATTGGCCACTACGGTATGGGCTAATGAATGAAATTGATCGTGAGAGCTTTTGATTATTGAAACCGGTCACTACGGTATGGGCTGAGGGAAAAAAAATTGAAACCGGCCATTACGGTATGGGCTTGAAAGCCTGAGAGGCTACTGCGCATTATTGGAAGACAGTAAGTTGAAGAAAAAGGCCACTACATTATGCATGAGAGGAAAAAAAAATGAAAAATTAACCAGCCGCTACGATATGGGCATGAGAGAAAAAAAATAACTGACCACTAAGATATAGACGTATGGATGAGATTGCTTGTTGTAGCGAAATGACTTTGAAAAACAAAAACTAATTACTTTGACTTTGAGGAATTGACTAAAAACTTAGATATATTATTGTTTATATTAACCTAAATTCTCCGACTACATGCTTAAAAATAAAACGAAACAAAATTGGGGTTTACGAAAAACGATCTACAGAATTCTTTTATGAATAAACCTCACCTAAAACACTTTGACTTTATTGATTACGAATTTTTTTTCTTTGGTTGGTACAAATGAAACAATGGATAAAAAAAAAAAACTCACTTTCGAAGACGATTGATCTACAAAAATATATGATAGGGTTTTAATCAAACTTTTTCATTTTTTGAAGAACAATTTGCTCGTTGGAACGGATTTGACTTTGAATACCATATTGAGATGTAAATTGTTTTTAATATTATTAATAAAATAAAGGACTTTATATAACCAAATACAATTGTTAAACAAGAAAACAAATAACTTAATGAACAAGCATGGTAATTAACTTTATGAACAAGAAATATAATTTAACTATATACATAGTTCCCTTAATATTCTTTAGCCTCTATGGCCGATAATATGTCGACACATTGATGAATCAAGCCCAAGTTTATTATCGGAAATGGAATTCATTTTATTTTACGTTTTTAAAAATTCATTATCGGAATTAGAAGACTATTTTATATTAATAGATTTTTGAATTGAATATAGAAATTTTGATGGCGTTATTTAAAATGGTAAAATGATATTTGCATTTATATTGTTTTGGAATCCAAAAAAAATAAAATAAAATGTGTAGTCATTGGGGAATTAATTTAGATATACTAAATGGATTAATCGAGTATATATGTGACAATTTCCTCTATATACAATTATACATGATACGTCCCAATTAAGATGTTTAATAACGTAAGGAGGTTTCATGTAAAATTAACCTTATATGAGAACATTAATATACTTAACTATCAACCTTCTTGGAGGTGTTTCGTATTTTCGTTAGGATTTTAAGAAGAAATTAAAAAAAGAAGACAATAATACCTAAGAAAAGAAGTAAAAAAAAAAAAAAAGAGAAAAGGTTGCAAGCCAGAGTGAACGTGTGGAAATTGGAAAAGGAGCTATTGCAGGCACCTGAGGTCAGATATATATTGTCATACAATACAGGCCCACACGTGCGTGTAAAAATGTATATATATAGGATTTGACCCAAGGTCCCAAATTTCGACGGACCATGACTCATTAACTCGTAACTGTGGTCCATGCTCCAATGCCCTAATCATACTATGATGATAAACCAATATATTAACCTATTTCCATCTAAAAAAGTTATTCTAATAAAATAAATTTGCTAGGATTTCAAAATGATAAAGAGGGCAATGACACCCATATCTTACCATCCCGCCTATATTTTTAAGCGAAAGGTTAGGTAAAACATACAATACCTATATTAGGTAAAGTAGAGAGACATTATGTAAAATTCAAGAGGAGGTTATGTAAAATTCAGGGAGGGTTTTATATGTTTATCAAATTCAAAAATTTAATTTGTAACTTTTTTTAAATTAGCAGTACCTAAACTTAAGTAAAGTCTGCGGTGCGAATCATTTTCCCATATTTTTAACCAATCTTTTGATTTTGTTGGAATTATCAACCCACACTACATCTCAACCCACACTACATTTATTTATTTCTTAAAAACTTTTTTCACATTTTAAATGGTCAATGGTTTTTCTTCTAGCAATTATGACTTCAACCAATCCCCAAACCCACAATGGCTTTTAAACCTATGAAACTAACATCAATCCATGCCCAACTCATGTTGATGGCGCCAGTGTTCCCCATGGGTTGGATGTAACTCGTGTTCCAACCCATGTCCAATGACAACGCTGTATTAAACCCTCAAAGCTCGTTCATTATTCACCACAACTAGGACGTAAGATATACATGGTTTGTTGCGAAAGCTTATTAGATGTAATGGTAAATATTGATTAATTAACAACTTAAAACTTCATTGAAGATATCAAATGCTAGATTACAAGATTCGAGTATATGTAAACTTGACCTTCATGGATTAATAGCATTAAAGTTACAAATAAACCCAACGACATATCTTGTAAAAATTAAGCACTATCTATATAATGGTTGCAAAAATATACAAATCAAGCACATACACGGGTATGCCAAACAATCCATGACGGACTTCATTCAAAACCAAACTCATAATATTATAGAATATAAATGCATATATTATACTACAATTTACAATTTAAATACTAAGGGTGGTCATTATATATGGATTGAAGTCTAAGAAATTGCAAATTAAATCAAACGACCTCGTATTATTATTGAAATTGATTTGGTTAGGGATGAAAATTTATAATACAACATGCAACATTACCAATACACACGACACGAAATTAACAGATTTAGCCTGCGACAAAATGGGTTTAATTAGGTCATATACGACTTCAAGTTAAACCCATTTACAACCTGCCTAAAACTTTGAAGGGAGTTCTTTTACCATACATAAATCTACCTAATCTAAATATGATTTGGTTTGATCAAATTCGAACCGATATCAAATATCAACTGAAACACATCAATTACATACATTTAAAATAATATTACAATGGCGTACCAGCATATATACCTTGTATAAATTGTCAATTCTAGCTAGGAAGGCAAAGTTATTCAATAGCAATTGCGTGCTCATAGGTTTTCTATAGCTACTAATTAAAAATTAGAGTTATTAGTCTAGTGAAGAAAACACAAATAATAATTGAAATACTAATTAGTTTTCTAAACATAATATCTCAAAATGACAAAATGTGAGTCATGTAGGATGTAGCTGAACCAAATGATCAAAATATATATAATTAAAAAACTAATTGTACTAGATTCTATTATACTATTACGAATTGTCAAATTTTAATAATAATGATTCGAAAATTTTCTGGAAATACGTACTAATAATTCTCAATAATGTAAAATTCATTTATTAAAATAATACTATACTGTGGGAGTAACAGGAGCAGCTTCACTAGAAATAATAATAATGCCACCATCCCCACCACCGTCATCATCCACCACCGACGTAGTTGCTGCGGAGGCGCTAGCCGAAGTACTGACAGCACCACTTCTTTTTCTCTTTTTCTTTTCATATGGAATACCTCTTGCTTTTGCTTGACTATCTTTAACTTCCCTTAAATATATCCTCACGGCTCTTGCACCAAACGGGTTCGACTCGGGCTGCCCACCGTTCTCCTCGTAGGCAGCCCGAAGCCGCCCGATGAGCGCATCGAGGCTGCCCCATGCTTGTTTTAGTGCACAAGCACATGGTGCTGGCGGGTTCGGGAAGCCAAAGTACGGACAACCAGTCACGTGCACTTTTGTCTTCCCGAACTGGTCAAGGTACTTGAGAAATTCAATCACGTGGGCGCCGCTACACCGTGCAAGCGTTAGCGGCGGTTTGTGGTTTTTCAAGTATTGCAAGAACGTGTTCCAGTCACGACGTTTCTGGGACTCGTATCTACTTGGTGGTTGATTTGCAGCGGAAGACCTTGATCTTCCAACAGCAAGTTCTGTTGTACTACCATCAGGATTCGGCGGACCAGATGGCCCGCCAGATCCTGATGGTAAATCCATATATAGGAAGGATTAAAAATTTCCTGTTTTTGGGGGTTTTGGATTGATTGATTAATTGTGGGGAGGGTGGTGTTTCTAGAGAGAGGAGAGGAGAGGAGAGAAGTGGAGAAAGTGAGATGATGGGACGTAATATAGAAAAGAAATATGAATGAAGGCTCCTCCTTACTCACCAGGGGCAATATTCAATACACCTATTATTCTTGTAGGATCCACATATTTCATTTTAAAAAAAAAAAAATATATAGTCATGGACATATTTTTGCATGGTTTAAATTAGCTTCATTAGCAAAAAAGTTACTTTATTTAATTTGCAGCCACTGTTTCATGTTTTAATCATATTGTCCAAAGTCTAACGTAACAGCGAACCAAACTAATGTTGTAATAGAGCTTTCATTGTTATATTTATATATATCTTCATTAATTTGCAGTCAAACTTTAAAGGTTACCATGCATGAATATTTTTACCATACCAAGAAACTGATGAGAAACTTTATCTAACTGCAATACTTTGATCCATTTACTTCAAAAGGCTTCGATCAACTTCAGTTGTATTTTATATTGGGAAAGGCAGGTAAAAGTTAACTTTTGGTTAAAATTAACTCAAAACAACAACAAGACCAAATCTCTACATGCATGGTATATATAAGAAGTGAGATGTAAAAAGTTTTGTCTTTTATCTAAAGGTAGAAAAACCGTTTCTATAAGAATCTCTGGCCAAAATAAATATACCAGGAGAGTACAGTATTAAGAGTTTAAAAACTATACTTATCTTTTGAGTATTACCTGGCTACATTAAAAATAGAAAAAGGAATAACGAAAATATAACTTTGGTTAAACTAGCTCAAATTCAAGAACTAAACATATATATGAAATCGTAGGCTGAAACTGCTTGAAATTCACCGAATGGGCGTTTTAATCTAATACTACATTCTCCTTCTTTCTTAACCTTCAACTTCTTCGGATCCTCTTTAAGCAAGAAGTGCGATGTGAAGGCCTGGGTTAAGCAAATATCTTTCTTCAATGGTAGATTTCACTCCATTCAGCTTGATCACCAATAGTGCACTAAAATGGCACCGGAGAGTCGGCAACCTAGTTCGCCTAAGATCGAATCATCTATGATTGAGACTACAAACTCTGTATGTCTAGCTATACAAGGTATGGATTTAGTTGGTAATTTTTACTTGGTTCAAACGTTGCTGATTTGGTTAATACAATAAAATATGCCTCACCCTTTCCTCATGGTACTACTTTGCTATCGGTTACCCAGGAGTATCTAGCCTTGCAAGGTGGTCCTTGTTGATTTAAAATTTCTTATTTTGAGATAAAATGCCTATAATAAGGTAAAAAATAGTGGCTAGGAAGGTTATAGTAGCGAAAGCCATTGGAAATTTTAGTTTATACTATGGAAAAGTCTGTTTTGTTACTAATGGAAAGGAGTAGTGATCCACAAACAACGAAAATTTATTTTTTGCCTATCTCTATCCCGATGAGCCGAAACCAAAGCTCTTATTTTTTGTTGAGTAATAGTTTGAGTAAGTCTTGAATGAGCCCCCCAAAAGCTTGATGCAAATAAACGAACATCATGAGCGACAACGAAGCCAAGCTGGATAGGCTTTTTATGTCGAAAACCTCAAAACTAGTTATCTTATAGTGGACAACTAAGGCAAGCCTACTCAACTAATCTATGTGGGAAATGGCCCAAATAAATCCAACGAGTTATTAATAATCCTGTTAGACATAAAAAAAGTAGCTAATATCCCCTTTTCTGACGAATCAGTCAAACCATCTCCAGGTACATAAACAGTTTGAATAAAAGTTATGGACCCCTCTTTGGTAGAACTAATTCTTTCTTGGAAAGAACCCATTTCGGTACTAAGGGTAGGTTGATAACCAATCTCCCCTCCCTTTTACTAAACCATGGGGAGCCCCTAGTAGTTTACCAGATAAATTGAGTTGTCGTGACGAGACCTTTCTTAGTGGAACATCGGAATTCTCTTACTCACGAGACTGTCGGATCAGACACCCAACTAATCACACACTAAGCATAGCAAATTTATAAAAAGATTAATTTGAGTTTTATTAAACTCTATAAAATTATAATTTATAATTGTTCATTTTTTTACCACCTAACGAGAACCAATCCCAGATAAACGACATAAAGTACATGTGATCTCGTGATTAGACGAAGAGATTATTCCTAAATTTCTCGCAAAGAACATGAAAGCATCCCGAAATGCTCTTTCGACGAAACTCCGGTGCCCAGTTGATATGTGATATGATTGCATCGCGATGTCTAAAAACATGATCTAATAGATCGTTGTATCGAGTAGCTGGATCATAGTCTCTTACCATAAAAATGGCTGAATGCGCAACAGCGCACAAGAAATCACAAAGAGGAGAAAACACTTTTTCGAGACGGGCATCTATCTAATGAACAGAACGGTTCTGGTATAAATGAAAGAAAAAAGGGACGGGATCACAATGAGGGTTAGGAAACTAGGCGATAATAGTTCCTCCGCATCCCAAAGTGCGTTGCCCTCCTAGGCGCGCAACGCTAAGAAATCCAAGCCAACCCACTAACGAAGAGATCTTGGCGGAATTGCCAAATATGAAACTAAGCACAACTTTGCAAAGAAATAGCCCCACTTGTTTCTAGAGCAGAGATGAGAAACATGCTCAATATCATTTGATTGGCAACCTCAACCAGAGAGATCAACCTGCGCCTTTGATGTAGGCCCAATGAAAAGTTTTCCGATACCGGAACTGAATGGAATTGTCACTTTCCAAAAATGCTTTCTGAAAAGAAAGAAGGTTCATTTTCCCACGTAGTTCGTCAGCTTTATTTATTGGTCTGAGCAAGATACGACTTAATTGAAATTAATTACACAAAATCTTTCCGCGAACTTTTGTGTATTTTAACCTATTCCGGTTGACCAATTCGTGCAATATCTAATCCAGAATATAGGCTTGCTTTTGCCATTTCCCGATAGTACATTTATGCTCCTATGACTTGATCATCGCATAATATTTTGTTAGTTTAATAGATACATATATAATACCACAACAATAACATTAGTTAAAAAGATTTCTACCAATATTAAAAGTTATCTTGATATTATAATTTGTATACTAGCTATTACTAATTGGTTTCATTCACTTACCATATTCCCCCTCTAGTTTAATATAGCACCCAATTGAACCATCTTTAAAGTGACATAGTGGTTAATATATATCTTTTTCCACTATTCTACTAAGTTTGATACAATGAGCGAATGTGTAAAGTAAGTATCCTACGATCAAACCAAAACATGGAATAGGTAATATGGCAACTTGCAATTAAAATGTAATTAGCTAGGATGCGTATCAAATAGAAAAACTTTGCCTGAGCATAAATCATATGAATGTAACTTCTCAACTAGCTAGGAGTTAGTAGTAACACGACCAACCCAATCTACAATGGGAATTTGTCAATGGGCCAAACGTTTTGTTTGAAAGAACAACTATGACATGTTGGCTGGAAACGATATAAGGAGATGATCAGGAATTGCCCAGGGAACAATCTGAACACAGAATCAGTGGTTGAGATCTTCTATGATGGGTTGCTAAAGAGAACTCGAAGGGAATTAGCCGGGGCATTTGGAGGTAGTTTGAACAATGTCACCCCAGCGGAAGGATACAAAATCTTGGATGATATGGCCAAGGAGTTCTCTGATCGCGATGAGCTTGTAAGCAAGAGAGCTAGTGGTAAGACTGTGGCGAAGTTAGAGAGTAGTGAAGAATCAAGCTTGGTTGCTGAAGTCAAAGCCCTCACAAAGCAGATGAACGAGAGGTTTGACAACCAAGATGTGAGATTCAAAAACATTAAAAGGGATGTTAAGGTGATTGTTGATGGGTGTGACTACTGTGGGGACATGCATTACTCGGAGGATTGCCCGGATAAGCTTGCACAAGAAGTTAACTATGTCCAGAATCAGCAAGGGAACTTCAATCAGAGTACCGGTTATCAAAATCGGTCATCAGGTACTTCTTTTCCTTCATCTAATTTTAATGCTAATAATTCTGGTTTTAGTGGAAGTAGGTTTAGTAGGTTCAACAGTCAGTAGAATGCGAATGCTGAATTGAGAGATATCATGAAGGACTTGGTAGGTGCTCAGAAAGCTACTAATGAGAAGATGGCCTCCAATGGGATGCTATGACTACTAGGTTGGATAGATTGGCAAATAAGCTTGAACAAAGTTCGAAGAGTACTCAAGCGACGTTTCAGGATATTGAGGCAAAGCTTGAAAGGCTAGGAGCGTCGAACAGGCAGCCCGGTACTTTACCGAGCAATACCCAGCAGAATCCTAAGCCTCAACAGAACAATCAAGGATCTGGAACCAAGTATAACCATCCAAATGCTAGGAATGAGCAAGTCAATGCTATCACAACAAGAGCAGGTAACACTTATAACTCTGCAAATGCTTTACCTAATGTTGTTACTCCTCTTGTGTAGGTTGAACAAGAAGGAACTGTGGATGAGGAGATCGAGATGGATCCGAACCCAGCCGTGAAGGTCCCGGCCGTTCCATCTAAGAATGTTGAGAAACCTACTGTTGAGACACCTCCGGTGAGGCCCTACCAACCGAAAGTGCCGTTTCCTCAACGATTAAGACGAGGGAAGATCAAGGAGAACTTTAAGAAATTCGTTGAGTTAATTCAAAATGTTAACATTTCTGTTCCGTTAGTTGATCTCCTTGCAGGTATGCCCAACTACGCGAAGTTTCTTAAAGATCTTATTTCGGATAGGAAAAAGCTACAAGAAGACAAGACGGCGGTCATGAGTGCCGAAGTTTCCGTAATAATAAAGAACGAGATACCCCCTAAGCTTGATGATCCAGGGAGTTTTCTTATTTCTTGTTCTTTTGGTGTTGAGTTGTATAAGGCATTGGCCGATCTTGGGGCCATCATTAATTTAATGCCTTACTCTGTTTATAAAAAGTTGTCTCTTGGTGCATTGACCCCGACCCGCATGAGCATTAGGCTTGCGGATAGATCATTCCAATATCCCATGGGGATAGCGGAAAATTTACAGATTAAAGTGGGTCATTTGATTTTCCCGGTTGATTTTGTTATTCTAAAAATGGAGGCGGACATTAATGTGCCTCTAATCTTAGGCCGACCATTCCTCATGACCGCGGATGCTATCATTCGGGTCAAGGCCAAGGAAATCTCTCTAGGTGTCGATGATGACCGAGTTGTTTTTAATGTAGATAAAGCTCTTAAGCATCCGTACTTATGTGATGAATCTTGTTTCAGGATCGATGTGATCGAGGAGGAAGATGCTTTGGAAAAGGAGTTTATGGACTATTTGGATATGGAAGATGGACAAGCTGTGTTAGCTTGTAGTGAAGAAGAGCATGCGTTGGTTGAAGAAATGATGCATGAAATCATGGCTCTTAATGTTGATGAAACTCCACCGGAAGATGAATCTTTCGAAGAGATCAAAGTTGATAGAAGCATCCGAGTGGCCAATTGGGTGGAGTCATAATGGGGGCATTTGTCAATCTCTCTTTAAGCAAGTTAAAAGCAACAAGACACTCCTTATCAAAAACAAACGAGACATCTTTCTCTAACAACTTAGTCATAGGCCGGGTGATTTTAGAAAAATCTTTTATAAATCTACGGTAAAACCCCGCATGACCAAGAAAGCTTCTAACAGATTTAACATTCCTGGGTGGAGGTAACTTACTTATATCATCAATTTTAGCTTTGTCAACCTCTAACCCTTCCTTAGAAACTTTATGTCCCAAAACTATACCCTCCTTGACCATAAAGTGACATTTTTCCCAATTCAAGACCAAGTGTGCCCGTTCACACCTTTCCAACATCTTGTCAAGACTTTTTAAACAATTTTCAAATGAACTACCAAAAACTGAAAAATCATCCATGAATACTTCCATGGAGGTTTCTATCATATCCTGAAAAATGGCATTCATGCAACGTTGGAAAGTCCCGGGTGCATTACAAAGACCAAATGACATCCTCCTATAGGCATAAGTGCCATAGGGGCAAGTGAAGGTGGTCTTCTCTTGATCTTTCGGGTCTATGGGTATTTGGAAGTACCCGGAGAACCCGTCCAGAAAACAAAAATACTCATTCCCGGCGAGCCGTTCGAGCATTTGATCGATAAAGGGCAATGGGAAGTGATCCTTGTGGGTCGCATCATTTAGTTTCCGATAGTCAATACATACCCTCCACCCCGTGACAGTTCTTGTGGGAATTAATTCATTTTTGTCATTTAAAACAACAGTCATCCCACCCTTCATCGGTACACAGTGCACCGGACTTACCCATGAACTATCCAAGATGGGGAATATGATTCCCGCATCTAATAATTTCAAAACTTCTTTTTTAACAACATCCTTCATGTTTGGATTCAACCTCTGTTGTCTTTGCACAATAGGTTTAACATTATCAACAAAATTAATTGTGTGCTTACAGAATTCTGGACTTATACCCGGAATATCGGAAATCTTCCATGCAAAGGCCTTTTTATGGGCCTTCAACACGGTAATAAGCCTAGATTTCTCATCCTCCATAAAGGAAGATGAAATGACAACGGGGAGAAAAGATGTACCTTCTAAATATGCATACTCCAAATGATCCGGAAGTGGCTTGAGTTCCAAATCGGTTGGAGGGCTCTCAACCGATGTAGGCACTCGGATGCTTCTATCAACTTTCGGTGGAGTTTCATCAACATTAAGAGCCATGATTTCATGCATCATTTCTTCAACCAACGCATGCTCTTCTTCACTACAAGCTAACACAGCTTGTCCATCTTCCATATCCAAATAGTTCATAAGCTCCTTTTCCAAAGCATCTTCCTCCTCGATCACATCGATCCTGAAACAAGATTCATCACATAAGTACGGATGCTTAAGAGCTTTATCTACATTAAAAACACCCCGGTCATCACCGACACCTAGAGAGATTTCCTTGGCCTTGACCCGGATGATAGCATCCGCGGTCATGAGGAATGGTCGGCCTAAGATTAGAGGCACATTAATGTCCGCCTCCATTTTTAGAATAACAAAATCAACCGGGAAAATCAAATGACCCACTTTAATCTGTAAATTTTCCGCTATCCCCATGGGATATTGGAATGATCTATCCGCAAGCCTAATGCTCATGCGGGTCGGGGTCAATGCACCAAGAGACAACTTTTTATAAACAGAGTAAGGCATTAAATTAATGCTGGCCCTAAGATCGGCCAATGCCTTATACAACTCAACACCAAAAGAACAAGAAATAAGAAAACTCCCTGGATCATCAAGCTTAGGGGGTATCTCGTTCTTTATTATTACGGAAACTTCGGTACTCATGACTGCCGTCTTGTCTTCTTGTAGCTTCTTCCTATCCGAAATAAGATCTTTAAGAAACTTCGCGTAGTTGGGCATACCTGCAAGGAGATCAACTAACGGAACAGAAATGTTAACATTTTGAATTAACTCAACGAATTTCTTAAAGTTCTCCTTGATCTTCCCTCGTCTTAATCGTTGAGGAAACGGCACTTTCGGTTGGTAGGGCCTCACCGGAGGTGTCTCAACAGTAGGTTTCTCAACATTCTTAGATGGAACGGTCGGGACCTTCACAGCTGGGTTCGGCTCCATCTCGATCTCCTCATCCACAGTTCCTTCTTGTTCAACCTATACAAGAGGAGTAACAACATTAGGTAAAGCATTTGCAGAGTTATAAGTGTTACCTGCTCTTGTTGTGATAGCATTGACTTGCTCATTCCTAGCATTTGGATGGTTATACTTGGTTCCAGATCCTTGATTGTTCTGTTGAGGCTTAAGATTCTGCTGGGTATTGCTCGGTAAAGTACCGGCTGCTTGTTCGACGCTCCTAGCCTTTCAAGCTTTGCCTCAATATCCTGAAACGTTGCTTGAGTACTCTTCGAACTTTGTTCAAGCTTATTTGCCAATCCATCCAACCTAGTAGTCATAGCATCCCATTGAGAGGCCATCTTCTCATTAGTAGCTTTCTGAGCACCTACCAAGTCCTTCATGATATCTCTCAATTCAGCATTCGCATTCTGCTGACTATTGAACCTGCTAAACCTGCTTCCACTAAAACCAGAATTATTAGCATTAAAATTAGATGAAGGAAAAGAAGTACCTGATGACCGATTTTGATAACCGGTACTCTGATTGAAGTTCCCTTGCTGATTCTGGACATAGTTAACTTCTTGTGCAGGTTTATCCGAGCAATCCTCCGAGTAATGCATGTCCCCACAGTAGTCACACCCATCAGCAATCACCTTAACATCCCTTTCAATGTTTTTGAATCTCACATCTTGGTTGTCAAACCTCTCGTTCATCTGCTTTGTGAGGGCTTTGACTTCAGCAACCAAGCTTGATTCTTCACTACTCTCCAACTTCGCCACAGTCTTACCACTAGTTCTCTTGCTTACAAGCTCATCGCGATCAGAGAACTCCTTGGCCATATCATCCAAGATTTTGTATCCTTCCGCTGGGGTGACATTGTTCAAACTACCTCCAAATGCCCCGGCTAATTCCCTTCGAGTTTTCTTTAGCAACCCATCATAGAAGATCTCAACCACTGCTTCTGTGTTCAGATTGTTCCCTGGGCAATTCCTGATCATCTCCTTATATCGTTTCCAGGCATCTACTACATCTTCCCCTGGATCTTGAGTGAATGATCGGATCTTTTTCTCCAACTGTCTCTGAGTCCTTATAGAATAGAACTCATCAATAAACCCAACACGAAGCTCATCCCAAGTTGTATACAGATCATCTGGTTGCTCCTTTAACCATGCCTTAGCTCCTCCACATAAAGTGAGTGGAAAAAGTTCAAGCTTCACATTATCATCTTGGTTCGTGCCATAGTGATAAAACCTACAAATCTTCTCGAACCTCTCTAAATGCCCATATGGATCATTATTAGTCACCCCATCAAACTTGTCTTCCTCCACACTTTTCAAATGACTTCCTTTAAGAGAAAAGTTAACTCCAGTGGTTGGAAGGCGAATAGGAGTGCCCCTATTAGTAGGGACATTTCTCCTACGGTCACCGTAAAGACGGTTATTGGGGTTTTCCGGTTCTCAATCACCCATTCTCCTGGCTCTGACTGGTTGAGTTGCCTGAGGATTTTCTCTAGGAATCTCGGTTAAATCCGGTTGATGAGTTTTATCCCGATTATGTTCTTCCCCTGAGCTATCACCAGTTTTGAACAAACCACTACCTTCGGAAAATTTAGGACTTAAGTGCACCTCGGACGTTGAACCTTTCTTTGAGTAATATTGATCCAAATCTACGTCCGGGTGGTCACGGTTTTCGGTGTTTGAATCTATGTTTCCGGTGTTTGAGGGCTCCGTGTTGTTTGACCTAAGTAAGCGTCGTCTGGCTTTCCCTGGATTAGATTGAGGACTAAGCAAAGGTCTACCAGAGGCTCTTGTGTTCATCAACTAACAAAGCACTTGCACAAGCACCACAAGAAAAACCGTTAACCGCACCAGAAACTAACAAAGTAAAACTAAAACAAAAATAAAATCTATCTATTAAAGACAATTAACTTCCTCACAAATGAATGCAAGGAAGGATCGAATCACAAAAGTAACAATTACTTAATTCAAGTCCCCGGCAGCGGCGCCAAAAACTTGATGTGCGAAATCTAGCTTTAAAATTTATAAAACACGAATCACTGGAAAACTGACTACAACACACTCACGGGCAGTGTACCCGTTCGTATGCAGTATAGTAACCGGCAAATCCGAGATCGTTCACAAGGACTTTTTGTAAGCAATTGTTTTAAGAAATGCGATTCAAGAGAAAAGGGGGGTTTTGTGACCGAATTGTCACTTTGCAAAGTCAGTTAAATTTGTTACTAATCCCTCAGGATTAATCGAAAGAAGTGTTTGTTGTTTTAAACAATAGTTTAAAGGTCACCCATCTTGATTTTGCTCGACAAAATGTTAAGATTGCACGTTTGATGAAGTTTAAATTCAATTTAGTGATTAAACGATCGAGACTCAAATTAATCGCCAACCCCGTACCCGTCAAGTTAACAACTTATTCGACTCTCTTGTATAAACTAGTTTCATTATTAAGACCGGTACCCCAAGACGCCTTTTTATAACTTCCCTAGTTTAACAATGGTTTTGATCATTTCAGATAACAATTTTGCCTATCGATTATACCCAACCGTCAACCCGTTAATTCTTATCAAATATTGATTACCCTCTACCGTACCCGTCATAGAACCAATTGCTTCTAACCAAGCAATCAAAATAACTTATACCCAAATCCTAGTCGTCACTAAGCAATGAATACAAATTATCCGCAATCAATAATTGAATAACAAAGAATTAATAGATTAAGATCACGACAAAACGTTAAATCAAATCACTTGAATTAATAAATATTGTGCAATCCCTACATAATGTCTCACTCCATCAAGATGGATGAAAAAGTGATTAGCCACTCATATTAAATATGAAATAACAAATCAAAATAGAAGAATTCATCGTTACCGAATACAAAGGAATGAAAACGAATAACGGAATTGATCCAATCGTGCTTGAAATCCTTAAAGAAGGTTGAATACAAGAAAAACCTCAAAAAGTGCTTCCAAAAACGGCTGAAATATGACTTAGGGTTTCTAAGTTATCAAAAGATGTTTTAAAATTCGTCCAAAAGAGTTTTTATATAAAGTCCACGCGTAACTGCCGTTATAGACTTGTAACTCCCGTTACACGGGTTAACTTCCATTCTTTGCAGATTTCGTCCTTCAGCTACTAACGGGCGTTAAGGATTTGTAACTCCCATTAAGACCCGGCTTGTAACTCCCGTTAGCACAAATGTAACTGCAGTTACAGTGGCCATGTTATATCCTTGATCCTCTTAACGGCCATTAGATGTATTGTAACTGGAGTTAAGCTTCTTTCATCAAAATTTCTTCATTTTAACATCCTTTTCCACTCTATCTTCAACCCAATTCATCCACGAACTTTACGATTTACTTTCTTAAGTTGTTTTTGGCCATTTTCCTCCATGAACCTGCTATGGACCTGGAACCACTCATACATATCATAAAGCATCGAAATATAGGTACGAATGACTATAAACGTAACATAAATGACCTAAAACAATATGAGAAATATGTATAAAATGAGTCACATCAGCCCATTTGCATAAACGTAATTTATTTTTTTTTTGTTTTACTTTATTATTATTATTTGGGTTTTGCTAAACGAAACCCTAAGGGCTTTCGTTAAGGTGCATTAATTAGTTGTACACTTACCATAAAATTCAGGGGTGAGCTTTTAATATAGAAATGTACAATTTTTTTTATGCACGTTAAGTGAAGCCCTAAAGGTTTTGTTTAACATTTTCCTTATTATTATTATTATTATTATTATTATTATTATTGTTGTTGTTGTTGTTGTTGTTGTTATTGTTATTTGGGTTTTGCTAACAAAAGAACGGAAAAAAGAGTAGAGTTATAAAAGTCCAAACATGTTTGGCAATACATTACATGATTAAAAAACATATATATATATATATATATTTGTTTGAAAAACATAATTTTTTAATTTTCTTTTTTGCTGAGCATATCTATAATTTCCCCTTAAAATAAACTTAAATATAATTAATGTTAAAAAACAAATATAAACGGTTCTCCAGTTGGTGGAATAAAAATGAGATAGACGTAGACCAATGTGTACTGTATGTTTATTTTGTTTGAAAAAAAGACTTCCACGGGTGGGTTTCACGTGGTGGGTCCAAATCCACAAGACAAGATTACTATTCACCATCCTCACGACCCTACTATTCTCTCTCTCCGTATCTTAATTTCTTCCAGTTTTGATATTTTATAGTATTTGCTTAAGTTAAATTTAAATAAAGTTGTAGATTTTAAAGACACGTTTCATTAGTTGAGTGATAAATGGGTCGACACCCACGAAACAACATAGAGTAAAAGATTGGATTTGGGTTGAAGCAACGTTAATATAAAATCGTTTTTCTTTTTACATGTTTGAATATTGCTGTTATCACTACAAAGTACAAACACTTTAAATTAACTGTGTTTTTGATAAAAATAAATCCTTTTTGTAATCTAGTAGAAATCATAAAGCAATTTGTTCCTTCTTTGTACTCTTTCTATTCCTTCTTTCTACCTTTTGTTTCCTTTTAACTTCTTATTGTTGTGTGTATACAAACTATGTTTTTTATTCCATCATATCCTATAATACGGTTTATAAGGAACATATTGAAGCTCACTTATATCTTTTCCTTGACTTTTTTTTTTTTTTTTGATATATATACCCGCGTGTGTCTAACAACTTTTCATAATCATAAAATACTATCTTTTGTTTTTGGATTTTTTTTTTTTATTCATTCCAGAAGGGTGTACACTTGTACAGTTGTACTTGGTCATTTTAAATTGTGTATTTTCTTATAGTTTTGGACTCCTCATGGCCCAGCCCATAACATATACTTCTAAAGTTTAAATTAAATTCAACCTATGGGCCAAGGTTAAATTAAAGCCCAGGATGAACTAATCATTATCATAATTCATAACATAGGTTATCATATTATCATTTTATTTCAAGTTCGGCCACAAGCCCACGACAGTGAGACGTTTTGTATTATATGTGAGTACGTAATGAAGGTGAAAGACCGTAAGAGACTAAAATTAATTAGTCCAGTTGCAAGTCTCCTAGCAGAATAAAATATACTGAGAACTCTCCGATAAATCTTAAGTGATCCATCCTTATAACAAATGTAAGAAGTGATAAATGTTAAGTGATTCATCCTTACAAATGTAATAGTGAGACTCGAACCTTGATTGGATATCTAAGTCGTTTATGTGGTTAGAAAACTTCATAACTAATTTTGTAGCTAGATTTACAGGTTCGATCGAGCTTGATAAATTCGTTAGAAAGCTTAACTTTGTTTTAGAGCAAATTATTCTTCAATTAAAGTACGAAAAATAAATCTTTAAATAAGTGAAATAATGTCATGTCGCTCAAAAATTTCTCCGAGGAGATAGCATTATGTGGTTAATATGTACATTTATTTATACGCTAAAAATATGCTGATATCTTAAAAATGAAACTTTATTTTATTCAAAATAAATCTGATTACAACAAGCTAAGTAGCCTAAATAATTGGTCCGTACATGGTACATATTACGTACAATGCTTTCTTAATCCGTGAAAAGCGTTAGACTTGGAATAAGAAAATAACAAAACTGATAAGATTTGTTATTGTTATCAAATTTGAAATTTGAATGGAGTTTGTATCTAATCAAAACTCCGTACATCTATCGAATCTACCTGAATATAAATATACGTTTACAATATTATTCCAAACCCTAATGTCATTAGGAAGTTAATCAAAGCTTAATTTCTTCCTGTTATACCAACAATATATATCGTCTCTATAATAATGACTACATCAGGAACAACAAGAAAGCATTCGCTTTCTGATGATAATAACGATCCATCATCAATCCAAGCACGAACTACTCGACCTCGTCTCGATATCGAGCCACTAGGGTTCGGTATACAACCACCACCAGTAGTTAACATTAATGATCATCAAGACGACTTGCATGGTCAAGAAACAGATCTTACTTTGTATTTATATGTCCATCAATCTCAATCTTCACAAACGCCGTCACCACCACCACCAGTAGTCCTTCCACCGCCACAAATCGATCGACAAACCGAACTCACAATGTATTACTACGTCCAAGAACAACCCGAAAACAACGTTGTTGTCAAACCGCCTCTTGAACAAGTACTTCCTCTCATTCAACCAATCGAAAAAATAAGATCACAACAAAATGTAGCCACCCCGGCCCCACGTCGTATTCGTAAAAAGCCTACAAATGCACCAAGACAAGGAAAATCCAAAACTATCCAACCACCATTCATATGGGCAACAGAGCATCGTGCACATGTACGAAGCCTAAAATACTTGATCGATAACGACATCAACACCATATCCGGTGACATGGAATGCAAGAGATGTCAAAAAGTCTACAAAGTTGAGTACAATCTTGAAGAGAAGTTTAAGGAGGTTTTCGAGTACGTGGAGAATAACAAGCATACGTTTTACGACCGAGCACCAGAACTTTGGACGCATCCGGTATTACCAAAGTGTGAATTCTGTCATCAGGAAAATAGTATGAAGCCGGTTATAAATAAAAAGAAATCGATCAATTGGTTGTTTTTGTTTTTAGGGCAAATGTTGGGGTGTTGTACGTTGGAGCAGTTGAAGTATTTTTGTAAGCATACTGGGAATCATCGAACCGGGGCTAAAGATCGGGTTTTGTTCTTGACGTACATTGAGTTGTGCAAGCAAGTTAATTCGGTTTAACTCGAATGATCACAATAAGTACGTAGTTTGTTTTATCCTTAATTCAAGTTTATTTTTTTTCTAAACGGTGGATCAATTTAGTCTTGTTTTATCTGAAACCGATCAAATAAAAAAATATACTAGCTAAACGCATAATGGTCAAATAAATATATACTCGTATAATATTTATTATAAAGGCGTTTGCTCTTTATAAAAGACAAAAAATGTGTGGCATTCGGGTCCTTTTTTAACTCAAAGTCTCAAACTACTAGATAACCCGTTTCAATCGAACCAACACTGACGGTTTAATTAGCTCGATTGATGTTCCAAGTTTATTAATTCTTCTTCTTTTTTTTTTTTGACCTGAAAGGCAGAGAAACAGATCGAGATGTATAGCAAACAAGGATTCTCACGTCTGCCAATCTGTATAGCAAATTTGGAACACGTACTTCAAGATTTTGGACATTTTCAACCCACATAAACATAGAATGGTTTCTTACTGAGTACAATTCAGTAGTTAACTTGTTATGCACATTTTCAAATTACATAAACAAGTATTATAAAACAAACATCAAAGATGCTTAGTTTTAAGATATATGACTTTTACCAAAATACTGTTACTTCTGTTTTGAGATTAAAATTCTCGCAATAGTTCAATTGAATTATTAGACCATATATTAATGATTGTCAAATAAGTAATTGCTTTTGGTATTTTTTTTTGGTGCCAAATCATTTCATAAAAACCCGACTAGTTCAACCTAGCTAGCTCATTGGAGACAATATCAAACAAAATAATCTGATTGCCAGCATTCCTATCCAATCTAAGTCATCGACTTTTCAAAAGGAACTTTAAAAATCAATTAAATCCAATCAAAATAACTTACGTACGTACAAATTTCATGCATTATTGATCGTGGTTAACTATATATTATTTGTACGTACGTGCATTGACTTTTTTTTACAAATTAAGAACTAGTTAGGTAGGGTTTAAACCGTCAATATGACAATATGTTTATGATAATAAGGGATTTTACATTACTTGCTATTCGCTTTTCACGGCACAAATCCGTACATACAAATGTACGTATTGGTTAGATATATATTTTGAATATATATCTTGAATTTCAGCTGATACATTTTTGAAAATAGTTCGAAAAGTGTGTATATTTTTACTTAATTAATCATCACGGTATTGATTTGAACTTGCAAACGTTATCAGGGCTCTTGCAAGTTACAACTTAATTAATTTCAAGGTAAAGTGCATTTTTGTAATACACCTTGATCGACTACATCTTTCTTTAACATTTTTCTAATATTTAAAGTGTATTTTAATTTCACTTCTCAAGAACAAATGTTAACTTGTATTTTTAGTAATATGGAATCCTATCATATATCATAGTATAATATCCAAACGAATAGTTAGACTAAGCGGACTAGCCCCTCCTGGGAATGCCCTCCGCCCAATACCAGCTTGCCACGTGTCCTCCAATCATTAGGAGGGGCATTCCCCCATTCCTTCGGGGTGGAGTAATGCCTCTTGGGGCATTCCTTTTATTACTTTTATATATATATAGTTGGGTTAAAAAAAAACAAACTTATAAGTTTGCTTTTGTAACAAAAAACAAAAACTAAACGCCCGTTCGAAATGCGAAGCCTTCACTTTTGTAACATGTGGAACGCCCCCGGGACCGAGATAGGGCATTCCGGGGGTGTTCCCGAGGCGTTCCGGTGATAATTTCGAAAAGAAACGGGCTACTCCAAATGGTCTTACAATCCCATATTCTTATCCCTTTTTATTTTTAAAGAAATTCACTTTGATGTTCAATCATATGTTTGATGTTTCTGACCTTTTATAGAGTACTAGAATAGAAAAAGAAAGAAAGAATTGATTGATTGATTTAATTTTAACGTGAGTCAGTGAGTTTACTAAAAAGAAAAAAGAAGCTTAAAAAATGTTAAAATACTATGAAATGTAAGTACCGAGGAAACAGAAACAGAAACTATAGCTTTAGCCTTCATGTACATGCTAAATACTCCTTTCGTCCCATTTTAATTGTCCACATTTAACTTTTTAAGTCTTTTTCTTTAAATTTTGACCGTAAATATCTTTATATGTGTTATAAATTAGTTGGTGTGATTTATATCAATGAAAAGTACATCTAAAACTCAATCCATTCATATATTTTACATTAAGTGTTATAAAGTACAAACAAAACTATTTACGGTCAAAGTTGAAGACATAAGACTTGACAAGTCAAATGTGGACAAATAAAATGGGACGGAGGGAGTAATATGTTGCACGGGAACGAGAAACGGGTACGGGTATAGGAACAAGAAACGACAAAACTCAAAAAATCAAGAAACGGGTACGGCACGAGTACGAAAATAAATACATAAAAAAATAAACATATTATAGATAATGTACCACGAACCCCAAAATATATTCATATGTTGATGTGAACTTCAAAATTTATGTATAAAAATAATAATTTATTAAATATTATATTAAACTCGCATTTTGTGTGGAGATGACTTGGGAACATAAATAAAATATACTATGCTTAGACAGATACATTATTATTCATAATTTATTATAATAAAAACACTAAAATCTTAGTTTATGAATATATAATATACGTCACATATGTTAAAGCATGAATAGTGAAACATAAATATTGATAAATTATAAAAAAAAATCCTTTTTATAATATATATTTATTAAATATAATATAATAATTATTTTTTAAAAAAATAACCATAATATAATAAACAATTTTATTTGAAAAAAGATAATTATCATTGAATTAATAAAGAACATTGTATAATGTATATAAACATTTTTGCATATATATAAAAAAAAATAGTTAATAGATTAAAATTATGATTGATGATTAAGATTATAATCTTTTATTATATTAAAGCATAGTTGCTCTAATAACTTATCAACCAATCACAGCTCTCGATTTCTAAATTTTGACTTTTGTTTTCAATTTTGACTTTAATTTACACTTTTTTGTTTTTCATCACAAATTTACACTTTTAACCCGATAATTTTAATATAATAAACAAATATAATAATAGCTAATATATATATATACAATAAAATAGTAGCTAATATTTATTTAATAAAATAATAACTAATATATATCCAATAATATGTTCTATCATATATACATAATTAATTAATTAAAAATAAATTAAATTTAATGCAAATATATTAAGATTTTAATAGTAATTGAATAATCAATTTTACAATGTTATTTAAATTGGTTTCTATCTACAAAGCACGGTTTTCACACACGAACAATTGTACCTTGCAGTATCTCGAGTTAAATCGATAAGGGGTTTTAAGGTGTTAATATGTGACAAAGATGAAAAGACAAAAAACACTATAACAAATTTGGTATATAAAGAAGTCTTTCAAATGATGAAAGAGAGTATATCCTTTTAATGTTCTTTTATCATATTAGTTTTCTTTCTATTAGCTTAACATTCTTGACATTAGAATTGAACACTTGGTATCCACTTATATCTTCAACTTTGAACTTATAAGCTTTTATGAGTTACATGTATTAATATGTAATATTAATAATGTCGTAAGTCTCGTGTCCAGTGTTGGACACGCGTCTAAAATCTAGTTGATAATTAAGATCATACATGATAAACATAACAATTTAAGTGGAAAAAATGAAAACTCATTAAAAATCCCAATGTATCAATAAAATAAAAACGTTACATACGAAAAAAACATATACTCTATTAGTTATAGATAAGAAAGACATGAAAAACCAAATTTGTATGGAAATCAAATTGTTGGATAAGTGAATTAAAATACCGTGATTTTTTAAAATTTATTTGATAATAAGAATACAATGGAATATCCAATATCTTTCTTGAGAGATTTTCAAAAATAATAGATATTTTTCTATTTTTGAAACAAATTGATGGATCAAACAAAAAGATAGGGATAGAATCTTATTAAAATAATTTTTATGAAAAGTTAAATAATAAAATAAAAGTGATATAATTTTATATTTAGTATTTAGCATGAATATTAAATTTAAAGATCTAAATAATATCCAATATCTTTCTTGAGAGATTTTCAAAAATAATAGATATTTTTTTATTTTTGAAACAAATTGCTGGATCAAACAAAAAGATAGGGATAGAATCTTATTAAAATACTTTTTATGAAACATTAAATAATAAAATAAAAGTTATATAATTTTATATTTAGTATTTAGCATGAATATTAAATTTAAAGATCTAAATTATATGAGGTTTGCTAAATACAACCCTTAGGGCTGTGTTTAATGTGCATAAATTGTTTGTACATTTACCATAAAAATCAAGGGCGGAATTTTAATATGGAAGGTACAAGTTTTTTTATGCACGTTAAATATAGCTAGCATTTCCCAAATTATATTATTGAAAGATTTAATAAAGATTTTGTTGTAGATAAAATTAAACATGACTTGTTAACCGACCTACAAAGTTTAGTCGAATTTTTTTTTTAAGAACTTTTTTTTTATTATTACTTAATGATAATTAGGCTAAAGAATAATTTTTAAAATTATGCTTAAAATTAGGAAATTAATATAAGTATGACAACTAGGAAAAAATACTACATGACATGATTTCATAATTGTCACATAATAAAAAAATTATCTTCTTTTAGTTATATAGAAAGATTTATATATAATAAATAAGTAAATATTTTTAGGCCACTACATTTACCCCATTTTTATTGCCTTTTCTAATAATAAGTAAAAATAGAAAATGTAGAGTTTCACCAATTATTTCATTAATTATTAAATGTAACTAATACAAGTACGGAGTAATAAACTTGAAATACTATAGTGACCAGTGACCACAAGTCTAGAGCATACCACTTTCCCAATATATTTGATGTCCAATACGTAATAAAATCAAAAGTTCAAGAATCTTTAGTTTATTAGAGAGCATTTCACTTTCCCATGGTTAGTATCGGTTAACTTTTATGTGTGTTTGGCATAGTTCAAGAATCTTTAGTTTGGATTTGTACACTTATTTTGTGTACATCTTTAGTTGAATAATATTGTGTGTACTATTGTGTGTGTTTTTTTCTTTTTTATTTTTTTAAATATTTATTTTTCTATTGTTAATTTGTTATACTAGTATATTTTTTTTTGAAATTTTTTGGTCAGAAGTATCCTTTGTGTTAAAGTTATGAATGGTTTGGGAATCAAAGAAACATACCCAATAATCATAAGATTTTCTATTCTTTTGATGTGTACTTAGAAATGATATGTCTAAAAATGTAAGTGGTTGTGACTTTCTCCCACGGTGTTATAGGTGGTGGCGACTGGCGAGATTCGACATTGTTCCAACACAGTCAACATTGTTACAAACGTGTTATATTATCAAAGTTGGTGTTAAAAAGGCCTCAAAACAGTATATTATCATACAAAGTGACTCAAATGCTAACAAGCTACATTATAAAGCATGTCAAACATGTACGAACATGTAACATGTACATCATGTGAAATGGGTAGGAACCAAACCTAAATAAATAATATAAACTACTACTATAACGTGTAACATCATACAATGTTCATTACTAACACAAATATAAAACTTTTGATTAAAAGTTTTATATCTAAAAATTAGGACTTTTGAAGATTGATATAAAAGCTTTGTTTGTTGATAAACATAGGGATTATGGCACCTGAGTGTAACCACCTATGACCAAATGGTTATCTAATGTAATCATCCTACTAGTGTGGCTATGTAATGTAAGATCCTTCAATACTCGGGTTATGTTATGTAACGCGTTACCTGTTGTAAAGGTAACCGGTCACCCCACCGTTGACCCGCGTTGACTTCGACACGTGGCGTGGCTGACTCTTGATATTCTATTTAAAAACCTAAAAAGCGTATATACAGATCATTTAAATATAAAACCTAAAAAAAATCCCAACCACCATCAAAACCCCATTTCTTCTTCCTCTTCTTCCCGCCATAACCACACCTACACTACTTAATCTAAACCCAAAATAATCCGATTGTCCTTAGATTGAAAAATTAGCGAAGCTGTATGAAGGTATATTATCTTCCTTTTCTTTACATTTCAATTTCAACCCAAAATTCTAGTGTTTTTTGAATTTTTTTTCTAAATTAATTTGTAATATGACTGATGTATCTAAAGTGTTACTGTTGATTTTTTTTTTTAATAGAAATGGACAAATTCTTTAAATTCCAAGTCCATTATGATGCACTACTAAAAACAGGGCTATCCTTAGACCCATTTTTTATAATCCACGCTAATAGATGACACGCAAAATGAAAGGTCATAAAAACACTGTTATAATTTATAAAATTCGAAAGATTTATGACACGCATTTCTTAATGTCATAAAAGAAAAAGCAATTGAAAAAAGCAATTGAAACACCCGGCTACAGTGCTTATTATACAAAAACCCTTGTACGCCTCACCAGTATATATAAACCTTTACATCTGGCCGCCCTTTCTTCATAATCTACGATCTCTATCTCAATCAAATTTCACAAACACACAACTTCAAAACTTGAAAACTTCAAATCGAAATCAAATGGCGTGCAACGATCCAGAGCACAGAGAAGAAGAATAAACCGCACCAGCAGAAGACCAAAACCGTTTATCATTAAACTCTTTCAAAACACTCTCTCACACACACACACACATAGAAACAGACCAAAAATATTCCGATCCAAAGAAATAAATTAAATTAAATTAAAAATATGTCGGGTCGGCATGATAAAGGTGTGAATGTTCAGGTTCTACTGCGATGCAGGTACTTTCCCCCTTTTTTTTTTCCTTCAATTTGTTTATTTATTTTTAATAAAAAATAGATCTGGGTTTGTTTGATTTTTTTGAAGTAATTAATTAATTAAAGGTTTATATTGTTTTGATTGGTAGGCCGTTTAGTAATGAGGAAGTTAAGAACAATGCACCAGTGTAATGAGTTATGAAACTTGCCTAACATGGTCTTTGTGAAGTTGCGGTTGCTATGTTGAATCTGTAATCAAGCTTCACATGTTTAACTAAATTGGAAATTAGTAAATTACTATACCTGCTCATTTTGACGTTATTCTGATGTTTGGTTACAAGTGTACTTTGGACTTGAATTTCCAGTATGTTTTGCAGGTGACAGATACATCCTCAGCTCAAGCAAGGAGAGCCAAAGACATTCAAGGCATTCCATGGGAACGATTAAATATAATAAGAGATAGTTACAGGCAAACACAGCTGGAGTAGTACAGAAACTATGAAAACATCCCGTTATCGGGTGATAAAGTTGATAGGGTACAACACTAACAATTTCAGTTTTTCCTGCATAAAACTTCTCTGGTCCTTTCGTAAATTATGGTAAACTTGTTGGTATGTCTAGGAATGTAAACAGAAGCAGAAGGGTGGCAACTACTATGAGTTTTTCCACAATACAAGATTGGTGAAGCCTACAATCCTCCACTTTCAGGTATTGACGAATACCTTTTATATTGTTTGGGATTCTTCTGAGTTGGCAACTCATTTCAATTTGAACCATTCTGACTAGCTGCCCAACAAGCTCTCTTGCTGTGTCGGCTCTAGGATTTCTATGTCTTGTTCTTTTCTGCTAATCTCTTTTTGAATTAGTAATGATCTGAAGTAATTAATATGGGATGCTAATTGATTATGCATATCATTTTACAGCTAAGGAACCTTGTTTGGGCTACCTCAAACCTTGTTTAGGCGAGGAACGGGCTAAGGGTCGACCACTCCGTTTAGTCTGAGTCTCTAAAGGTTAATTTAACGTTTACCTAATAAATTTTGATTTTACGTATAAAGATTAAATTCAATATTATAATCGCAGGCCATAAACTCGAGAATCCACTATGCGACATTACTAAGAGACTAAAAAGACCTGCGGTTGCTTTGGTGTCTACCAACGGGACATGGATCAAGTAAGCACAACCACATCTTTGGAAGATTTAGATACATTTGGATTTTAAGGATAATCAGTTATTCTACCATCATATGAAAATAGATTACCCGAAGACAATGAACATCTTTGCTATACATTCTAAAAATTCTCATTTGGTCTTAGAAGTGGAAAACTCAACCCCTTAATAGATAAAGGGTCAATTTGGGTAAATTTTATACCTCTAACGGGTCAAATGAGTTAAATTAAAAAAGGTTGTAAAATAGGAAACATCTTAAATGGGTCAAAATAGCCATTTGATTGTGTTCAAATGCATGAAATTATAAAATGTAGTTGATTGCAGTTTTGGAAGAAAAAGTGTATTATTTTCTTAAAAGTGTCGGTTTTATAACATAATGGTAATAAATCATATTCATAGAACTAACAATGAACATGAAAGTGCTTGAGTGTCAACACAAAACTTGCCCGATACTAATAAGTACGATAATTAACAACTAATATCCCTTAACTAGGAAACAAAATTCAGGTTTTCAGCTTACTACATAACTAGGAAACATTATATTCCTATACCTTAACCCGGTCAATCGTTGCAGGATGTACTCATCCTGGACCTGTTTAACTGGTGGAATCAAATCAGCCGTATAAAAAGTTACCAAGCGATTAGAAAAATATTCTACTTCTTTTGGTCTCATTTTCATCAACCGGGTGTTGTCTAAAACCCGATTTCTAAGACTTTGCTTAAGAGAAGACTCATAATCTTCGGATTTCATGAGTTTGCTCACGTTTGGCAAAGGGATCATCCTCTTGCTCAATTTTTCTTTACGAGCGCGTTTCCACTTCTCGTCTTTTATTTTCCACTCTGGAGCGACTGTCGCATAGTGGATTCTGCTGTTGATGGCCTGCGGTTATAATATTTTATTTGATTTTATACGTAAAATCAAAATTTATTAGGTAAAAGTTAAATTAACCTTAAGACACTCAAGGTCCAGTGGCAAAGCATCGACGAACAGTTCCTCCTCTGTACTGTATCCCCTTAATGTGGCGATGACTGAATGAGCCTTTTTTAAAAATGGCTTCATTACCCGTGGCGCCTTGCTGCCGACCAAAGGTGGAACTGTGTCTTCCTTTCGGAAGAAGGGGACATAGTAAGGATCATCTACATCTTGCTTTTTCTCTTTGATGTAGAGATCTAGTAAGGATAACCCATCTAATCTCTACATCAAAGAGAAAGAGCAAGATGTAGATCATCCTTACTATGTCCCCTTCTTCCGACCTAGTAAGGATGATCTACATCTTGCTCTTTCTCTTTGATGTAGAGATTAGATGGGTTATCCTTACTAGATCTCTACATTAAAGAGAAAGAGCAAGATGTAGATGATCCTTACTATGTCCCCTTCTTCCGAAAGGAAGACACAGTTCCACCTTTGGTTGGCAGCAAGGCGCCACGGGTAATGAAGCCATTTTAAAAAAAGGCTCATTCGGTCATTGCCACATTAAGGGGATACAGTACAGAGGAGGAACTGTTCGTCGATGCTTTGCCACTGGACCTTGAGTGTCTTAAGGTTAATTTAACTTTTACCTAATAAATTTTGATTTTACTTATAAAATATTATAACCGCAGGCCATCAACAGCAGAATCCACTATGCGACAGTCGCTCCAGAGTGGAAAATAAAAGACGAGGAGCGGAAACGCGCTCGTAAAGAAAAATTGAGCAAGAGGATGATCCCTTTGCCAAACGTGAACAAACTCATGAAATCCGAAGATTATGAGTCTTCTCTTAAGCAAAGTCTTAGAAATCGGGTTTTAGACAACACCCGGTTGATGAAAATGAGACCAAAAGAAGTAGAATATTTTGCTAATCGCTTGGTAACTTTTTATACGGCTGATTTGATTCCACCAGTTAAACAGGTCCAGGATGAGTACATCCTGCAACGATTGACCGGGTTAAGGTATAGGAATATAATGTTTCCTAGTTATGTAGTAAGCTGAAAACCTGAATTTTTTTTCCTAGTTAAGGGATATTAGTTGTTAATTATCGTACTTATTAGTATCGGGCAAGTTCTGTGTTAACACTCAAGCACTTTCGTGTTCATTGTTAGTTCTATGAATATGATTTATTATCATTATCTTATAAAACCGACACTTTTAAGAAAATAATACACTTTTTTTTCTTCCAAAACTGCAATCAACTACATTTTATAATTTCATGCATTTGAACACAATCAAATGGCTATTTTGAGCCATTTAAGATGTTTCCTATTTTACAATTTTTTTTAGTTTGACCCGTTAGAGTTATAACATTTACCCAAATCGACCATTTATCTATTAAGGGGTTGAGTTTTCCACATCTAAGACCAAATGGGAATTTTTAGAATGTATAGCAAAGATGTTCATTGTCTTCGGGTAATCTATTTTCATATGATGGTAGAATAACTGATTATCCTTAAAATCAAAATGTATCTAAATATTCCAAAGATGTGGTTGTGCTTACTTGATTCATGTCCCGTTGGTAAACACCAAAGCGACCGCAGGTTTCTTAGTAATGTCAGGGAACTTATCTAAAAGCTTGGGTTCGATCACGAGCCAAAATTCCTGCTCCATGTTCTTCTCTTTGAAAAGACGTGCCCTTTCGAAAAACTGTTCTTGAAAGTGTTCTTCATCATCCAACATAATTTTTGCATTTGCAACCACAAAATGGTATGTCTTCTTACTTTTTGTTTCCTGCAATTTGAAATACTGAAATTGCATCATTGCACTTTCACAATATGATTTGAGAGACAGATCACACGTGATATTACATTAACTTTGAGAGTTATATATTATAAATAATCTGCTACATCTAAGACTCGACCAATTTTACAAAACATTATTGCGAGTGTGACAAATAAAAATCAAATTTCAGCCTTTTAGAAACTCTTAACCCCGTGTTTCCTTTGGGCACCAACTAAACCTTTCCTAAGGACCAACGCTGGGCAATGTTCATCATGTCTACGGGTTCCACCATATGGAGTAAGCCCGTATTCAAACTGGTGACCTATTTTCATAAAGTCCTCCATGGTGACCCCACATAGCATGTGCAGCGGTTGAATCGACGATAGTTGATCTAAGACCAACCGGCACATCACCACATAAGTAGCATTAAATTTGCACCATTTATATTTATCAAGTTAATATCCCTATGGCCCAAACACTAGTAACTTCGACCCGTTGGAACATCATTGTTATTGTATGCAACATTACAAAACCTAATTCTTATTGCATGTATCCGATGATTAGACATCCTACTCTATTGCATATATGATATATGCATCGGTTTTGACCTGTTATGAAATTTGCCTAACATGGTCTTTGTGAAGTTGCGGTTGCTATGTTGAATCTGTAATCAAGCTTCACATGTTTAACTAAATTGGAAATTAGTAAATTACTATATCTGCTCATTTTGACGTTATTCTGATGTTCGGTTACAAGTGTACTTTGGACTTAAATTTCCAGTATGTTTTGCAGGTGACAAATACATCCTCAGCTCAAGCAAGGAGAGCCAAAGACATACAAGGCATTCCATGGGAACGATTAAATATAATAAGAGATAGTTACAGGCAAACACGGCTGGAGTAGTACAGAAACTATGAAAACATCCCGTTATCGGGTGATAAAGTTGATAGGGTACAACACTCACAATTTCAGTTTTTCCTGCATAAAACTCCTCTGGTCCTTTCGTTAATTATGGTAAACTTGTTGGTATGTCTAGGAATGTAAACAGAAGCAGAAGGGTGGCAACTACTATGAGTTTTTCCACAATACAAGATTGGTGAAGCCTACAATCCTCCACTTTCAGGTATTGACGAATACCTTTTATATTGTTTGGGATTCTTCTGAGTTGGCAACTCATTTCAATTTGAACCATTCTGACTAGCTGCCCAACAAGCTCTTTTGCTGTGTCGGCTCTAGGATTTCTATGTCTTGTTCTTTTCTGCTAATCTCTTTTTGAATTAGTAATGATCTGAAATAATTAATATGGGATGCTAATTGATTATGCATATCATTTTACAGCTAAGGAACCTTGTTTGGGCTACCTCAAACCATGATGTATATCTGATGTCTAATTACTCACTCATGCATTGGTCATCGTTATATCCTTAATTTTTCCGGGCATGTAGCACCTACAGAGGTAATTATATTAATTACATTTTGTTAGTTACTGAAGAAGTTATGGCATTCTTTATCGCCATAAAATTTGTCAACTGTAGTTGCTGCTTGTTTTAGCTCATTTGGAGTCTTGTTATCATAAGATTATATATGCTTTTTGATCATCTAGAAACATACTGGGAGTTTGCTCGAAGGTTTTACACAAACTCAGATAAGGTCCATTATAAATGTCGAACTACTGCTTCAGGAGAGCTGCACGGATGACTCGGGTAGTCTTGTTGTATACTCAGTGGTCGATGTGGAAGCTGTCAAACTAACTTGTGAATTACTATCGATATGTAATTTTTGTTGTTAATTAACTTGTGACTTATCGTTAATTAGTACTTGAATTAACCTCATTGTTTTAATACATACATATATATATATATATATATATATATATATATATATATATATATATATATATGAGAAAAGTGAGTATGGGGTTGTTATGCACCCAACTTGGGTGAAAAACCCCTCACATACCAATATTTTAATATTTTAAATAAATGTTTGGCCTCCCATGATTTTTATGGTTTAAAAAAAGTTATGTAAGGGGTTTTTCACCCAACTTAGGTGCCTAACAGCCTCATATTCCCTTCCCCTATATATATTCAGTGAGAACAGGTTGAAAATGAGAATAGTGAGAATAGTTTCTGGCCATTGGATGAAAATAATCAAGCGCTAAGATGATTGAGGGTATTTTTGAAATATTTATTGAAATTAATGGTGAATGTGTTTTTTTACATCTATTTTAAAGGACATAAAAGTAATTGAAAATAAGGAAAAATAAAAACAAAAATCGAAAATATTTATGCCAGATTACACCATGTTCATGGCGGTTTCCAATTAGTAAAAGTAGTTATATCACGTTCATAGTTTTATTGTAAACTACAAATTGGATGAATATTTATATAAAATAAAATAGAAAAGCGATTGAAGATACGTAAGAAATTGCATCAAACTTTTACATAAGAATGTCTCATAGAAAACTATTCGTATAGGGAAAAAACATGCATCGTACTTTTGAGAATTAAAAAGAGGTCAACCCCATGAAGAACTTATTATACAAGAACTCAAGTATTGAAATTTAACATTATTTCCATGCATCCATTATTCTTTTAATATGACTTATGCATCCTTTTTAGAGTTATGCATCCACGATTAAGGAAAATTTTGCATCCTATTTCATATCGGGTTGTGCATTAATTCTGTAAGAAGATCTACGGATCAAGTTATGCATCCTAATTATATAAGAGTTATGCATCCATTTGTTTAAGAAGTTTTGTGCATCCAAGGAACGTATATATGCATTCAAAATCACAGAGGACGAATCGAATGTATTCGAATTCATGCAAAACGAACCCTTACTACACCTACTATTAAGAAAACTAAAATCGAACGGTAACTTCTTCCAAAAATTGCATGACATTAGTGGGCGGATCATTAGATTTTGATTCTCATAAAGCATCCATTTATATATATAAATTAATTGTAAAAAACGTGAAATCAAAAAAGAAAGAAAAGAGTGTAATTTTTGATTTGGTAAAATATACATGTGAATATATGCATTGGTTCGAATATAAGTTAAATTTGAATAGTCGGTTAATTTAGTGAATTAATAACTGCTTGATAAAATGTATTTGTAACTTGTCTAAATTATCCTTTTTGATGGTTGATGATTTGTAAGTGTCCTATTGGTTCTTACAAGGTTCTTATTATTTGTCTGTTCTTATTGGATGACTCCCCTATATATATATATATATATATATATATATATATATATATATATATATATGAAATGCATTATTTTGATATGTGTTTTTAATTATTACTTAATAGAAAATTATGAACCGAAAATAATTATTTAAAAAAAAAAGGTTATAACACGCAAAAACGCACATCATCAACTGAGGGTCATAAGTGCGCGTCATAGACGGATGACGCCCAAATGCGGGTCATGAAAATTTATGACTAGTCCTTCCAAGCGCGTCATCTGACCCCTTTATGACGCGCATTGCGGGTCATAAATAGCTGTTTTTTAGTTAGTGATGGGTCTTTTATGTATGACCCATTACGTTATGTTTATTAAAAAATCATAACCCTCATGACCCCAATCTTGAATTTGGAAGAGTTGGTACATCACATACACCAAGAAACACGTGCTAATTCTTCTGATCTCTTCTGGGGTAGTTGATCAACGTTTGTACTGTTTGAAAAGTGAAAATTAAGACAAACTTACTTTAGGGCACTTTATGAATCGACGACCAGGATTCTTGTTTGTCCAAGAAGCAAGAATATGCATCTTGGCTACGGAATGACAAATTATACATCTCAGACCCTGATTTGTTGATGTTGATGATGATGATGATGATGAAGCCATCTAGAGGGAAAAAAGACGAGGGAAAAAAAAAGAAGAAAAAGAGAGAGTGTGAAATTATGTTTCTTTTTTTTTTCTTTTTATATATATTTAAAATACGCGTGGCATGCATGTGGCCTAACCGGTCATTTCAACCGGTGTTATTCGGTATGTTACATAACATAACCCGAATATTGAAGGATCTTACATTACATAGCCACACTGGTAGGTGGTTACATTACATAACCATTTAGTAATAGATGGTTACACTCAGGTGTCATAATCCCATAAACATATAATACAATATAGTAATATAATAAGGGAAAATGATCTGTACTGCAGACTTTACCTAAGCTTAGGTACTGTTACTTTAAAAAATATTACAAATTAAACCTTTGAATTTGATAAACATACATAGTCTTATCTGAATTTTACATAACCTCTCTAATTTACCTAAGATAGGTGCTGCATAATTTACATAACCTTTTCCCATATAATAAAGTATAATATTACACATATTATAATTTAATATATTATTTTCTGCCAGATAGACAAAAGAAACAACATCCAATAACAGCCAGCGAAGAGTCCACAATCATAACAAATTACTATCAAATATTCCACACTTCCATCCCCACCAGCTATCTTCTCAATTTTCAGGTCAAACCCCATAGTCATTTCTCCAATTTCTTCATATCATTTTCAAATTAATGGGTAAAGGAGGTGGTTGTTTTCCTAGCAAAAACAAACCACCCGAACCGGATCAGAATCCAGAAAATCCCAATCCGAATTCTGATCCGGTTCCGGTAGTTACCAACACACACAACACCCCATATCCATCCATAACAACAACAACACTGAACCCCGAAACCAAGAAGTTAAAAATCTTTATAGTCTTTTATTCAATGTACGGACATGTTGAAAGCCTGGCAAGGAATATTAAAAAAGGAGTAGACGAAATAGATGGAGTTGAAGGTGTTCTGTTTCGAGTACCCGAAACATTGTCACAAGAGACATTGTTGGCAATGAAAGTGCCCATGAAAAGTGATGATGATATTAAAGAGATATTGGATGCTGAGGAATTGTTGGAAGCTGATGGATTGTTGTTCGGGTTTCCGACAAGGTATGGGACTATGTCGGCCCAAATGAAGGCGTTTTTCGACACGACGGGTGGGTTGTGGAAAGAACAGAAGTTGGCTGGAATTCCGGCTGGGTTTTTTGTTAGTACTGGGACACAAGGTGGCGGCCAAGAAACAACTGCGTATGTTTTCCTTCTTGCCTAATCAGTTGGTTCACATGTTTTGTGTTTCGATTCCAGAATTTAATGTTTGTGAACAGGATTGCTAATAAAGTACAAGAAATTATTATCACAGTATGTTTGTATTATTAATTAATTAAGTTAAATAATTATACCTTTTCGTCAAAAAGTTAGCATTCATAATCATTAATTCGTACTAGTAAGTAGTAAATGCATTTAGTAAAAATGTTGAAAACTTAAAGTGAGAAGATTTACTGTGATATTATCACAACTAAAATTATATTAATCAAGGCAAATCTCTTGTCTTATAAAAGTTGTTTGCACATTTTTGTTACCCAAGTTTGTGTTGTTAAATTTTGTTACTTTGGATCTTTAATTGTTACATAGCGTTTACAATAGCTTTTTTAATATGAGATTGGTCGATATGTTTGTAGATGGACAGCAATAACACAACTAGCACATCATGGAATGATATATGTTCCAATTGGATACACATTTGGAGCCGGAATGTTCAAAATGGACTCAATTCGAGGTGGCTCTCCGTATGGAGCCGGTGTATATTCAGGTGATGGCACCAGAGAACCAAGCCAAACCGAACTTGAACTTGCACTACATCAGGGCAAGTATATGGCCATGATTGTCAAACGGTTTGGACCAGCCCAATAAAAACAAATGGGCTAGTCAGCATTCAAAAGAAGATATATGTGATAAAAGTGTAGAACACAAATTGATATATACCAGCAATATACAACTTTCAATATAAAAGGTATACAAATAAAAAATTATGAGATTTATTGGATTATTACTATAGAAATATGTGAAACCTATTATTATCTCCATTTATTCTTCTTTCCATTTGTTCATTTGTATTGTGTGTTGACAAGGAAGAAAAAGAATTTTCATATACTATTTTATTAATTTTATCCATGATTTTGTTCTAGTAAAGTGGTTATATAATATGTTTGTATTGTGCTTTTATGTGATGGAAATTTATAACTGATTCATTAACAATCGGTATTCGAACAAATAGTGATGATGTTACTTGAACAGTTGAACATAATCCTCACGAGAGTAATTTGTTTTACGTAAACTGGTTGTACAAAGTTTGTTACAATGTTATCCGTTATTTATATGTGCCTTTTCGTAACCTGGGTTTAACAATTTACCTCTCATATGTTAGACCTATAAAGGTTTCCATAAATTACCGTACATCCCAACACATCAATAACAAATGCTCAAGTCACAAAGGCCAGCCAACAAGTCAAATTCTCATACAAGATAAATCATAAATTATCACTTGAATAAACATAAGTGTAGATACAAGTAAAACGTAATAGTACGGGGATATCCCAATTCATCAGACAACCCCAATAACTTGCCTAAATAATGAACTTTTTGTGTTTGACCTAAATTTTTATTTAGTGGCTTAGTTTATTTTAGCTTAAAACTTATTGGTTACGAACTCTGCAAGAGGTAAAAGCAAAAAAGTTATATTTTTTTCTTTCGCCTAATTTGTTTTGTTGTATAAATTTTATCATTCTAACGCCTTGCTAATTTGATTAATGAAATATTCTTTTAAAGACTACGAGATTATATAATACTTTAACAGGTGTATTACTAGATTTTAGACTCGTGCTCAACACTAGACGCGGGGTTTACGATATTATTATAAGCAAAATATGAAAGAAGTAGATATAGTCATATATATAACTTTAATAAGGTCTTAGAATCCGCTTTCATGAAATATTCTTGATCGGATAAAACTTTAACTAAACTTGTGAAGGTTCTACGCAGTGTGGTGAGAGTAAATATTTTTGCTTAGTGACAATCTCACACATGACACCTTTTTATGATACTTTTTGTATATGGTTTAATCGTTAGAGAAGATGACACAATTTGTGACATTAACTCCTGCTGTAAACAAAAAAAAAAAAATTCCTACTTTTATGTGTATTTTAAATTATTGAAAAAGGGCTTAATACCTACAGATGTACCCATCATGAGTATTGTCTTTCTCATATGAAGAGGATTTATTCGATACATCTTATAAAATTCAGACGGTTGAGGGTATAACTTTATGTTACAAATCTGATTATCCCATTATAGAAATGTTACTTTTTGTATGTTGTGTTTGATATTTCAAACTTTCATTTAAAAAAACTAAAAGTTGTAATATATTAAACCAGATTAATTTTATATAAAATAAAAGTTTGATTTCTCAATAAAGAGTTTAACTAAATAAAATATGTATTAATTATTATAATTATTATTATATAAATATAAGAATATATTACATATTTTATATTTTATATACCAAATACTTAAAAGATCAGAGATAAGTTAAAAATATATGTTTAACTTTAACATCAAGATTTGTCATTTGTGTGGACAAAATATCCCCGCGAAATTCCAACGTCAAAAAAAAAAAAATGTATATAAAAAAAAATCATTTTGGATAAAATTAACCAAAATATTTGATAGAAGGATTCTTCATTTCTTCAACAAAAAATGGAAACTTTACTAACTCTAAACCCATTAAAACCAACCCATTTCTTCAAACACCCAAATTCAAGAATTTATTATAATCCCATCATCACCAAAAACCAAAAATTTTGTTTCTTTTCAACAGTTTCTTGTAAACTAACATCACAGACATCTAAAGAAACAACCCAAAACAATAAGGTTGTGGTTCCTGGTGCAGCACCACCTTTGTCAGAGGAAAACGGGCCGAAACCGCCGAATTTCGGACCGAAAAAGACTAATGGGATGGTTGTTAAAAGATTAACCAAAAGGGTATTGTCAGTTCTTGCTAATTTGCCTTTGGCTCTTGGTGAAATGTTTGCCATTGCTGGTTTGATGGCTTTAGGTATGTGTTTATATATGTGAATTTGTGATTCAAGATTGTGGTTTGACTTTTTAAAGTCAAACTGGTTGCTTTATGAAGTTGGATATTGTATGAATTTGATTTTTTTTGAAGAATGTTTTAGCTGTGTTTAAGTAAAACAAGGAGTAGTTTAAGTTAGAGTAAGATTAGTAGTAAACATTCTTGAATTGCTGTTTGTAGCTCATTTGACAATTTTCTAGGTTTGACTAAGAAAAAAGTCAAGTTACAACTTTTAACAACTATACCTGATTCCGCCGTGTACATACCCCTACCCGAAGTTTGAGAGACTACTTTCAAAAACACCTTTAACAAATGCGTGGGAGTAAATAATGTATGTGTAGTAAATAGGTTACTACTTGAAGTAGGAGGTTAGGAAACATTGAAGTATAGAATTTTGAATTTTGGGTAAGGGTCCTTATTTGTATGAAAGTTTGCAGCTTTAGATTATGAAAGAAAGAAAATGTGGATGTGGTACTTTTCTTACATCAATTGATAAGTGTACAGTGTACTTAGTATGTAAATATGATGAAAACAGGACACGAGTTTATGGGGCTAACTTTGACCCTCAACATTGACTAGACTATAAATATGTTAGATGCGTAACAAATCGATACTGAAAGGAGAGAATACTGATACAAACCCATCCCAATAGCCTTACATCGAGCCATAAGGTAGATCGTAGATGTAGAACTCACTCCCATAAGCTAGCTCAAAGGAGGAAGGGACACCTAGACTTATAAACCATTAATTAATCCCATACTTGGCCGAGGTGGGTTTATAACAATACCCCACCCTCTGAAGAGCCAACGTACTAGTTGGTCACAGTTGGCACCCTTCTTCTTTTGGATCCAAGCCACCATTCCATAGGCCAGCACTCCGAGCTCGTTGGTCACGGCTATGTTGGTCACGATTGACACCCTTCTTTTTCCGGGTCCAAGTCACCACTCCGAGTGTTGTAACCTTAAAAGGTAGGGTTAAATCTGGTACCAGTTGATACGAACCTTTCTCGATACTTTTCGTTGCACAATAAGTACTTAAATAAAAGACTTCATTATTTTCTAAAAAGTATAAACTAATATCATATATATGATATTGAAATTATATGCTTAGGAGTCTAAGACGATGTGTGCTTGAAGAACATCCCATGTTCCACATGAGATATACTTAAAAACAAATGAAAACTTGATAAGTTCTAAACTTGCAGGTACTGCAATAGATCAAGGTGAGGCTCCAGAATTCTACTTCCAAAAATACCCCGAAGATAATCCAGTTCTTGGGTTCTTTACATGGAGATGGGTACTTACTCTCGGGTTTGATCATATGTTCTCATCCCCTGTTTTCCTTGGAACGTTAATTTTGTTGGGTGCATCGCTTATGGCTTGCACTTACACCACGCAAATTCCCATGGTCAAGGTAGCAAGAAGGTAAGGGTTAAAGTTCCATAACTTTTAATGAGTGGGTTCATTAAGTTATCAAGGCTTACAGGGGGTTCATATATATTTGACCTGAAATGTACACTAAATCACACTAGAATTTTGGAGAGAAAAATTTGTTCAACGTGTTCAACTGCACCTTCTCTGGTGTATGTAGCTCCGTCATGCCTATTTACACTCATAGATGAGTTAGCTTCAGATTCGGTTTTCCATTTTCAAATCATGACAAGGAACAAAAGTCATGTATTTGCTAATAGGTTAACTTGGGACAGTAGTACAATAGAAAAATATAGCACCCGGTAGAAAACCTCATACGTTTAATTGCAAAACTAACATTTGGACTTTGGAGTATTGTTAATAGGCAATCACTAAATTCTTTGAAGTTTTTATAGCACATTAACATAGTCAACTTTATGCCGAATTATACTGACATTCTTTTCTAATGTAGTAATGTGGTGTGCGATTTAATATTTCCGTTGGTCGTTTGTTGTCCCGTAACACTTCCCAGATCGAAAGTTATGCGTGTGTTACTGCGTGTTTGCCATGTTCTTACTGTTATACAAAAATGTCCATGTCAGTCATTCACCCTGTCCACTATTTTTGACGCTCAAATATATCCTTATCCCTTTTGAAGTTGAAAGTTTGCCATTTGACACTGAAAGGCCAATGCAGATTCGTTTCAGAAGTGTTCTAGTTTATGAACTTAGTCTAGGATTTTCCATAACACAGGTGGTCTTTACCATATTTATTTTGATATGCATCAAGTTATAAAAATTAAATTATGATTAAAGTGCCAGTATTTTGGATATCATGTTATTGATATCTCTTACCTGCTAAGAAAACATTTTCTTGCCTTGTCTAAAATCAGGAGTCCCTTCTTACTAGTTGTTCAACTTGAACCATTTTACAGATGGTCTTTCTTACATTCGGCTAACACAATTCGAAAGCTAGAGTTCTCAGATTCTCTGCCCAAAGCCTCGATTCAGGACTTAGGCGTCATTTTGTCGGGTGCCGGATATGAGGTATATAAAGGGGTGTTTGACTTGCATTCTAGAACTGTTTATTTGATAGCTGCAACGAGCAGTCGTAATTATCAGTATTTGTTATCTGGATAAACAAATTCTGTTTTTGATTATTTGGATAATTAGATGTCAAATACTCAGTTTCATGCCAGCAGTCTACAATTTCTGCTTTTAGTTATCTAAATCTTTTATAGTTAAAGAGTATCTGAGGCATATTGTAATAACCATAAGTTTCACTTTAGGTATTCTTGAAAGGACCATCTTTATATGCCTTCAAAGGGATGGCTGGTCGGTTTGCTCCAATTGGCGTGCACTTGGCTTTACTTTTGATAATGGCTGGTGGAACCTATACTGCTACTGGAAGTTTTAGAGGTTCTGTGACAGTTCCACAGGGGTTAAACTTTGTTATGGGAGATGTATTAGGACCAAACGGATTCCTCTCTACCCCTACAGAAGCTTTTAACACCGAGGTTCATGTTAACCGGTTCTACATGGACTACTATGACAGTGGAGAGGTAAGAAACTGAGAATAGTTGTTTTTAGAGGATGGAAAAATAGGCGGGCCAGTGAGCAGGTCAAAATGTGTAATGTACAAGGCAAAACCTTTTGCTCAAAGAGTTTAACGAAAGGTAGAAAAAACGGTAAAATAAAATCAATTATTAGCTTAAATGGAAATGATTCAAAGTAGCCCAACAATTGTATTGTAAGCTTTTTAATAATTTTCTTCAAGAAAATAATTTACCTCTAAGTACATATAGATCTTTTTTAATCATATTCAGAATATTTATCATTTGTAAAAGGATTGGACAATCCTTGTTTCGGGGCCAACCCAACCTATGCAACATTAAAAATGTTTTGACCAAACCCATTTTAAGCGTTACCAACCTGTCTGACCCGCCAATTATGCCACCTCAACTCTAACTTCTGAGACTCCATATAGATGAGTTTTCAGACTTTGAAAGCTTGAAAAACAAAAAGGCCAATACTTATCGTGTTTCATCTGCTTTAATGTGGTATAGGTGTCTCAGTTTCACACCGATCTTTCTTTGTTTGATATCGATGGGAAGGAAGTGATGAGGAAAACAATAAGTGTGAATGATCCTTTAAGATATGAAGGAGTTACCATATATCAAACAGATTGGAGCATTTCTGCACTTCAAATACTCAAAGACGGTGAAGGCCCTTTTAATTTGGCTGTTGCTCCTTTAACCATCAATGGAGATAAGAAGCTTTATGGAAGCTTTCTGCCCGTAGGAAATACTGATTCTCCAAATGTCAAGGGAATGTAAGATTTAGCCTTTTATGTCTTTTTAGAGGAGGCCATATGACTCGTTTCCGTTTGATGATTTATATATTAGGTCATACTTTTGACCCGTCTTTTATAAGCTAGTTATATTTTTTAACCCTTTAGAGATATAACATAACCCAAAGTCAATTTGATCAATTCATAAGTGAATGTGTCAAAATTGCCAGCTTTTCAAATGAAAATTTTGAATGTCCCAAAGTGACTTCAATCTTGACTTCCAGTTAAATTCATCATCTTATTTGGTTCTTGTTTTCTCATTTGTGAAACCAGATCAATGCTCCTTCGTGATCTTCAGTCCGTTGTGTTATATGATCAAGAAGGGAAATTTGCAGGGGTTCGTAGGCCTAACTCTAAACTTCCAATTGAAATCGACGGTATAAAAATTGAAATAGTAGATGCAATTGGAAGCAGTGGGCTTGATATGAAGGTAATGCTGCAAATTTAGCTGCATAATGTAAACTTCACTGTTCCTTATCAAATTGGGCAGGTTTGACAGGTTGGGTGACCAATCAAAACTTATTAGGTCGGATTGGGTTGATGCAAAATACTTTTTGTCCAGAGTTTTAGTGTTTTTTCGTGTATGAATAGTTAAAGAGGTTAATCTGATTACACAAGTTTGACCCATTTGACCTTAGAGATAAAAGGATAACCCGAATCAAGCCATTTGTTGGTATATTTGTCGAAGTTCTCACTTCTGCTATTTATTGATTCTAACGGCACGAAATTGCATGTGCACAGACTGATCCTGGCGTGCCCATTGTTTATGCTGGATTTGGTGCGCTAATGCTTACAACTTGCATTAGTTATTTGTCTCACACACAGGTAAGAATCAGAAGAAAAAAATTGTCAAACTGAACACGCTTCATTCTTCACTTTATTCACGGTTCATTTTGACAGATATGGGCATTACAAGATGGAACAACTGTAGTAATCGGAGGAAAGACTAACCGAGCAAAGGTTGAGTTTCCCGAGGAGATGAACCGTGTACTTGATAGAGTCCCAGAAATAAACGAAACTTCTGATGTTATTTGTGGCTAACGTACATCCATCTCCAGTTCAAAAAACAGACAGGTCACTTTTCTGACAAGCAGTTTGATTTACTCGAATATACAAGTACATACATTATATGGAACCAAGATTACATCACACTCGAACGGCCTCATTCAATTTATTGGGCAGTCTCGCGGCTAAAGAGACATCAACCTCCACATTTTGCATAATACCAAAATTTGTTGAGAGACTGTATATACATTTCTTGTGTACGATTAAGTATAAATATACACGATAGCAAGAGTGTTATGTATAAGCAACATTATTTCAAAAACTTTTACACCACAAGAAATATAGTTAAGGAAATAGTTTTTGCTGCTTTTTGGATGTATGTTTATAAATTAAAGGGATAATGACATACGAATGTAACCACTTATGACAAAATGGTTACGTAATGTAGTAACCTACTCAGGTAGCTATGTAATGTATGCACCTATGTTTTTTGGCTATATCATGTGAAATATGTACGGACCTTACATAGTATAGCAAAAAAAATACATAGGTCTTTACATTGATTGACCCAAATAAAAAGGTCATTACATAGTATAGCCAAAAAAACATAGGTGTATACATTACATAGCCATTTGAGTAGATTACTACATTACATAACCATTTTGTCATAGATGGTTACATTCATATGCCATAATCCATAAATTAAAAGGAAAGTAATGAACAGTTTCAAATGTCACATACCAAATATATTGGTATTTGGGTATATTATTAAGGAGAAAGTTATTTATAAAAAAAAAAATAGATTGTAAAGAAAACGCGCCAGGTAGGGGTCGAACCTACGACTTTCTGCTTAGGAAACAGACGCTCTATCCACTGAGCTACAGGCGCTTGTTTGTTTTGTTATGATGTTTCTACCAATAAATTCTCTATTATTTTTATTATTATTTAGTTAAAAAATATAACAAGTAGTACATGAATTTTATCAATAAACCAATAAGAATATGACTTTCTATATCAATTTTTATTCATGTGGATAATTATAGTTGAATTTTGACGGTCTTTACGAATGCTACACTTAGATCAATTAGTACCACAATTATTATGACCATACGGACTCACAAAATAAAAAACTACAAGCTTATATATTTAAATTTTGCTTAAGGCAGTTAGAGAAATATATTTTATGTTTCATGTGTGAGGATGGTATTTCACCGCGCATAAGTCTTATGCGATGTGTGTTCTACTTATTTTGTGTTTTATGTGTAAGGATGAAACAAACATTAAACACTTTTAATTTTACTTTCTTTTTTTTTTCTCCCTTTTTGTCATCCTTGTATTGTACTCACAATAATAACATGAATCGTAATGTGTATCGAAAATCAGTCAAAAATGATCATCTTTGAGAATCATGTAGTGATACAAAGACTAACAAATGCAAATACATACACCACTACACTTTTCCTATCAATCGGCAAAACACATAATGCCATATCGATAAATATTGAGTACCAAAGACCTAAATGCATTGCTCCTTAATCCTTATAAGTCTCAAAACTTTATGTAGTGTTTTGAATTTTGATGTAAATTATCATCTACAACTAATAAATCAACTTGTGTTTAATTTTTTAAACCTAACAGATTTTTCTTTATAAACTACAAATGATACTGTCGCATGAGAGGCTTAGACATAGAACAAAGTGGACGATTACACAGGACCCATTTCTTTTAAGGGCCACGTTTTTTTAAAAATTATATATATATACACTTTATTATATGTTATATATAGTATCGTTACTTTTAATAATTAACTATAAGCATTTTGATTGGCTAATTAAGATGTTGCGTAAGCACGTATATTTGTTTTTACGTCGCCGGTCAAACTCGTCGCTCCTAGCGTAGGCCTATTTTTTGGCCCTTCCTAGGCCCGAAGTTTTTTAGGGCCGGTTGTGTATTGTCGGATGAATAATAACTTTATGTTTTGGATTTGAAACACATATATATGAATTAGAAAAACATCCATTATTTTTGCAAATTAGGCAAACACTCGTAAGCATTTCCATCACCAACTCTTGTCAAAATCTTGAAAACCTTTTGCTCTTGGAGTCTTGTCTTATCGAGTGGTCCTCCATGTATATTTCAATTCTTTGTAAGAAAGTATTTGGACTTTGGAGTGTCGAGACTACTAATGTTTATTCATTTCATGTGTTTTCATGGAATTTCTAAAGAACGAATAAGCTCTCTGAGTAATCATGACAAATTACTATATAATACACCATTCTTTACTAAATTGGGGTAATAAAACTAGGTAATGAATACCATCCTAATTAACCATATTTTTATGTAACTTCCGTTTCTCACTCTCATTCGGTTTATATATATAACTTCCAAATGATTTATCTCAATATTTCTTACAACATCCAATATATAATATATAACATAAAATACATATGTCAATCAATGATAAAACTCAAGAACGGATAATCTGTGTATAAAATATTTCGTATATATATATATTATAGTTTAGCTATAGTCATAGTTATTAAATATAATTACTATGATATCGATCTTAACATTTATAAAAAATAAAATTCCTTTTAATTTGTTTCAAGATGACCAAAAATATTTCATTTCTTATAATGGGATATGTTAGCATTTCATAAATATTTTTTAAATAAAATGTATAATTTAGTTAACTAGTATTTAATTGATATATATTTATAAACTAAGCAACATTAATGATGAAAGGAATACTAAGGAATACTCATTATTTCTTGTATTTTTTGGCATTCCCTTTCCCATTGTCATTCCTTAACATGAACCAAGCATATTTGATCTTAATTACCCTATATATACAATTGATATCATCCGAGGAGTGTTTTTAGTATGAAATTTGGTCCCCAAATAAACAAAACATGTCTCATCCATACAATTCATGTTATTCCTAGGAATGTTTTTAGTATGAGGTCGATTTGGTCCTCAAAAACAATAAAAATATATTGCATCCAATGACCATCTCATAACTAATTCATATTATTGTATCTTCTTCTAAACATTTTTTTCAAATTTTGTCATAATTAATTTCTACTACCATCTAAAAACAGCAAAACTCCAAACACCCATACATACATATATTTTCAATAACAATAACGAATTTAAGTAACAAAAATCGGCCAAACTATTTCAATACATTCCCCTGAATCCCTGTTAATATTACCCGTTTAAGCCCCTCTTTTTCATTTTAGAAAACAAAATAATTACAAACCGGCCAAACATGAAAAGGGGAGAACAAAGGTGACCACCCTCTCCAATTCTCTCGATCAGTTTTCTCTTTTTGGTTGTTTATATATATATATATGTGTGTGGATGTTGTTTGAATTGTGTTGTGGTGAATTTGAAATGTGGGGATATTTAAGACAATCTACATCGAATAAAAACGATAGCAACAACAACAACAACATAGATCATTGTACACCCAACATTCGTAGAATACCTTCTTATAAAGATTTCAATCCTCAATCCCTTAAGGATGTCGAAAGTCTCATCGACGGTGATAACTATGCTTCCAATTTGGATCCCATTAAAGAAGAACAAGACCATCCCGATAATGAAGCCAAGAGACCGTCCGTTTTCCACCGTGTCAGTCTCGCTTATCAGTTTACGCGTGCCTTCGCTGGTCGACCTAAAGCTGACCCTGATGAATACATTTCATTAGATTCTCCAAACAAAGCCAAAGAGGCCGCTGATGAATCTGTTAAAACGTTAGGAACGACAACAGAGTCAGGTATATATGTATAACTGTATAATGCATGTAATATATAGCTTTTATTATTATAATACATGCATCATGCATGTACTATATATAAAGTTATTTATTTTATATATAAATAACGGTCGGGTCGTGTGTGTATATATACAGACACCTGGCTCCGCTCTAGTGTCAGTGACAAACCTTTGAAGCCGGCCGCAGGCCAACGAATCAAAGTGCCTGGAGGGGATAAACGAGTGGTTGTATACACCACGAGCCTCCGGGCGGTTCGTTCAACCTTCAATGACTGTCACACCGTCCGATCCATATTACAAGGATTCCGTGTCCCAGTCGACGAAAGGGATCTATTAATGGACTCCTCGTTCTCAGACGAGATACGAAAAATGATGGCTCAAATGGGGCAAGGCAAAAGAAAGGTCACATTGCCTCGGGTTTTCATCGGCGGAAGGTACATTGGAGGGGCAGAAGAAGTGATGGAACTGCATGAAACCGGTGAATTGCAAAAAGTATTGTCAGGTTTGCCGGCGGTGGCTCCCGGAATTTGTGAAATTTGTGGTGGATTTAGATTTGTATTGTGTAATGAATGCAATGGAAGCCATAAGTGTCACATAGAAGATGGTGGTTTTAGGACATGTATCATGTGCAATGAAAATGGTCTCATAAGGTGCCCTACCTGTTTAAGCAGTTAAAATTTGATTATACTTTTTGTTACCATAACTTGGATTAATTAGTCAAAGGAAATCATCATATATAACATTTCTTTCAAAATTTTTGGTTTATATTTTATGTTCTTGGAGTTTTATTTTGCTAGAGGATGGAGGTTATTGTATGATACATCATTTTATCATAGAAAATTTAACATTGTACTTCCTTTTGCTTGAAAAGATTGAGGTTAATCAAGTAGATTCTGATATAGTGAAGAAAAAAGGAGGATTATTGAACTTATTGATTATTCAGCATATAATTGCAAGTTGAATAGAAACAAGAAAAAATAAATAAATCATAAATTTTACAACCCAAGATATCAAGGGCTAGCCCAACTAAAAAAGCAAATGGGTCAAATTTGTAGAAATTAAGGTAGCTCCCTGATACAGTAATACCCAATGGATAAACTTTCTAAGTTGTTCAATTTAAATAGATTTTTAGTTTAGTTTAGAAATATAGACTTAGTATCACAATTTAGGATTCAGATAATAAATCGAATAAAAGAAAAGACAAGAACCAATATGTCACCAAAGATGCACTAAAATGTTTCATTATGGCACGAGTTTGATTTGATCGTTCGCCCAATCAAGTAGATTTAAGTTTCATTGAGGACTTTTTGTGTCGTGTTAGGGGGATTTCTTGGTCGGGCCTATAGTGACAATTTGTAAGACTATAGTGACAATTTGCCTATGACAAGTTTTAAGAATATCCATCAGGAATTCAACCATATTACACCCTCTTTTTACTTAATAAAGATGATTACGATATGACAATTGACAAAGTATGCTACACCTCTCGCTGTCGAATCGCGACACGAAGTTTCCAACAAAATCACCTTTCAAAAAAAAAAAAATTGACTGTTATTACACAGGCCGGCTCTTGGACAAGGAAAAAAAAAACTTAAGCCCAGGGCCCAAACTTGTGAGAGGGAGCAAAATGTTGTCCAACAGTTTATTTATATGGGTTAGCATAAAGACTTATGCTCCAGCCCAAGTTTTATCATAGGTGGTTTTTTTTTTTTTTTTTTTTTTTTTTTTTTTTTTTTTTAATTAGAATAACAATAATATAGAATTGTTCTAAATGACTATGTCTCTAAACATTATGCTAAGGACGTTTGTTATAGGCCGTCCGACCCACGTCCAAAGTGATTTTGGACGTAGATGCTATAACTACGTCACGTCTACGGGTTGCGTCCGGTTCGTTTGTTCTTGGTTTGGAAGAGTTGGACTCGATGTGGTGGTGGGATCACTTGCACTATCCGTTGCGATTATAAAGAAAAGATTTTTTTCAAACAAATTTCATGAAATGGCTAGTTTCATGTTTTTCTTCTTTTCTTTTTCTACTCCTGTTTATACAACTTACACAACCCTTTTAACTCACAACAATTTACTTCAACGCATTTTAAATATTTTATAAAAACCTATATAATATAAAAACACTTTACAGCTTACACCCAAATTTGGTTATGGACTCGTAATTTGTGATTCAAAATCGAAGATAAATTCTGCCATTAACTTAACTTGGGCCCTCGCTATTAATAATAAGGGGATTAGGTGAACACAATCAAAGTCCATACAGTCCAAAAAAATGCACTGTACTCGCATATTAATTTGGATATAAGTTTTATCAAATTGTCATAGATAGTTAAAGTTAGAACAGCTTTAATTATTATATTACACTCAAAAATTAATATTCATACTTGAATTTCAAATTTTAATCAAATAATATGACCTATTAAAAAGTAAACCTTTTAGGTTTTTTATTTATTTATTTATTTATTTATTATTATTTATTATTTTTTTATCTTTGAGACATTCTTGGTATCATCATGGAAACTGGAATAATAACTAGACATAAATTCAAGATTTTTCCCTTTTGAATTTTTATTTGGGTATGGCCAAAATAAATCAAAGATTTTGTGAAAACCTTATAAAAAACCTAAAAAAAAACTTCTATAGTTAAAGCCTTCTTAAAATGTTATATAAAATAATAATGTCAAAAATTAAATCCTGCCATAACATATTATAATGAGACTATATATATAAGCAAGAAACCAGATGTAAAATTAAATGTGTTTTTCCAGTGAGATTGTAATGATAATTGATAATATAAGCTGAATTAAGCTCAATAATGCACTTATCATTTCCCTTTTAAAGTACATAACTTAAAATTTTCACTCAAATACTAATAATAGATGCAATTGGTCTATCAAAGTTTTGCTTCAAAGAAAATATGATGATGATGATCTATGAGTGATATAAGATGGCCACTCTACATCTCTAAATTGGGAGAGATCTTAGCCAACAAGACATGCTTTTTTGTCACAATCTACCATTTTGACTTCTTACCAAAAATTCGAATCCTTCCTTTTAATAGAGAGACAAAATACAATGTGTATTTAATCCTTATGAAACTTGTTTAATTTGTTCGAATTTATTTTGAAAGCTCCAAATATTCAAAGTATAAATCTTGTATATGTAAATGATCGAACATGAGTGATTAGCAGATTTCACCCTTCACTTTACTCAGCTTAAATATTAAGTTACTCTATATCGGGTCTTCAAAAGATAAAGGAAAACATGTACACCTTATAATGAAAGATTGTTAAAAGAACATGTAACATGATATGAACCCCACATATTGTCATTATACTTTAATTTCCCAAGCATCAATACACCCAATTTCCATAATAATACAAGGCCCCCACTTCCAATTGCAACACGAAGAAGATACAAATCATGCATCAAAAAAATAAAAGCAAGTGCTTTTTGGTAGCAAGTGTCATCCTAAATCATGACTTTCATATCACACAGTAGTCCAAAGTGTCGGTTTTGATCTGCTTGTTGATAAGGCTAAGCTATAAATTACTTTATTTGATTTTTTCTAGTTTTATGGTCATCATCTTTTATAGATTTTTTCAAAACGTGACCAATTCGTTAACTATATTGCTCTACCAATTCGTTACATTAATCCTATAAGACTAAGAGGAGTGGGAAGAAAGGGAGGGAGGGAGGGAGGGGCGACTTGCGCCATGTATCATGTGGTGTAAGAAGAGTTGCTCCATAAAAAAGGTAGAAGTGAGTGAATTTTGGAGAGTGAGACGACTTGCACCATGTGGCATGTGGGGTAAGAAAGTATTGAATATATATAGAGGGAGAAGAGAAAATAATCCCTACATTATATAAATTTCACTTCAAAATTTGTTAGTTATTGCCTATGTGGCATGCTTAAAAATGCAAGAAAGCCCAAAAATCATTACAATATTGCTCCTTGGAAGGTCTACGGATTAGTTATGCTTTCAAGAAGTTCAAATTTTCGAAAATTTGAATATGTAAACACATAACAGATCAATTTTAGCATGGCTTCACTAAACCATGTTTCAATTAGAAATTTGCGTCCAAATAATAAGCCATGTATGATAACGGTTAGAATTTGCGGCTATGGAAGCAACCTCTATATGGCGATGTTAATAACATAAGTAGTATTGAGATGATCCTGATGGACGAACATGTAAGTATTCATTGTTTGTGAATTTTTCTTTTTTGATTAGATTACTTTTTAACATAACTTTCTTTCGAATTTATAACTAGCTTTTTAACATTCTAATGTATAAACATTTTCATTTTGACAGTTTGATAAAGTGGTTGTTGTTGCAACAATCGGTTTTATTCCAACCGACCAGTTATGGTATTCAATGGAATGTGTGAACTGTTCTCAAGAAGTTAAGTTGACCGATCTCTACATGGATGCAATCGACATTATTGATGCTTTAAGGGACAACAAAATGTGGATTTGTTGTTCATGTAACAAAGAAGGAGTTCTCATCAATCCTAGGTATATATTTATATTTCATATTAAAACTCTATAATCATTAAGTTGTGTGGTAAAATTGTATCTCTATTTTTTTTTTGGTAGGTTTAACGTGCAAGTTAGGATTGTAAATGCCACTGGTGCTATTGGAGTTAAAATGAATGATCAAAAAATTTCAAATCTTATACAAAGAACGACCTATCAAATTTGTGATGAAAATTACGATGTATATTTGGTTTATTTTAGTGCTAAATAAGACTTTTCTATGCATTTTAAGTCATTAATTTTTTTTAAAATGGTCATTAGTTGTAATAGGAGTACATTTACTTCGCTACATGCATGCTTGAACTGGTGTTAAAGAAATTATTTAAGGTTATAGCGCATGCACGTGGGTCTATATATCAAAGTGGGAGAAAATTCATAATACCTATCACATCCAGGTAACCAACATAATCCTTCTTATATGCGCCTACTATGGGCAATCCATTTTATAATTTCTCTCCGGCGTGCAATGTACGCGTTTTAAGCCCTCGTGTATCATTAATAAATCTCAAGGTATATCTAGAATTCTTCTTCTTTAAATTAATCAACTCATAAGAATATTTTTATTATATCCAACTCAGTTATATTTATTCATTGATACAATCTTAAAATAAAGTTTAAGAAAAATTATTTAGGTTGTTCGTGCATCGCACGGGGTCTAAGCACTAGTAATAATAATAAAAGGAATATTCTTTGTCTTTTTCTTGATCCACGCAAAAGTCAAAAGAGGAGGGGCGATTTGTGGAGGTCGCCTGAAAGGGGAGTTGCCGAAGGGGGGCGACTTTAGGCAACTTTGGGCGAGGAACCACTCCTTTCGGTCTAACGTTTGAGGGTATAAGACAAAAGAACACATACGAATTAGAAATTAAAAAATAAATAAAGAGATTATACCTTCTATAATATATGACAATTGAAGAAGTCCACATGAATCTGAATTAGAATAACATTCACTGACATCTTGTATCATAAAGAAGAATCTATCGATCACTAAAAAGATTAAATTAAGTACAGTCAAACCTAATTCAAGATTTATAGAGAGGAATATGTACATTTTTAATACATAGAGAGTATGATAACATATCAAAAACATTTATCAAGACTATAAATATTGGGTAAGCTTTTTGCAATCATGCAAAGCTTTTGGTAATATACTAATATGGTTACCTCATGGTTATAAACTAATTAACTTAAAAAAATTTTAAACAATGCTGATATTTTTGTTATTATACGTAGATTCTCGCATATTGGCTTATATATTATTCAAAACCAATATATAAAGTCATCACTATGTAAGTATGTCTTTAACATGTGATGCTCTCAATTCATTTTTTTTGTTTGTGAAATATATTTTAGATCTTGTGTACGTAGGCATAGTAAAAAGACTTATCTTGATTAAACATACCAGTGAAAATTTTGGGAACTTTTATTCGAGTTTGTAGTCAAAACCTCTTAATAGAAACAATCTATAAACTGCTAAGCCATGAATAAAATCAGACAAAGATTCTTTTCTAATCAATCACTAATGGGAAATATCAATGTCGAAGTATAAGTTTTACTTGCTTTTGATGTGTAAATGTCTATATTTCATTCATGAATTTATAACAAGGATTGCCAATCTTTTGTAAAGAGAATAAACAAAAGTGTGTTATGTTTTCTACCTATATTTGTGCTAGTTAGTAAAACCCTCATTAAACGTAACATTACCTATTCCTTGCAATAATTATCTACCTAATTTAAGTACTATATCGCCATCTAACTTTCAAGAAAATAGTAGTTTTTACGTCAATTCCTTTAAAGTTTTGAATTTATGGTGGAGCCTGGAGAGTGTTATGAATTTCCCAGAAAGTAAATCCAACTATTAAACTTGTACATATATAAACACCCCTTTTGATGTTAAATATTAAATTAAAATACCATAGAATTACACATCAAGTTTCATTTCTGTTGGGTTAAAATGGAGCAAAATAATGTAACTAGGATTCTACCAAACATAACCTCAAAGTTGTGATTAACACATAATAAATTGTTATATATAAAAATTAAGCATTCCTTAAAGTAATTATCAACCATCATATCATATAAATATTTATATTTATATTTACCTATGATATTCTAACTAGTCTTTAGTCTCATCCGATAGACAGATTGATTCAAATCATGTCTTGTAGATTCTGTTTCAATATGTTTTGAGACTTTATGATAATTTATAGATATTCGTCAAACTAAATAAATTGATTACATATAAAACAAATATATTATAGAATGTTAAAAGTTGTTTAATATCTCCTTACACCTATTGAAAAAATATTACTTGCTATTGAATAATACATAAAAAATAATTTGATTAAAGAAAAAAATACGTATGTAATAATTTATATTTAATCAAATATTGTATGTAGATAAAAAATAGTTTTAACTATTGAGCATAATTTTAGACCTACTAGCTGGAAAAAACAATCCTTTCAAACACATTTTACTTGCCCGAATATACATGTCTAAAAATTTCTTTTCAGATGTGTGACATCAGTTAATTGAATACCATCTTTTTATATAATAGAAGACCGTTACTTTAATAAGTTATTAAATAATTGCAGTTTTCTATTCCTCAAAATTAATTAAATCACCACATGTTTAAATTAATTTATATTTAATCACTTGGTCTTAAATCAAGTGGCCACCTGAGGACTGGGGCCCTTTTTGGCGGTTATGAGAGAGGGAATATTGGCTTGGAGACCAGAAATTGAATATCAATTTCTCATGGTTTCAGACATTTCCCTCTTCAGACATGTGCGAGGTGTGTTATCGCACCCTTGGTCTCTAGGGGTTCCTTCGGGTTCCAACTGCTAGTATACTACCCGTTTGGATATCACTGTTAGGGTTCGAACCACTAACCAACTAATAGCCCATTCTAAAAAAAGTTTTATTTTTTTGTTTTTTATCACCAATTTACACTTTAATCCAACAGAGAACTATTTGATACTTTGTTGCATGATATATATCCAATAACAAAATATAACTGAAAATTAGAGATTAAGATTAATACGAATTAATATTTATATTAATATTTTATTATATTATTTAAATGTAAGCTGTAATTATAATATAATAATCTTTATCTATTATTCTTATTTTATCTTTATCGTTATTTTTTATAATAAATAAAAAGCAATAGCTAATATATATATATATATCCAATAGAATAATAACTAATATTTATACTAATAATACGCTCTATCTTATAAATACAAAATTAATTAAGTAAAAATAAATAAAATTCAATGTAAATTTTATAAGATTTTTAAGTTATTTACAGTTATTATTTTTTAAAGTTTTTTTTAGTAACTTTTATGACACATATAAGAAAAATAAAACATGTTAAAACATCAAATTAATAAGAAACACCCATAATATTGTCATATTCAAATTAATTGAGAGATATATAGTAAAAAACGATAAATTGATAGAAACCGTTTGATCCCATGTACCGAATAATATATATAGTATATTTCATCTAAGTTAATATATTATTTCTAATAGTACAAATAAAAATTTTAATACATCACATGTAACATTAAAACAAATAAAATAGTAGTGACTTATTAAACTGTTTAATATTCAAGTATCGCTAATTATATCACAGTTTATAACTTTGATGAACATATTATAATTTCGTAATATTTAAATATCACTAAGCATGTTACAGTAAACAATTTCGATAAACATATTCTAAAAATATATCTCAATATTAAAAAGTCAAAGTTTTAATATATATATATATATTTATTAACAAAAATAGTAAACTAATTATTAAATTAATATAAACTAACATTCAATATTGATAATGTCGTAAGACCCTTGTATTAAACCAAATATAAAATATAGATCAAAAAAAAATGTCAAGAGTGGGATTTGAACCCACGCCCTTTCGGAACAGGTCCTTAACCTGGCGCCTTAGACCAACTCGGCCATCTCGACTTTGTGATTGAAAGTAAATTTTACTTAGATATATGAAATACGAAGTAGACCATAGGCCCATGATAAGCAATATTTATGTAACTATTAAAATAGTGGACGACTGACGAACTAACCTCCATGAATGAAGACACCCGATCGACCCGATTCTTGAACTGAAAACCAGTCTAATGATGGATTTGTTTATGTTGGCTTTTGTTTCATGAAAAATATTCAAAATATAATAGTACTATAGCTTAATGGTTGAACACCAACTTTACATGCTGAAGGTCTCAAATTCGAAACATGAGAAAAACATTTAAAAGAATTTCACAAATAGTAGATTGAACCATAACTTTTACCCCAAGAGGCAGCTTCTACCAAGTGGTTTATAGTTACCTCAACTGGCAGATACATTTTTGGTTTCTCTATATTTTTTTGGGTTTGATTCTCTATAATGATAAGTCTTTTGAGTTTTTTTTCCCCCTTGAATCAGCTGTAATATCTTGTAGTTTACATATGGTAGTTTAGAGTATGTACAAGGTATACTATTGTATGATGAGGTAGTAATGTCAAATACAGACCAACCGTTAAAATAAAATTGGTTTTCCACATTGGCTTTTTCTAGAAAGACAGTAAGATCATATGCCATTGATCTATATGGAAAAAACCTCAAAAGACCTAATCATGTTTTTAACCCCAATCTGTCAATAAAACTCGCATGCCCCTACACGGCGGCCACACTAGGCCGTCAGTATTTGCCAGTGGATCGCTCTTAAAGCAATTAAGTTAAACTGGGGTTATTGGTTAATTAATAATGTACCTCAAAGTCCATCAATTCAATGGTTTAGCCTTTAAACATTTTGTATGGCTTAATCTTTCTAACGTTGAGTAAGTTGTTGTCTTTTAAGGTTAAATAGTACAACTGGTATAAAATTTTAACATTAAATTAATAAATTTCAGTGTAAACCCACTCATTAGGCTCAAAAGTACCAGTGTACGTATCTGAGTTAAATACGAGTAATTAATTAACTTTTATAGGACTTACAATTAAAAAAAAAGTAATGGGGAAACCTTATCACCGGTACCACAATTGGATACTCATCGACTCATCTCGTATGAGTCATTTGATGCCGGTATAATACTTTCATCATGATTCCATACTAGATTTTATACCCATGTCAAATAGACGAGTTTTACAACATTGTTAATATAATATGTAGTATATGGAACAAAAAAAAACTTATATGTTAAATGTAAAAAAGAATTGAGATCTTCAAATGTAAATACTAAATGTTAAATTATATCAAGGCTGGCTGGTGTAGCAGAGTTTCTTTTATAAAAAACTCTTCTAAATAAGCAATATCTTAACCTTGATTACACAACTGACCGAGTTCTCATTGATGTCTTGCAAAAAAATAAATTATTTTCGTTAGCCATGGTTATTAAGAATAATAAAAGGTACATCTAGTTTGTGGGGTTTTTAATGATTTCACGTGTTGTGATATTATTTGTAAGGTTTAGTTTATATAAGAATATTTTGTATCCTAAATATAGTTTGATTCTAATTATTAAAATAATTATCATAATTATAATCTAATTACAATTACTAATAACAACAATATTAAAATTAGTTTGATTATAATTAATAATATAAAATAAAACATTAATATAAATATTAATTCGTATTAAACCAAATGTTATAACCTTTCTACTTTTTAGCTATATTTTGTTATTAAATAGACATTATGCAATAAAACATTAATTATTTTTAAATTGCGTTAAAATGTAAATGGGTGATGGAAAACCAAAAAATATAAACTAATTTAGACAAGTGTTGATTTATTAATTTTGAAAAAATTAAGTGTTTAGATTGGTTGATTGAAGTCTGTTGTCTTTGAAAAAAGTTTGAACCATATTTTCTAATCTATTAATTTTAATTATAACACATACAAAATCTATTTCAGGATCAAATTAAACTTTTTGATTGGATGTAAATGATTAGGGTGATACTATATTTTCTATAAAAAAATAAAAATAATATAAATAAATATAAAGTATTTAATAAGATATTGAAAGTCAATATATAATTTTGAAAAGTTGAAAGTCTTTTGGTGTTATCAATATTTTAATATTGAGTTCATATATCTTGTTGCAATTAAAGTCGAGGTTTACGTAATAAGTTAGGATTTATTTAAGTATTTATAGTTATCTAAATTATATTAGTTATAATTAATAGTTATAAAGTAAATTAATTTATTTATGAAACACATGTAATTTAGGAGTAGAAATAAAATAAAATGCCCTAAAAAAAAAGGTTGAATGGTACAACATTTTGCATACGTCGTTATCGAGTCAAAAATATACTAGTATTTGAATCGAAATCGGAATCGAATTTCTTTTACTATATATAGAATTTAACAAAGTAATTGTTGCATATGAAAAATATTTAGTGATAATGCAGACGGCCAATTAGCATCCACTTGTGACTTGTTCAAGTAAACATTAAACTAACTTGGCTTAGTCGCATTTGAGTAATTTTATCTGAAACTTGGTGGACGATTTCATGCTTGTTATGAATTCCCTTTCAAGGCTTCATACTAATCCAATACATGGTCAATGAAAATGCATGGTTTATACCTCGACATTTGAGTATAAACTTTATACTATATATAAGAGCAACTAGTGTATATGTCTCATATATATAGTGACGGAAGTTTTTTACTCATTCTAGGAGGTTATACTATATAAAGCTCGGAAAATCTTCGCCCGGACTATAAAAATTTGTTGCATTTGTTCCTATTGGGGAGGCTTGGCAAATTACGTTTAAATACAATCTTACTTCTGATAATTTAACTCAAGGAATACATATTCTTTGAAATACGTAAGGAAATTATATAAAAACTTATTTTGCGTAAGCTACCGATCGATTCATCACCTATATATATATATATATATCCTTTTCTTACACCTTTTTAACATATTCGCTTTACTTAATTGGTATGTTATGTGACAATTCATCAATTTAAAAGGTTTAAAGTTCAAATAATACGATAGACATTGATAAATATATATGTGATAGAGTATATGTTTACTTTTTTAAAAAAAATAAAAATAAAAAAAAAAACAATTTAGCTAGTCTTTAAAGGTTGGTGTGTTTTTAAAATTGATAAGAGTTTATAAGAATTTATGGGAGTTTTGTCTTACAGAGTTGAGCTCGCATCATTTAAAATTCTAGTTGAAGTCGTATAGTTATTATATTCATTATATTTAATTATTTATATTTCAATTTATTTTTTCGCAAGAGTTTTTGTTCATATGTTTTTTATAATTCTATTTTTTCTCCAGTTAAGATCTAAATAAACTCCATGATACATATAAACTTAATCAAGTTGTCAATATGAGATTAGGCTATTTAGTGATGCTTTTAGTGATCTCTTGGAGTAAAAATCAATTAAGTTTTTATTCTTAACATGGATTAGCTTATTTGAGGTAGTTTAAGACTTATAAAAACAGTTTGTACACCAATATATTTATTTTATGTACTAAATGCCATTACCACCAAACATGGCCTAGTGTATAACATGCAACAAAAACAAGTGGCACGTGACAAACAACATGTTAGAAGGAACAAGACGTACGTATAGCCATAGCCAATTATATATAAACAAAAAACATATAGTCAAATCCAACATAAACAAACATGTAAAAAAAACACCCACACACAAATGAAACATCTCAGAAATTCATAATTCTTTTCTTGTACAAAACAAATATTCAGATATATATATATATCCTTCTGTAACTAAAACCCACATTCTCTGGAATCGGTCACTTTTTATATTTATTTAATCTTTATAGTTCAAACTTGTTACCATATTTATAGGCTTTTTTGTTTTCCTTAAAAACAATCTTTTCTTATACTTTTTATAAAACTGTGTTTCCATATATATAGGCCGGTTTTTGTGTAGTGGACTATAAATTTGGGACTAATACAATTATACTTTTTTTGCAAACTTTGAAGAAATGGAAAGATTTCGGAAAAAGAATGGGTTTAAGGAGCAGTTGGTGATGGTTTTTGTTGTCATATTAATGTTTGATTATGGTTTTAGTGTTGGATGGTCTCTTAACATAGAAGGTGTGTGACTTTTTTTGTGATAAGTTTTTTTGGACTTGAAATTTGGTTTTGGTTTAGGTTTTAGGATTTATGTATGGTTTTGTGGTTTTTGCAGGGTTGGGGTTGTTGAAGTTTCGAGAAGGGATTGAGAAGGATCCTTTTGGGGCTTTATCGAGCTGGAACGATGATGGTGAAGGTTCCGATTTGGGTCATTGTTCTTGGTTTGGCGTCGAGTGTTTGGATGGAATAGTTGTTGCATTGTAAGTTTTTTTTTTTTTTTCCTTCAATTTGTTACACATTGAATTATGTTTATATGGGGTTAGGATCAAGTAAGAATTGAATATTCGTGGGAAGCCCCAAAAATAAATCTAAATTCGTCACTTTTGTAAAGCTGACGGTGAATCAGCTTTACAAAAGTGAATATGTTTATTTTATATGCTTGTTTCGAATATTTATTATTTTGCTTCTTATTTGATCCCAATTCGGTTCATTATAGTAATTATGATAATGATAATAATTATGATTTTTTACTGTAAATAGTATCATTTTAGTCCATGCAGATTCTTGTTGTAAAGATGCTAAATATGTTAAAATGATAGGAATTTAAGAGATCTATGCCTTGAAGGAACACTTGCACCAGATCTTGGAAAGCTAACAAATGTAAAATCCATGTGAGTATTAAGGTTCCTAATTAAAACTGCATTAATCACTAATCATGTTTTGATTTCTGATGATTATATTTTGTATGCTATATGGACAGTATTTTACGTAACAATTCTTTTTACGGAACAATTCCTCATGAAATCGGAGATTTAGAGGAGTTGGAAGTGTTGGATTTGGGATTCAATAACTTCACTGGGCCATTCCCATCTGATCTTGGCAATAACTTAGCCTTATCGATTCTGTAAGCTGTAAATTTGAATGTTGATTATGTGAAATGTCCATAAGCTGCGTGCTAACTTGGTTTATGTTACAATTACTGATGCAGTTTATTGGACAATAATAATTTTCTTGAAACAATTTCCCCCGAGGTAAACAATCTAAAGACGCAGTCTGAGTTTCAAGTAGATGAGAATCAGCTTACGAACTCTCACTGTGATTGTAGTTGTAATTGCAGGTAAAGTTTAATTTTAGTACTTTAGAATCAAGCTTTCTACTTTCTGACTCCAAATCTGATGCGTAAGAAAACCCATATCAAATCTTGAATCAAAGACATTAATTTTTGTTGTCTTTGTTTCTTTTAGAAATGTTATCCATGGAAGTGCTAAAGAGAGAAAGCTATTACAAAATTTACCTTCATCATTACCATCAGGTTTACCGATATCATCTATATCGATGCCACCATCCAGCATATCAGAATCTCCTTCACCGTCACCAACTTCAGCTCCATCACCATCTCCAATGCTTCCACCACTTGCAGTTTTCCCAACTCCACCAGCTGCTTCCCTAGTACCCGAGGTTGATCCTTTAGCTCCTTCACCTGGATCAATTCCGAGCTTCAGGAGTCACAGATCAAAACATCACAGGGTTCTAATATGGTCTGGGGTCATTGGAGGTTCTGTGTTTATATTTCTTTCAGGATTAATAGTTCTCTTCTTGAAAAGAAATAAAGTAGTTACTGTTAAACCATGGGCTACCGGTTTAAGTGGGCAGCTCCAGAAAGCATTCACAACAGGTCATTTATTTCTTTCTTCTTTCTTTTCACTTTTATTCATTCTATCTCTTGTATGCATGCTGATACATATATAGTGTCTGAATTCAGGTGTTCCGAGTCTCCAAAGGCCAGAACTTGTAACAGCATGTGAAGACTTTAGTAATATAATTGGGTCTATGTCAGATGGCACTGTGTACAAAGGGACTCTTTCAAGTGGGGTTGAGATAGCTGTGACATCCACTGCAATAACGTCGTCTAAAGATTGGACAAAGAAGCTTGAAACCCAGTTCAGAAACAAGGTTAGATACCTAGTTATACATAAACCATGCTTAGTTCAAATTGCATATAAATGGAATGTAATTTCAGTACTATTAATATCAACTTTTAAGGACAGAGGTTATAAGTTTATAATTAAATGAGGGTTGCACTTAGTGGATAGAGGTCATAGTGGTAGCGGTCCCTGCTTGATTATAAACTTGTAACTCAAGCAGTTAGGCCCTTAAACGTTGATACTGAATATATGTTTTCGAAACAGAAAACAACTAAAATTATGCTTTTTACCTATAATTTTCATTTTTCCCTACTTATCAAACATATTATTTTCAGGTCGCCTGTTTGCTCATACTTGTTTGTCTTAGATTCAAAATAACTTTTTGGATTTTTTTTATACAGATAGAAATGTTGTCAAAGGTGAATCACAAGAACTTTGTGAATCTAATTGGATATTGTGAAGAACAAAAACCTTTCACAAGAATGATGGTTTTTGAGTATGCTCCAAATGGAACTCTCTTTGAGCATCTCCACAGTAAGTTCTGTTTACATTCTATGGTGGTTTCCAAGGTCAACTTGTTGACCTTTTCTTGATTAAGTTTTGCAATAGACTATATAATCTATTAGTATAAATTAAGACCCTTTATAATTTAGTGCATTGTCAGATAAAAATTCTGATAATTAGTTTATGGTCAACTATTTGACTTTTTCATCAACTTCATTAGATTTGTAGGTCAATCATGCATGCTAGCCAATAATTTAGAGAATCATTAAGCCCCTTTAAGCTGCATAGCATCAATGTTCAAGAATAATATTTGAAGGGATAGCTGTCTTGTGATTTTTAAAAATTTATACATTTTTCAGATCTGATGACAACTGGTATACATCTAAACACATGCCATTGAAAGGATTAGGTAGTGATTCATAATCATTGGGAATTTACTCTTGAACAGAGTTGGCAAACTAGATGGGTCTTATGTTGGGTAACACCGTAACGGGTCAAAACATGTAAGGTTTCTAGGTGTTGGCTTGGCCTAGAAATCACTTATTTATATTTTATAATCTTATTTATAGATACTTAGTGCATCATGTATGATCACAGAAATTATATAACTTAATTGTAATTTGCGTTCTCGAATAAAAGAATTTATGAGATTATATGCGGAAAAGATAGATTTTGGGCGACTCATTTTTGTTTACCCTGGCTGTTTTATTTTTACCCATTTGGATTAATCAATGCGATTTGTAATCTACTGATGGACATGTATTACTGTTGATTATCCAGTTAAAGAAGCTGAACATCTGGATTGGTCAATGCGATTACGTCTAGCTATGGGAATGGCATACTGCCTCGAGTACCTGCACCAACTTAACCCACCCATCTCCCACAATAACCTGCAATCGTCATCTATATATCTAACTGAAGACTATGCGGCCAAAATCTCAGATTTCAGCTTCTGGGATGCTTCAAAAACAGGACCGAAAAAAGCTGAGCTTTTGGAGAGCCCACCTTCTACTCCACAAAGCAATGTCTACAGCTTTGGCATAATCTTATTTGAATTGATCACTGGTAAGATGCCTAATGGTTCTTCTAAAAACTGGGTGTCAGATTTCTTGAAAAGTGAACACCCCGTAGCGAACCTAGTGGACCCAACTTTAAGTTCCTTTGAGATTGAGATATTTAAAGGGATCCTTGAAGTGGTCAAAATCTGTGTTCTTTCTGACCCAAATCAAAGACCAACAATGAGAGAGGTCACAGTTAGGTTGAAGGAGCTCACTGATGTTGCACCTGAAGGCGCAATACCTAGAAGTTCTCCACTTTGGTGGGCTGAACTCGAGATCTTATCATCAACAGAGTCGAACTAAAGATTGTAACAATTCAGCTTGTATATACTTCTACACCGAGTGCTTTGTACAGTCAATAAGTATTGATTTGTTCGTTTTAAACCTCTTAATTGCATGATACCCAGAGAGTCGGTAGTCTCGACCCATTTTCTAATGAATAGGAGGATTTTGGCAATATTTTATCGTTCAGGTTATGTTATTAATCCCTAACAGGTTAAATTTGTAATACAGTAGAAGTAGAAAGAAAGTGTAAACGGGAAATGGGTCAGAATTAGTCCAATCTATATTTTAGTGCATAAAACCTCCTAAGTGATTCTCTATCGATTGTTTGATCATATTGCAGCAATTTAATACAACAATATAAAAGCCTTAACGAATATACATGCTTGTTTTGACCCCGAACCTGCTTTGACTCGAATAACCCGCCCATTTTGCTACATCTACCCAAAAGAAACAGGAGTGAAATATGTATAGCGTTTGCCCTGATATACAGAAGCTTTCATCATTCAAGAATTTATGAACAAACAATGACTTCACAACTTACAACACGACTCTGGGGGCCATAAGTGAGAAATTCCAACTCTCTCTTTTGAACCTGGTCAACTTCTTGTAACATGTTCCTCGGATCATACCCTATGAACTCCTTGATTCTGATTTTCTTGTTCTTTCATATCTGTTACACGATCTGCCTCTGGAAGTCCCTCCTTTCATACATAGTGGCCACAAAGCTGTGGCGGTAAACCAATGGAGGGCTCTTCATTTCCTCTTTAGACGATGAACGAAAAAGGCACATATATGGGTTCCATGAGAAGTGTAAATCTAACTCATATACACTCAACAGCTAGTTTTTGTGTTCGATGATAGAGCTCAAGAGTCTCCTTGTGATTGGGATCCAAACAGAGTGCTGCCTCACAATCCCGAAGGGCTAAATTATAGTCACTCATTGACTCATAAAACGCTGCTCTGAGATGAAGCATTTGTAGCTCAGGTTTGAAAGATATAGCTTTCGTGAGTTCTTCAACAGCTTCGCTTTCTTTTTGTTCATCCATCAACACTACTTGGATAAATTTTAATAAATTAATAATGTGAACTGCACATTTCAGAAATAAGTAGCGAGAGAACCAAATACAATTTTATGTGCATAAAATATAATCAGACAATTGGTTGAAATAAAACGTGCTATAGAAAATAGTGTTCGGATAAGCTTATGTTTTTTGAAGTCGTAAGAATCAGATAATTAGATATTTGACTAGGTCATTATTTGTTCATCTCAATAACAATTGCCAAATAATCTGGATATCGAAATTACTTTCTAAGTTGCATATTTGGGTTTAGAAGAAGTACCTGCGGCTCTATATCTGTATGGGTAAGTTCTGAGAGGATCTAGCTGGGTAGCCATACATAGATCACTAGTAGCATTTTCACGGTCACAATATTCTGACCGTTTTTCGTACGCAGATGCACTATTTTCGGCCTTCTCTATGAGTTTTGTCATTTCATCATATGCAGCTTTTCTTTCTTCTATTAGGGAATATACACGCGCCAACCCTTGATGAGCTCTTGTATGCTTTATATCGAGTGCATTTACATAACAATCTGCAGCAAGATCATGCTTCCCACAATCCACGTATATGCTTCCTAGATTATTTAATGCCTACAACAACCCAAAAAAACACATCTGTACCCGTTTTCTTACGTCTTTAATTACTGGTTCGTTCAGAGGTGGCAATTTCAATAAATTTACCAAGGAATGAATGAATTTGGTTGTGTTTCATCTAAACCAGGACAAATGTTAAAAAACTAGTTGAAAGGGAATGGACCAAACAGGATGAAACCCAAAGTTTATGTTTGATGTATAAAGCCTCTTGATCATTTTATTTAAGAATTTTGATTATTTCTGACCAACCAAAATTGGGCCATAACCGAGCCCTTATTGACACATTACCCATCCAGAATGACCAGCTCAACCTGACACTCTGGTTCCTTATATGTCACTTACTTGTCCTTTACGAAGTCCATCTGAAGGGCATCCGAGAGCATCAATAAGAAGTTGTATAACATAAGAAGAAGAATCTGCATCCAAAGATGCATCTGCTAGTGTATATGCTTTAAGGAAATAAGCTTCAAATGATCTCTGGATAGAAATAGACTCTTCTGCTTTAGCTAAAGCTTCTTCACGATAACCAGTGTCATATAAGATCCACCCTTCATAGACAAGTCTTTCATGATTCGTTGTTGAAAGATTTCTAGCTAATCTCAAGCTGCGCATAGCCGCCTTTTGGCAGTTTAATCTGTGTCCAATACGTAAATTTTTTTAATAGATCCTAGAGTTAAATATGACAAATGATAACAGTTTAAGAGAGCGTTTGGGTCTGTGTTTGAAACGGGCTATCTGATTCTTGCCAATTCAGAATATTCGGTATATGATTATCTCATCATTATATAGCAGTCATACACTCACTTTTGGATCATCAATTTCATGCCAACAAAACTGATTGTCTAAAAAGCTACCTAATTTACCCGTATGTTTAACCTACTATAGTATACTTTTACTCACATCTCACTCACAAGAACTTCCACTTTTTTCACAACCAAACACTACTTTCTACAGCCTGTTACGATTCAAACTATTCATACTCACATACTAACTTTTATAATGAGCATCCAAGAAAAAAATATACAAACACATTTAAAGAACTTTGGCCATGGTGTTTACCTTAAAAGAAGTAAAGACTGCCTGAACCTCAAAACACTCTTCCCGGGCTCATGAGCCATCATCTGATGTACAATTGCAAGCGAGCCAATATCATCTATACAAGACCACCGATCATAAAGCTGTAACCAGCAATCAGCAGGACTCCATTTTTGCATCTTTTGACTCAAGACCTCTACCAAGTAGTCACCTCTCATCTTACCATGAAACATCATGTAATAAGGCTCCAAACTTAGCAATGCTCGAATATCCCTCACAGCAGATGGATAATCCTCAAGAACAAGGTAAAACCATGCTCGTAATTCAAGGCAATCAGGAGACACCTTAAATCGGATTATCTTATTGATTTCTTGAATAGCTTCATTGACCATATTCTTGTTCACCAATGATATAGCTCGGTATTTATAGGGGTATGCAAGTGTAGGATCTAGTTTAGTAGCTTCTTCCAAATCTAGTATCTTTTTACTTCCAAGATTGTATAAAGATCTTTCTTGATGCATCCATCCATTCGGTTTACACTCTGATAAAATCTTATTGATTAGATCACGTGCTAGATACGTCTTTCCTTGTTTATACATCACTCTAGCAACACCCGTTGCAGAATAAGTGTGACCCATCTCAAATGCTGTCTCGAAACAACTTTGGGCTTCTTTATATTCTTCCCTTTCGAATAACAAAACACCCAACTGATGAAATGCAAGTATTTTCTGCCATTTTTCAGTTGCACAATCGACTAATCTTTCAAACAACATAACTGCAGTCGATGATGTCATCTTTTCCTCCATCGCCACTTGACTAAGAAAATAATACAGCAAAAACGATGCATGACCAACCATACTTAACTTCTCCATAGCTTCAACACTACAAAACAAGCTTAAAACTTTCGTATTATTCAAAGAACTCGGAAGCTCCCTTAACACAACCTGTAAGCAAGAAGCAACAAGAAGACTTGCATTGTATTCAAACCCATACTCTATAAAAATCAACGCTTCATCAACACTAGATACCAACGACGCCAAATAAACCTCACAAGCGGATTTCATTTCCTCACAACAAAACTTCTGCGAAAACGACAAAATCTCCAAAACTATACTCGGAGAAACAAAGTCTAACTTTTTCGTCCTGCTAAAAACCTCCACACCTCTCATTCCTTCCAACGATATCCCAATCCATGAAAAATCAATACTTTCCTTTCCAGATTCCACAAAACTACCATATAACAAAGTATTCAACGGGCTAGATAACAAACCTATTTTTCGCCTAACGCAATTAACCACATCATTTCCAATCCAAAATCCAACAATCTCAATATCATCATCAAACCCACAATTATCACTATTAACAACTAAACAATTATCACTATTACCTTCTACATTATCTCTACAAACACAACTACAATAGCCCGAAACCAAACTAGATTTCGGGCATTCAACAAACTTACCAATACAATCCAAACACGAAACACCGACAAGATCGTCTTCTCGTCTATCATACCGTAACCAAGCAGACAAAACAACCTTATAATGTACAACCAAAGCATGTTCTCTAGCACATTGTAAGCTCTTTCTACTCAACTTAGGATCACCCAACGCGCCCATAAGCGCGTGTTGTTCCAAATACAACATACAACATTCAATATCCGACCCACAACACAAACTAACCCTTTTGTAAAGATTTGAAAACGAGTCAACAAAGTCAACGGGGTGTAAAAAAGCACTAATCTTTGGCTCAATTAGCTCAAAATAAGGTAACCCATATGGAAGATTACAAGATTTACTTACATTTTCGAGATGGGTCTGAAACGGTGTCGTTTCATCAAGATTTGATGAAGAAGAAGAAAGAATGGAGTTTATTGTCAAAGCATGAACTTGGGCCGGTTTTTTTGACCGGTTTAGACCGCCGGTTTTTAAGTTGGATGTAAATTGATGAATCAACTTCATGACCCTTGATGATCTTGGTGATTGTTGATCATCGTTTTGATGAGTGCAAGTTGAAATGGAGGACATTGGTGTGTTTTTTTGATTGAAATGAAAACACACAGTATTGTGTGTGTGTGTGTTTTTTCTTGTGAATGTATACAGAAAAAAGGAAAAGATGGTTAACAGATGAGATTAGTATTATTATTAAATTATTATAAATTATGATTATAATATTAGTTTATTTGTTGTCACAAAATTAGTTGTTAAATCTAATAAAAAAGATTTGTGTATGTGTGACAGTGTGGGTTGGGCGTGAAAAGACAAAGCTTTTTGGAGTGTTTTTTAATCAAAAAGTTGTACCAGTTATGTTATAAAAAGTTGAAAACTGACAGTGGATCTTATTTTTGATTTTTTTATTTGATCATGAAGTGGTTATTATTATTATTAACATTAACATTAGCATACTACATATACTCCGTATAAAGAAACTTTATCCGTGTCCATGTGTGCTGCATTTGAAAATTGAGTTTATGGTGTACAATTCTGGTAGTTAAAAGCGAAATATTCATGTGTCATGATAAACAAATCATCAAGATGTTCATTAAGGAAAAGGCGAAAATAAAGGTAACGTGTTATTTGTGTAATTGCAATGTTAAAAGCTTTCATTACCTGGATGGTCAACAAATAACTATCCGTTGAAGGTCAAAAGATTATAAGAAATCAAAAAGATAAGCTAACTATTTTTTTTTAAAAACGAATATGTATATTAAAAACAGGTGTCTAGCAAAACACTGATACCAAAGAGTAATACAATTACAAGTATATTATCTAGGATAAGCAAATTATTTACTACTTTGTGTTTATCTTGTATATTATATGAGTTTGGTTTTAATGATGTTGACTACATAATTTTTTGATACAGTTACCTTATAAAGAAGAGGGTATTTTTGTATTATATATCTATTTAATATCTGTGTGTGACTGCATCTATCATTTTTGTAGTCAATTGTATAATTTATTTTCCTTTATTATATACATAAAAAAAATATAACAACTTTGATTATGCAAGCCTAAACACAGATTTTTTATTATTTTTAGTTTTACATGTCCAAATATTACGTTTTTGTTTGCACATGAACGAGTTGAAATTTGTGGCTTTGATTATCAGGTTTCTTTTGTAACCGAATGATATAAAAGGGGAAAGAGATTGACATATGAACAAACTTAATTGAATCTAACATACTCCGTATTATTTAGATGAAGTATAGGGATCTCAAAGTAGTGCTTGGTTATTTTCCAGTTGATTTTCCAATACCAAATTAGTCTTTGAGACAAAAGTTCGGTGACCTGCCCATGTGATTTTCTCGTATTATTGAATTTCCGTCAACAAGACAACAAATATTTACACTTTTTTCCGAATAATAATAATAACTGTGAGAAAATAGGTAAATTGATGTACAAATTCTATACTAGTCATGCATATTACTCGGTTACTCGTACGTAGGCTATTTTTTTAGTATTATTGACAATTAATACAATTTGATATTTGTCACTTGAATATTATTGACAATTAATACAATTTGATGTTTGTCACTTGAATGTCATATAATAACATCATGATTAATATCCATAGTCAAACGCACGACGACGACAATAATTGGTTTATCTATGCCCATTTCCTTTATTTAGCTATACTTTATGGTAACAAATGTCTATCATAAATTATAATAGTAGTCTAGTGGTTGTCAATGAAGGTCAGTCCAATTGGTCAGAGGCATTCTCGATTTTATCTGAAGTCTTGAGTTCGATTCTTAGAGATGACAAAATTTTTGATTTTTCCCTCTGAATACTTGTAATGGTCATGGTCAACATCTCGTTGTCTAAGGTACATGTAAGGTTTCACCATTATACGGTGAGGTTTTTCCGATGTTGTATGCCGACTGAATGTGTTCGAAAAAAAGTAATCTAGTGGTTGAAGAAACATAATATAAAAACCAAGATACCAAGATTATTGGTTCAAATCTCATCTTTCATTTAAATCAAAGTTTCTACAAGTAGAATCATTGTTTGGGGAAAAGTTAGGTAAAACATGCAGTATCTATCTTAGGTAAAGCATGGAGGGATTATATAAAATTCAGGCGGGAATTATGTAAAATTCAGGGGGTTATGTGTGTTTATCAAATTCAGATATTAGTCTGCAGTACATATCATTCTTCCTTATTGTTTATGTAATAATATAAATAAAATAAACATAAACATATAAAAGACATCAAGCCAACCAAAGTATACCCATTTTGACATGTACATAAAACTTAAAAGGGTTATTTTTTCCGTATATATATATATACCCTGGTATGTGTTGAAAGTTTATAAAATTTGGGACATGAGATATTACCTTTTTACCCTTACCCATTATCTTCTTACACACACCAAAATACTAAGTATGCTCCTTAATCTAAACCTCTTTTGTGTTATATTACAACCCATAAATAATATATGTCGCAACGTACGGGTACCATGCTCGTATATATATATATATATATTTTAACATGCATATTTTATTGATATAAAAAACTAACGAGATGCTAAGAGTACATGACAGAGTACATAATTAATAGAATACTACATCAGGAAGCTAAACGTTAAAGCTTTTCCAGTTTTTCCAAACTATTTGATACTTTTTTCGGATCCATTAGTTAACCAAAGGAAGTTTGTGTTGATTTCTTTGGTTGCATACTGTATTGAAGGCTGCTTATTGGAGAAGATGCGTTCATTGCGACATTTCCAAATGACCCAGTAGTGAGTGAGGACTACCAAGCTGAGTAGTTTCCTTTTCGATGGATGGATGGATGGATCGTTGAGTGCTTGTGGATCTCGAATAGTTCTCTGATATTGGTTGGATCGTATATCTTTTGTTTATTTCTTTCATATCGTCATACCTTTAGATCATTAACCGTTGTCAAATAATACCTTTAGATCATTAACCGTTGTCAAATAATCTCATTTAGGTCATTTAGTGTTCAATGCCTTTTTAGCATAACAACGTGACTATCATTCTAGCTGACATGAACTTATTTAAATGAGGTGGGATTTTTTTATGCAAACTTTAAGTATGGATGATGATTTATACGTACACCATTTTTTTAAATCATATACCACTAAATACATTTTAAAATAATGTAGTGTATAACATCTTAAGACATATATGGTAATATATAACTTATATGTATATATACGAGCAATAGTACCCGCACAATGCGGCGGTGAAATGGTGGGGGTGATAGGTCATAAAGGTGATAAGTCATGAAGTGTGATAGCTAAATGACTTAGCCGTACGGGCTCCGTACTCGGATTTAAAAATTCGTCGAAAGTATATCGAATGACATCTCTAATGAAAGAGCATGAAATTTTAAGAACACCCATACAATTTTTATAATTTATCGATATACGGTTTTTGAGATAAAAGATTTTTGAATAAATTAGAGGAATAAAATGATTTATGGAGGAGAGAGAAAAAAATGAGTGGTTGGGATTTAAGGGTATTATAGGTATATTAGGTAGAGATGTTTAAAGTAGCGAATAAAGAAGAAGGGTAATTTAGGTAGTTCAAATTATTATTTGAGATTTTAAAAAAGGGCAAAATGCTTTATAAGATAATATATATATATATATTAGCACGGTACCCGTGCAATGCGGCAGTGATCGTGACGGTTACTGTGTGGTGGTGAGAGCGACTATTGGTGTGGAGGCGGCGTCAAGTGGTGTTGATAATTGATGTAAAAGTAATTCATTTAAAAAGTTAATGAATATTTTTTAAAAGATAAAGAACTGGTGATATAATTTAATCATTAATGTTATTTTAGATAATTTTTTCATGTAACATTTAAAGAGATAGTTGTTTTTTTATTAAATAGTATAAAAATATAGATTAGGTGTATAGGGGAATTATGATTAAGAAATAAGGGTATTTTGGGTATAAAAAAGTGTTTGAATTTTTTAAAATAGAAGAATTCAATATGTTTTATAAGGAGTTATAGATATAGGTATATTTAACATTATATTAATAAGAAATGAACGATGGTCTGAAAAGACAAACATGAAAATACGTACTATAAATTTTGTGCGTGATATACAAAAATGAATAATGACTATATATAAATGCTAATCGTATAAAATGAAAGAAAAGAAATCATTGTTAATATATGAACCACACATTTCAAAAGTGGACTAGTATGACATTAATGTTAAATACTTCATTCCTCCAAATGGGTGGAGACAACAGACAAGCAACTAGCAAGGGATTAATCCAAGAAAAATGATGATGGCATAGTATCAAATATGTATAATTTTGAAATGGACGTTTTGGTGTTTATAGACAAAAGAATATATCCAATTTTGTCCATGAAAACGCAAAACTTGCCTTTCAATCTTTCATTACAATTTCTCCATATTTGGCTGACTGCGAATTAGAATAGAGGTCGGTCTCTCTCGAGTAATTCTCAATATCAATTAATCAATTATCGTTCAATACTTCAATGGATTGGTAGGGAACGCATAAAAAACAAGTATATACAGTGTAGATGAATTATTGAATCATATTTAGAGGTATGCGAAAATAATTGATTAGGTATACTGAATGTTAGTATTTTTTCATTGTTTAGTTATAAAATAAATATTTAAATGTAAGCTGTACAACCTTCCATTCATTTTAGTATTGCATTGGGATTCTATTGTCATGCAAAAACAACAACTAGAGGTAACATAAAAATAATTCCTACACTTAAATATAATATCTTCATTTTCATATATATCGAGTTAGAAGTTTTAAACAATCAAATAATGTTGATTATGTCTCACAAAACTGCCAATAAATCGAGCTCGTCATACTAATGACAAAAGAAATCTTTAAAAAACCAGGTTGACTAGAACCTTTACCTGGACGATTTTCTGTTTAAAATGTAGCTTATTGCTTTTTTTTTTTTTTTTTTTTTTTTTTGTGGAATGGTAAATTTCGCTGTAGACTTCGTGTTGCAATTCTATAACAGAAGGTCTAACATATGTTGTCTTAACCAAGTCTGCATTAGAGAGCTTCCTCAAAATAGAATTGCCTATTTTAAATACCTGATGGGTGGAAAATCTCCCTACTAATCCGCCCGAAGGCACCACAATTAATAGGGGTAAACGTTGCCTTCTCAAATTTGAACTTGGGTATACCTAAGTCAAGCTTTCATAAAGGAACATAATTCTTATGTCCTTCTCAAGACTTGAACACAAGACCTCATGCATGGGAGAGTGGTTTTTCAAGCATTGAGCTAAAGCTCAAGACCTCATGAGTCTCTATTTATAATAAGAAAACTTACAGTTTTAACCCTTTATTTTAATCTTTGAAGTTTCAATTATCTAATTGGAAACCCTATAGTATGTTTATAATAGTAAATACGTCCATCGTATATTTACCAAACATAGAGATTTCAGTTATCGTCAATTATTATATCACGAATGATAAACGATTAGTGACAGTCATATTTAATGTGGTTCCCAACACAGGCGACCCAAAACACAGTAAACTATTTCTTCCCCAAATGTTTACTTTTTCAGATGAAAATTTTAACATTTACCGTAAGAACTCCGATAACCTTTAAATTAAACCATCATATTGTCGACCATTCATGACCGTCAACCATCACGTGACCAATAAGCTTGAATTGAAACTCATTGATTTACACCTATGTAGCACTGAAACGGGTACGACAAAGGGTATAGGAACGATACGGGAACGGGGAACGACAAAACTGAAAAATCAAGGATACGAGTACGACAATAAAAATATATACAAATATAAATTATATCAATATTTTATAGAGAAATACTTTAGACTTGAGAGATTATGTATAATTGTATATGTATAATTGTATAATATATGCTTGATCAGTGATTACTCATTGAATGTTTAGTATTTAATAGTTGGTTTTGGAATAGAAAAAATTTATTGTTGATCAAATTGTATATAATATAACCTGTCTGTGTTCGGGGAATAGAAAAAGTCCATTAAAACCTTGATATTAATTAGAAATCGTATGGAAACTTCAAAGAAACGTTTCGGTATATGTAGAAAATTCAATGGAACGTTTCATATGTGTTTCGTACGCGGAAACGTTTCCATGAAGTTTCGAAAACGGGTACGGCTACCTGTTTGGAGTTTCGGTGCATCATAGATTTACACTATCATCTGTGAACGAAAACCACTACATCGTGACCTTTTAAAAAAAACTTCAAACCAGCAGTTGAGATCAAACCACCATAAAAAGACATCGAATACCACTGATAAAAATTATTTACTCCATCGAATACCACTGATAAAAATTATTTACTCCCGTCGCATTGCATGGACACTCTTCTAGGCATAGTTGTGTACGCCATACCTTTTTCTAATGGCACACTAGTTAGATATTGTATTGTTGTAACAAAATGAATTTGTTGGTCCATTATGAAATAATTCAATTATACCATCCGAAAACCATCAATAGATTAACCAACTCCACCGGTGTTAACAAAGCTCTAAAATCCACTCGATTATACTTGTTGCTCAACCCGACCAAATCATATATTAACCTTTGATTTTTGGCTACAAAATGTACATATGGGTACACTTTAGATGATAAGATTTGCTTAATCACATATATCATGTATCTTTGTCAACTAGCAAAACTTGCATAATCTATTCACCACAAGACAATTAACACAAGCAAATGCAAGTCAATGATCACAGCACACACATGCAAGAAAACAACCACCAACAAGCCAAGAACCACTAGCCTTCACATGCATGGATTTTCTACAACTCTGCAGATATGAAAAACAAATGCAACATTGCAAACAAGCATATATTAGTACAGCTCAAATGTCCCTTGTGAAATGACCTTTTTGCCCTTCAAAATATGCTAATGCCAATTATGACTGGGTAAGGAGTTGAACAATGATTCCTGAACTTGGCCAATGATGTCCAAAGTGATGAATTCCAAAACCAATATTGACCCAAATTGTAACAAATTGAACAAATATTCCGAAGGCCCAAGTTCACTATAAATCTTAAAATTAAAACTACAGGACTATATAAAGTCATAGCTAGCTTGTAATTTACCCAACTTAAAGCATTTTCATCCCCCAAAGCTTATGTTTCTTTATAAACATCTATACAATATGAGACAAGCACGGAAAAACTGGTCAAACCTGCATCCAATAAGTGCTTTCAAAGTTGAAAATAAGTCTCAACGTGTCCTGATTGGTAAATTCTTTTCCTCAATCCCTGCAAAACTGCAACCCTGTCCGGGAATTCAGGGAATAAGCCCAAATCAAGCATCTTAAAAACTGCTTCAGCTACATATATTGGTAATCTTGAAAGAGCTGTGTGTCTTTTATATGAAGAGTAACAATACATATATATAAGTCGAAACCCCTTGCCTGTTGAGACAGAGGTCAACGGTTCGATTCTCACCCCTGCAGGCTGGAATTCACTTTTAATATTGTCAACACTCTCGAGTCATAATCCTTTAAATCTAAAAGATGTCGAGCACATCTATCACTGATATAATGTTTCCTAAGTGTAAACTGATAATCTCATTAAACGAAGGCAAGGCCTTTAATAGAGTACATGTGAAAACTGAATGAAATTTGAGATAACACGAAGTACTAGAAAACGGAAAACATTCTTAAAGACCTGGACATCTAAGATGACCGCGTCTATTACACTTGCATAACTGCAGCTTATTGTGAGACACGTGGAGCAGACCGACTAAATCAAACAAACTTCTGCGCAGACATCAGTACTTTCAAATTACTTCTTCAAACAATACTTTTTGAACATGGCGGTTTATAGTTTCAGGATCAAAGAAAGCTCTATAGTAGAAAGTTTTAGCCACGGCTAAGAAAGTCTGCTTTAAATCAGAATCAAGATCATCTTGTGAATCACAGAGCACGAGTTCAACAAGTTCTTGCATTTTGCACTCGATATCGGTTCCTATGTTATGATCCTCCTAATTAAACACATATGCATAATATTAATAGCCCCTTCAGTAAAACGATATATATTATATAAAATGGAAACGATGTGTAAATAATGTGTTTCGTGTATATGCACACCTTGTGGTATATTTGGTGATATATGTCGTTTAGAATGGAGGAGATTCTTTGATATTTAGGATGAGATAACAGCTCGTCTGAGGACCAGCAGCCGCTGCTCATATATATAGTTCGAACTATGAGTTCTGCGTCTCCTTTTACCATATCTTCTCCTTTTAGCCAGTTCAATAGCCAGGAGTTCCACTGTAGTTTTGTAAAAAAGAAAACTAAATGAGCAAAATTTGTGAATCATGGACATCGGTCACAAATATAAAATAAAATGTGATTAAGCACATGAATTAACAAAACTTACAGCATGATGGAGGTGTGGGTTGATGTCTAAACCATGAACTGCAAGTGTATTCGACGAAATCTGGTTAATGATTTCATGTAGTGCATTCATCACTACTTGCCATGACTTTCCATTTATGTCATGTTGTTCATTGTTTGCCATTATTTCACTGACAAAGTTGGAATTCGAGAATGGGGGTCTGGAAAAGGAGGTTATGATATGGAGTATAACAGTCGTTTTGGCCCATGCTAGTCGCTCATTGTGTTTTTCTGGCTCAAATATGCTTGCCGCGGCCTCGTAGTATGACCATAAAAGTTTTGTGTTTGATCTATCTTCGATGTTTAGTTCTGCAAACCACCTGTAGTTGACAGAACATCAAACAGTAAATAAACGGTCATAACCCTATCTGACGGTAAAAGATACTTTAATATAAAACGTCAAAAGGTGAAAAAAACTAGCATACTTTTGCATATGGCTCCATTCCATTTGATGAATTGCTTGGCAGTAATTGTAGTCCTGTTTAGCCATCTCAAGATATGTACTATTGCTCATATATTTCGTCCTATATATCCATTGAAATAGTTATATTTGACTTTTAAAAACTATCAAATAAAAGAAGATAGCACATTCAGATGGTTTTAACAATGTAAGTGTTCACTTAGAACCTGTAAAGGGATTTCCCTATCCAAACTTCAGTGTCGCCTCCGTATTGTTCCAAGTAATATCTTGCCTCAAGTCGAGGTAAGCTTGCATACCATGGCACATCGAGTGCATATCTAACCTGTTGATAGAACAAGTTCACATTAAAATTATGTTATTGGACTTGACCATGGTTATGTTTATGACTTGGAACTTACCTCGCCGGGCACATCCTTGGCGATGACCCACTTATCTAGAAGTTTGTCTGCTAATCTTTTTTCAGTCAAGAATTCATAGGAAAATTTCTTTGCATCATTGAGGATTTTTTCTCCTGGAAAGAGCACTTGGGAAGCTCGATATAGATTGAACATCACTGTCACTGATTCTTCTGACTGCCCATGATAGGTCACAAACTTCCCTTCTTTAGTAGTTTTCGTCGTTCATATCATTAGTAGTTTTATTGTATGGTTTGAGATCTTGGCTTGCTAGCTTAATTGGTATATGGATCACAGCTAAATAGCGGATGTTTAATATAATTTAAAGATTAGTTGCAGACAAATATAGTTGATCAAGATTGAGCACTTAAGGGTGGCCGGGTGACACTCTCAATAGTCAACTCACCCGATTTAATTTGTGTGAATTTTTTGAGTTCAACTTAAGTTTAGTTTCATATAAACCTACCTATAAAAATAATCAATACGATCTTTGATCTCATGATGGAAATATCGTGCAATTCCAAGGCGTTGCAGGCGATCAACCATCCAAAGTTGTTCCAGCAAGTCGATGGGGTATAGATGTGGGACTGCATCAAAGACTCAGAGTGAGTGTCGGTTATAGCTTGTTATATAGCCTATGCCAAAGTTAAATGAAGTCAAGCTATCCATATAAAAAAGAAAAAACAAGAAGCCTTTTTTAGTTATATATCTTCTTAACATACAGGTAGAATAAACTTAATCACGAAAAGGGAAATGCTATCAAACAATTTTTAAAAAAATTTCAGAGCACACTGAAGTGTTATGTCCTTTATAAATTCATCTTTTGACATGTTTTTTTTTTTTTGAATGGCATTCTATCCTACTATTGAATTACTCGAATGCCTCGGATAGAATCCAAAACTTCCAACCCCCCCCCCCCCACCTCAATAATTCACCCCCACAACTTATTGATAGCGAAACTCGAACCCAGATGGATTTCCCCAAGGTAAAAAACCTTAGAAATGGGCTACAACCCCATTGGTATGTTTAGACACAAACTCGTTTGTAATCCAAGTCTTTTCAAGAACATAATCTTGCAAAACACATGAAATTACCTCCTCCATTAAACTTGTCAACAAGATTTGTCAAATATGCAAGACATTTTTTATCTTTAGTTTGCATAAACGCAAAAGCAGTTGCTGCCGGAGAATGGAAGAAGGATCCGTTTTCTGATTGAAGTTTTAGAAGCTTTTCCCATTCCAAATCTTTCAGCCCTTCCAAAATATAAAGCAGGATTGTAGGGGTCTTATGAAATCTGTCTTTCGGTATCCTTATAATAAAAAAAATCAACAAAAAAAGATCACTAGTTACTTTGAGTTTCTCTTATATATGTATATATACATATTCTAATTAATCTTTAGAAAAGATCGAGCAATCCAAATTAAGGGACCGACTTTGAGAGCTTAACGTCGCGTCTTGCATATATCTCTTTTAAGATGGGAGAATCGCTTGGCACTTTGATTCCAAGATTATGTGCAAGATCAATGAGTGAAGGAAACAATACTTCAAAACCCTGTGTCATGTGTACTTCTTTTTCATTTCCAAGTTTGTTTATGTTTTCCTCCACAAACTTCATGCCTGCATACCATCAAAGTAGTTTGGGACTTTGGGTAAACCACCAAATTGATTTGATCTAAAAGTGTTTACACGCCTTCCAGAGAATCCAAGTTGTTCGTAATCTGTAAAATTAAAAAAAAATTAAAAAAATAGAAGATTAATATGTAACTTCCTGACCTCTATCACGCTTATCAGTATGAACGTTCCAAGTTGTGAGCGAAACCACGCATGCTAATGTGTTGAGAAGCCTATCAAATGCCGAGAATAACAATGGGTCGCCCCATGAGCCATCAGAGAGTTGATGCGTCGCGATCCATTCTAAACTTGACGGGAACTGAGGACCGTCACTTAGCCCACTAACATCTTTGATAAGTGATACCCAAGCTGTGTCATAAGCTGAAGGACTTATATCTCCATCATTCAATAGCCCAAAAAATGACTTGATTGATTTGACATGATTTTCAATTGCATGCTTCTGGTCAATGAACGCCAAATCATTATGATGTATTACGTCCGCGCTGTGTTCTGCGATCAGGACCCATGGTGATCAATGGAGCCAGAAAAATACTACAACTCTTTCTGTTTTGTTATAAAGTTTATATAGAATGATATGTAAAAATGTAACTTAGGGAGAATGAAAGTACAGTAAAGACAAAGGTCTTTCTAATTCATTTCTTGGTTAATTAATGCTAATAGAATTCAATTTCCAAATTCAATTTGTTTAAAGCCAAAACAAATTAAGCACTTGATTTTATTTGCATTCAATTCATCATCAAATTTACCATCAAATTCAACAATTCATATTTTCATTTGATTCGTGATATCTAGTAATCTATTTAATTTTTGAGAGATGTTTCTGGTTGTGGTTTTAGCCCTTGACAAAATAGTTGGCCCATTTAAATATGGAGTTATATACGGCACAATAATGGAAGTTGTGAAAACTTTTTGGAGTACTTTTTAGTATTCACTATTCGATCCAAAAAAATGCCTTTTGGGTGCTGTTTCGAAGGCTTTTATGTTTGTTTTTATATTTAATAGAGTTTGTTGATGGGTCTGTGTTTCACTCATAGTTCGTTGTTTGATATGATGGCCCATATTAATTTCAGACTGAGGTTCTTTAAAGTTGAATCAACTTTATTTATTGGATTTAATCCAATGGTCAAGATTTAAACATCAAATTTTAATCTTGACCATTAAATTCAATTCAATAGCTAAAGTTGATTCAACTTTACCTATAACGTTATATCAACTTTAGAAAATCATAATCCATTAATTTCATATCAACATTTATGTATCGTGTGAAACGAATAAAATTGAGAATTATGAGGTTATTGTATGTTTTAGTGTGTGTTAATGACGATTTGAATGAGTGTTTGTATGGACGGTTACCGTGTGTATTTTGAGAGAGAATTAAGTGTGTAAAAATGGATAATTGAAATTAAACTGGGTTACAAAATACATGTCTCAGGGACTTAGGGACTCATATACACAAGCTCCTAATTTACATCTGCACCCCTTCAACACTTACATTGCTTTCATAAAGGTACAAAATATACAAATTGACACTACATATTAATATTTCTAACATTGTGGATGCAAATAGTTGGGATCGTTGGTAAGTTTTTAATAAAAACCTAGCATTACCTTTTTGAATTCTCAGTCTTTTGAGGCGATCTTGTCCGGATTTTGGAAAGATCATCAGAGGTATTCTAGGAATCAATGTGTTGGATCTTGTTTTGTCAAATCCATATGCTGCATCAAAAACCAACATGGTATATACATTATTAGATAAAGAAATGTAAAAGTCATGTACATATATCTACAACAATTTTGCATGCGCATATTAATCATGTTGCCCACCATATCAACTTTTCTAGTTTTCTAATAAGAGTTTTAGATTGGTTCATTGGTTACTTAGCAGAGAAGAGTTCATAACTTTAATTTCTTCTTAGTTTATAAATTAATATTCATCCAAGTATAAAACGAACAGCGGCAAATTCAAATACAATAAAACCAATGTGTACATTTTACTAAAGCTAAAGAATTTCAAAACAGTACGTGTTAATTTAAAAAAAAAGGTAAATAGGTGGGAACCTCTGGTCCCATGTACAAACATGTATACCGAAGGTGGAAGAGATTCCCGTAATGGAATGAGAAAGTTGGTTAGAAGTAGTAGTCATTGGTAGAGGAGAAAGAATGGTTGTGTGAGTTAAACGAGTATGGAAAGGGATAATGGTACTCATAATATTGGAAAGAGGAGGTGAAATGATAGTATTCATATGTTTCTTGTTTGTCAAAGTCTTGCAAGTAAGCAGGCCTTAGCTTGCGGGGTTTATAAACAGGGAGAATGGCATTATGTATCTCAATGTTGTGACAAAGTGACAAACAATAATAAATAATTATTAGGCTTTGTTAAACAGGAGTTTTTTAATGGGAGTTTTGTAATGCACATGTTAACACATGTTTAATTGATATGAATAGATAACCTTTTAAACAAATAAAGGCTACTTATATTATAAACCAATCCCATCGATCACTACAAACAAAGCAAATAAAAACAAATAAAGTAATAGTTTTATAATTTCAAAGACAAAAATGGAATTTATATCATCTTTGGTAGAGAGATTCTTTTTCTTCTTAGAGACTTGTATGACATTGTTCTCATCAACAAAATTTCTTTCTCCATGCTTGAAATTTGTTGAAAACGTACGAAATATAATATCAATGAACTTGTTCTTGTAAAGGCAAAAATAATCGACATGCAACCCGTTATACTTCTCCAACGTATTATTATGTATCTCTTTATACTTATCAACATCTTCTATTTTAGAATCAACCTAATAATATGTATCGTAAAAAACTAAAAATACATAATATATACAAATATTAATTACTAATAAATGTCAAATCAACATAGCAAATAGGATCACTTACTAGTCTGATAAATTGAATCAAACATGTACGAAAAGTTATCAAATGCAATACTTTCTGACCCTTCCAGAACTCACGAAGATGACCAAGAACCCAAATTCATGGTACCCCTGCGCGCAATGTAGTGTGGTAGCCACGACTATAGTCTGGTGGTGTCGGCCGCAAGGGTGGTGATGGCAGGAACTATTGGTGGTGGTGACGGCGTCGAGTGTTGTAGGTTTTTTTCTAGTCCCGAACTTCTTTTGCGCTTCTCACCTAGGCCAAATTTAGCATCATTGCGCATTGAGAGCGCCCCACGCCCTTGACAACTATGAACTGATGTAAAGGTGATGTTAAAGATAATTTAGAAAATAATGTCCTAAATATAAATTCGTAAGATAAAAGTTTAGAGTGTATTAAAGACAAATCGACTATTTTTTAATAACTTTTTTTGGGTGTTTATTAAAGGACAATTGGGTCCTTTTTAAACTAAATTTTTTTTATAACTTTTAACAAAAACATGTTATAGATATATCTCTGTAACTAGAATAGTAGAGATAAATTAAAAAAAGAAAAGAATCTACAATTGAAGTAGTCAACCACTTTAATTTGCCTCCGACTTCCTTCACGAGGATATTAAATGCTTTTGTAAAAAATGCGTATTTGGCACTAATTATAAAAATTCTTAAAGTTAACTCAAAAGCAAGCATACACGTTGTAATCCAATTCATTATCATAATTCGATTTCTTTGTTTGGATTAGGTTCGTTAGGTTGGGGAAGTGTCGTACTATTTCTTTTCACTTATTTTTCACTTTTTCTTTTTTTTTTTCTTTTTTTTTTTTCTTACAAAGAATGTTTAGCCATCCTTTCTCATTCTTTTTCCACTCATATAAAGATTTAAAAAAATGAAAATAAAAATGATGCAGATACCCGTAACCACCCTCTCCACTTTTCAACTCACCGAACAAGTACCTGTAGGGCGGGGTAGTATTTCCTTAGGTACCTATTCAGGTTTTTCTCCGGAACATACCGTTCACGAGGAATAAGTTGCACTAGCATGCTACTATATGCATTTAACCTTCTATCTTAAAATGCTAATGTGACATCAATTTTGAAGACATAATAGATTATACTACATGTGTATCAATGTTATAAATTATAATGTCACATTAACATAATGTACCTAGTTATTTGGCTCATATGAGGTGAGTCGATAAGTATCCAATTGTGGTACCGGGGCTAGGGTTCCCTTTATTATCTTTTTTTTTTACTAAACGAAGAGATGACACATACATATAATAACTATAAGTTAGAATTTGATACACTGCTATATATCCATCTAAATCTTTTAATTTTTAACTTAATAATGAATAGAAAACCAACCAAAGGCTCAAATACAAGTGATTCAGTACAAAATTTCTTCCGATGAATGGCATACATTGACTAATGTTACACTTCAACTATCAATATAACATACACTAAAAGAGAAAGTAAAAAATGAAAATATAGACAAGTACACATCAATATTGAATCAATCATGTTTAGAGGTATACCAAAAAATGATTGATTAGGGAATATTCTTTCATTGTTTAAGTTATAAATAAATAGGAAAATGATTGATCTTTTTACATATTAATCTAAAAATCATCTTAAAATATATTTTTCAACAGCACCAATAAAAAGTAAAATACAAATAAGAGTTATGACATCTATTATGAATATGATAAGTAAATTCTACTTAATCTCTTTCTTAATATCTTTTTCAATTTTCACATGTCACTATTCAATTAGATAAGAGGATTTTTAGCCAAATAAATTAAAAGGATTAATCATTCTCCAAATAAATATTTAAGTGTGAGCTGCACAACCTTACATAATAATACTTAAATATACTTTTTTCAATTTTATATCAACCATTAAGTTTTGAATACTTGGATAATGTTGATTATGTCTTATAAAACTTCCAAAATCAAGTTCGTTATTGTGTATAATTTATATTTTATTATGGAAATAATAAATCTTTGAATACATCGGTTTAATATATTATCGGTGACCGGTAAGATGGCCAATCCATTTGTACTTGGTGGAACCGAGGCGGTTTACTATTTGAACAAGGTTGATTAGACGACCCAAATCATAAAAAAAAAACTGGTTTTCATTGCCAAAACGTTCAGGCTGACTAGATGATCCGTACGATAAAAACGGGTTGTCTTGCCAAAACATGTACATATATATTTTTATTATATTATATCATCATATATATATATATATATATATATATGTGTGTGTGGACATATTGTGTATTATGGACATATTATTGTGTACTTTTTCGGATGAAAAGATTCAAACTTTTTTCCATGCAAGAATTTCGATAACCTTAAAAGCCTTTAATTAATTTCGAAATCATCTTCATAACGGACAACCATCACGTGACTAGTAAGCTTGAAACTCATTGATTTATCCTATCACTTACGAAAAAATACCACCACATTATCAACTCTGACCACCATCTTTTATCTCTCAGACAACCAGTCAAACCAGCAAATTGAACCATTTGAACTTGTGAACCCGTTCAAGTCGCTTTTTAAAAGATTTTTTTTTAAAAAAAAAGTAAAAAAAATGTTTAATTGAAAGCTCAACTAAGATGATAAAATCAACTATCTAAAAAAAACTTACTCCATAACTTTATTCGAGGATTAAACTTACGTCATAACTTTATTCGAGGATTCTTTTAATATAACTAACAAGCTCAATACTTTATAACTAACTAGATTAAACCCGGACATTGTCCGGACTAGATCAAATACATAGATAAAAAATATATTGACAGTTATAGTATTATTCATAGTTTATGAAATTTCAAAAATTATCAGATTATGATTGATGCGAATAATAAGATTATGATTTTTATGAATATATATGATATATGTCAAACGTATTAAAGCATGATTAATTGAACGTAATATTAAGCTACGACAAGTTTATAATAATAATAATAGTAATAGTAATAAGAACTAAAATAGAGATAATTTAATAATAATAATAATTCGCATCAATAATAATAATAATAATTCGTATTATTATTGATGCGAATTAGAATTATTATTATTATTAATTATTGATGCGAATTATTATTATTATTATTATTATTATAAAAGTCACTTTCATCAGAAATTCAGAGAATTTACAAGAAATTGGTAGAAAACTGAGATATTATTTGAGCCCTCACATTATTATTATTATTATTATTATTATTATTATTATTATTATAAAATAACAATAATAACCGTAATTATATGTAGATATAATGATAGAATTAGTTTGATTTTAATTAGTTTCAGTCTTCAAAATGCAGCCGACTTCATTGATACATATATATTTTTTACTTTTAACTTTCATTTTATTTTCATTATTAATTAATGATGATTAGGATTAATGATTATGAATAATTTAAATGACATGGAATGCTTAAAATTAGACATTATAGAAAAATAGTATATGACATGATCTCATAATTATCAATTAAGCGAAAACATATCTTCTTTTAGTTATATATAGAGATACCCAAACTACAAACAAATCTACTTTAAGAAGGTATAATTGTTTACGTTATACTCTTTTATACCCGCACACTAGTTAGATTTTGTATTGTTGTAACAAAATGAATTTGTTGGTTGATTATGAAATTCAAATATGTGATCCGAAAAACATCAATGGATTGACCAACTCCACCGGTATTGAGAACTTTCCAAAACTCATTCGCTTGAACTTGCTCAACCCGACCAAACCATTTTATAAAGAGAAAATAGCCTAAATACCCAAAAATCATATTCAATATATAAAAATACCCAATATTTTTCGAATTCACCAAAAATACCCATAAAATCGCAAGACCGCAAGGAAGAGTTGCGGATCGCAAAGAATTCTTGCGATTCGCAAGCAAGTCTTGCGATCCGCAAGCAAGACTTGAGATTTTGACTTTTTTTGACTTATGGATAAGATTTTCTTTTGAGATTTTCTTGTACTTTTTAAGATAGCAATCGGATTTTTATGTACTTTTTTTACTTATGAATTTACCAACAATGTTTCACCATAAACAACACCATAATTTATTATTTTTTTCAATTTGCAAAGTAAAAGGTATGTTTTCCTTAGCTAATAAGTATTTAGTATTTAATTTAGTTTTGTTTGAAACGTAGAGTTACGATGGAAGTTTGAGGCTGAACTCTGAGTCTTCTTAGGTATTGGTGTGTCACTAAGAACTGAGACGGTTTCTATGTTTTCATTATGGAAAATTGTTATTTAACAAGTGAAATTTGCTACCTGTTTGTGTTTCTTTGATCATGGTAATCTTGAAAGACATAAATCTAGTAACAAAGCTAAGATTAAAATTCATTAAATAGTAATTTCAACAGGTTTTATCAAGAAAATGGACCACGTTATTACTGGACTCGAGTCAGAAGTATAAACTGGTCAATATTTTGTTGCTCTGTGCTTGAAACTTACAGAAACTCAATGATAAATATTTTTGAGCAAGCAGGTTTTTTAGTTGACTAGAGATAAAAGAAAGTTTCAACTTTGTACAGGTCATTACTTGGATGGGTTTTTGGTACTTGGTACTGTTGTTTCACAAACCCTTGTATCTTTTTAGTAGTTGTTTATCAACATTGTAAATACAAAATTGGTCCTCGTGGTTTGCCACTTTTTGCAACGGCATTAAATACTAAATATTTATTAACTAAGAAAAACATATCTTTTACTTTGCAAACTGAAAGAAACAAAAAATTATGGTGTTGTTTATGGTGAAAGGTTGTTGGTAAATTCATAAGTAAAAAAAAAAGTACATAAAAATCTGATTGCTATCTTAACAAGTACAAGAAAATCTCACAAAAAATCTTATTCATAAGTAAAAAAAGTCAAAATCCCAAGCCTTGCTTGCGGATTGCAAGAACTCCTTGCGGATCGCAAGACTTGCTTGCGGATCGCAAGGAATCGCATCGCAAGGCTTCCTTGCGATCCACAACTCCTCCTTGCGGTCTTGCGATTTTATGGGTATTTTTGTGAATTTGAAAAAAGTTGGGTATTTTCATATACTGAAGATGGTTTTGGGGTATCTAGGCTATTTTGTCTTTATACCATCTATTGTTGCCTACTCACATTGATCATGTCTTTGCATATTATATTCACCACAAGACAACCAACACAAGCACAATGCAAGTCACTGATCACAGCACACACATGCAAGAAAAAAACCACCAACAAGCCAAGATTCAGCCATCACATGCATGAATATATTTTCTGCAACTTTGCAGATATGAAAAACAAATGCCAAAATGCATAATAGCATAATAGCATATATTATATCAGCTCAAATGTAATATCCTTTTTGCCCTTCAAAATATGCTAATGCCAGGACTGGGTAAGAAGTTAGATGTAGGAAGACCCAATTGGTGTTGATCACAGCTGGTTGATTCTCTACTTCTGTAGTGTATCTACAGCTACAACTTACCTAGAATTAGAGTATAAACTATATATTGGTCACCCAGGATTGAAGAATGTGAGGGCGACACGCCGCACGAGACAGACGTGTATCAAACTTTTGGCGGAAACATAATAACTTGTATAAAGTGATGCACACAAACACACAGAGACACACACATAAACTGACGCAAGTCATTATCTTCTTCCAAGTAGTTGCTATAATTCAAGATTCTTAATCCAATAGTAAAAATATGATTGGTCAAGTACCTAAGCATGTTTGGTCCGATCGTCTGATCCAATCATTGAGTGGCTCTTTCTAAGAGACAGGAGTGCACATAGAAAACATATCCTTTGACAAAAACTGGAATGTGATGCATTTCAAGATTCTTGATCCATAAAATTAGCATTCAGATTCTCAAAGATACCAGGTGAAGTTAAAGATGATACATTTCAAGATCCTTCCCAAATGGTAATATCCTTGACAAAGATAATAACTTCAACAACATACCGCTAAAAGGCTGAAAACTGGATCTTGATTTATTTCAAAATAATTTGATCCAATTCAAGATCATTGACCCGAAATGAGAGGAACTTTGTTGTTTTTTTTTTTTTTTGAACAATCAAAATGAAAGAATTTAGAATAATGATTCTTGAACTTGGCCAATGATGTCCAAACTCCAAAGTGATGAATCCCAAATCCAATGATCCAAGCTGTAGCAAAATGAACAAATATATCCCAGGTGCACTATATATGTTATAATCAAAATTACAGGACTGGTGGGAATAGGTAATATCAACATTTTCACTACAGCTCACTCGAATTATTAGCTCTATACACGTTACAGTATTACACATATACACGATGATATTTTGCTTAAACTATATAAAGTCATAGCTAGTAAGTTACCCAACTTAAAGCATTTTGATCACCCAAAGCTTATATTTCTTTATATACATATATATAAGACAAGGCCCGGTCAAACCTGCATCTGACAAGTGCTTGCAAAGTTTAAAATAAGTCTCCACATTTCCTGATTGGTTGATTCTTTTCCTCAACCCCTGCAAAACTGCAGCCCTGTCCAAGAATTCAGGGAATAAGCCCAAATCAAGCATCTTAAAAACAGCTTCGGCTGCATCTTCATAATGAGAACCTTTGATATAACCCCGTAACAACCATGTTAAGGTTTGCTTTTTATTCAACAAGCTCGTGACCTCCATTCTTGTGAGCAATCGTGAAATAGCATTTGTTTCCTTTTGTGAAGCGCATATTGCTAACACAATATCATAAAGGTTTGTATCAGGTTGTTTCCCAACTAGTTCCATTTCCCATAATTGCCTTTCGGCCTCAAGCCCACGCCCTGCACAGATGTACATGGCTAGAAGACGTTCATAAACCACGCCATGTAACGACGGGCCCCCCTCTTCTATAATCCAATTGGATAAGCGAACTCCGTCTGCCAAAAGGCTATATTGGTAATCTTGGATGAGCTGTGTGTCTTCTATATCTAAACTGGAAGTTAAACCGGCTTTGCTGAAGCCTTTTAACTTGCGTAAAGCTTTTCCGAATTCGTTCAATTCTTTTACTACAGCAGTCATGGCAATTAGATAGCTGTAAACCTCTGGCTTCAAATTGGATTCTTTAAATTGGATTACTAGCTTGATTGCATCCCTGTAATTGCCGTCCTCCTGATGAAATAGATATCAAAACTCAAGTCATTGCACTAGAAAAGAAAACAAACAAAATTATGTTGCCTATGGAGTCTAATAAAGTGTAACATACCACAATACTAGTAATGAGATGTAGGAATCCTGAAGCATTGGTCAAATTTGAAACTAAATGATACTTATTCTATGGGGTTTCCTGCTTTAAATAATTAAATATACTCACGAAAATGATGAGGTAACGATGTTCACGGCATACTACATGTGACTACGAGTAGATATGGCCAGCAATGAGATGGTACAGGGTATACAGCACAGGTTTCACTGTTATCAGACTGACTCATTCAAGTTCCGAGTCAAGTCGAGTCGGCAGGAGTCAGCAAGAAAATTGCGAGTCAAATGCATTTACAGGTGGCCTAATGAGTCGATACATTTTAGGTGCATTTTGACTCGGCTTGTACAAGTCGATTTGTCACTCATGCAAGTCTAACAACGATGACCTCGAGGAATTTAGCAGCAAGCCTTTTCAGTTAATTGGGAAAATTGACATCTCCGATGTATGGATTCTTCAGACTTTAAGATAAATACATACATATTAAGGCATTAATAATAGGCTTGTTTGTTGGTATTCACTATTCAATTTATTAAAAGGCGACGAACTCGTGTAAATACTGAGGTTGAAATCCAAATGCTTGACAGTATACGTTTTCCAACTAAGCTTACACAATCAGTAGTAGCTTATAGCTCAAATTTACGCCTTTTAGTTATGCTATAAATGCTACTCACTAACTCACTTGAATAAAAATAGAGATATGCACATGTATTTGTAGAATATAATTGAAATGTCACAAATTCGATACATTGATACATTCAATGACAAATCTCGAATGTGAACAGAGTTTATTTAGGTATCAAAAAGCAACACTATTAGCATGAAGAGGCATGCAAATTTATCATACAGAACCTAATGACATAGTTGTCAAAGGCGAAAGCGAACTCAAAGCGCAATGACCCCAAATGGGGCCTAGGCGAGAGGCGCAAAAAAAAGCGCAGACCCGAAAAAAAAAAGCATAGAAGAGTATATAAAATTTCAGTGTCTCTAACAATTGATAATGAAGAAAATTTCAGCCAAGAGGGTATACAAAATAGCAAAAGAATCTTAATAATATAAAAATAGAAGAAAACTTACCTTTTATTCAAATGAAGAGTAGTATGATGAATGATGATAATGATTTATACCAAGTAATTATTGGAACAAAGATTCTGTTGTAATATCCCTATAATATAGGTGATTTTTTGTGGAATAAAGGGTTTATATGTATGGAAAAGTGTAGACAGGCGCTTCATAGCCTTGGGCCTAGGGTATCAGGCGTTAAGGTTGGGCCTTGCCTGCCTTTTGTGCCTAGGAGCAAGAGGCGCTCGCCTTTGACAACTATGCCTAATGATACTTCTAATTTTGGATAAATTTTAGGACAAGTGAAGAAACCTCACTGAACCAATCTGTTAAACATAAATGCAGCACTTTTGAAAGCACACAATTTCATGGGACACTTTGTAAAGGTGTACAACTAATGGTCAATTACTTCATCACCCCCTTAACATTTATGGTAAAGAAGCATCATCCGAACCAGGATAATCATTAATTCATTATGGATACTGCGCAATGTTTCCTAACGCGTACCAAAATATTACATCTAATTTAAGTCATCCCTAAAGGGAAATTTGTGGCAGTTCATTTTTGGGACAAAGTATCATTATTCCAAGCATTTTAAAAAATCAGTGATACGTATGCTTATGTAGTCTTTTTCTTTATCAAATCATTTGTAAAAAGTGGTAATATATAATAAACATACCTGACAAACAGAATCAAGGATTCTTTTCAAAATAACAAATTCAAGACCATGATAGGCCATGGAATATTTTACCATTTCAGTAGTTAGAAACTTAGAAATGATATTGTTTGCTTAACTAGAGGAGTCTATATAATTATCATGAGCAGTATTAGATGATTATCCACAAGAACAAAATAGAGAGATCATGTAGACCAGTATAAACATTATGAGAACATTGAAACATTTACTAATGTGTCAAGAGGTGATTTTGAACCAAAATGGGGAAAATTAAAGTTATTATGGGTTATCCCAAATATGAAATTGTGGCAGTTCATTCCAGGAAGTATTATTAATACAATCAACTAAAAGGATCAGTGCAACGTATACATTAATAATTTTTTCTTTATCAAATCATTTATTTCAAATTACAATATTCCTGTACACGTAGTATCGTTTAGCATTACACTGAAGTGAACATATTCAAGTATTCAACATTACATGCATACTCCACATACACAAACAAAAATAGTATCCAAGACTAAAAAAAGACCATGTTAGCGCCTAAATTTATGATATTTACATTATTTTGTTTAGTTATATATAACATATTACGTTGTTTTCATGATTACAGGAGTCTATGTAAACTATCATTAGGGGTCTTAGTCGACAATACTATCTTCCTAAAAGTAAGCCATATTAATGAAAAGCCCATCTTTCAAAAGCTAAAACTTCATTTATACATTCATTATTTTCCGAGTTCTACCAAAGCACACATAAGTTTATCCAAAAAAGACTATGTAAACGATCAAGAAAACGAAACATAAAAGCTTACCATCATCTTCCAAGCAAGATACCCAGTAGGACCACCTTTCCGCCGGACTTTCTCACCGTCTTCATACCCAATTCCTCTCCTCAAAATCTCTTTAACAAACAAAACACCTTTATCTTTCTCACCCATATCCCAATACAACGATATCACCTTCTCAATCATACTAAAATTCGGTTTCAACCCAACACATTCCATATCAACTAAAATCGCAACCACATCATCAATCTCATGTCTTCCTTCAACCAATTTCTTTACCCAACCACACATCAAACTAACCATAAGCTCCATTGTTTCATCATCAACTTTATTTTCTTTCTTTAACCACTCAAAAACCTCTAAAGCACACCAACTATCCCTACCTTCTTGTGAAAAATAAACCAACACCAGTTGCAATTCCCTATTAGTCAATCTCGAATTCATTTCCTCAAGAACTTCACATGGGTCTCTTGTCATTCTTTCTAACTCCTCGATTGCTTCGAAAAACCCTTCACTCATTTCATCCTCGTCATCACTTGTCACAACACTAGTATCCAATTTCACACCTTTACATAAGACCCTAAAATCTTGAAATTGCAAAACCCCAAATTTATCATTTTTATTACCAAATGAAGCCCTAGAACATGAATTAACATAAAGGGTATCATAAAGTTTGAAACTTTTATAACTTCTGATATAATTAACACTATTCTCCAATTTCAAAACACTAAATTTATAACTTTTATCAACAAATGAATCCCTAAAGCATGAATTAACATAAAGGGTATTATAAAGTTTTGAACTTTTTAAATTTGGATTGGAATTAACACAACCCCAATTCATAATAGAGGTAATTCCATAACTAGTATCCATTTTCTTGGAAAATACAAGAAGAAAATTAGGGGGAAAAAAACATGAAATATAATTGATTTTAAAACATGGGTTTTTTTTTTATAAAGGGATTTTATGTGGTTAGGATTGTTAAAGGTTGCAACTTGTGGAATGAAAATGGTGATTGAAGGTGATGAAAGGGTATGTAATCAAATGGAGGATATTTTTATAGATATATTATTAGTTAACTTCAGGGTAAATTTTGGGCAAAGAATCAAAGATTGTAGGCGGGTTGGATGAAAATTTTCGAAAGAGACACAACACCGCATATTTGTTTCTAGTTTCTAGAAAGTCAGAACTTCATGCGTTATCTTTAACTTCTCGCTACCCTGCCGTTTGTACGGTGAGAATAGAAATGGGCCGGGTTTGGATCAAGAAGTATCCTAATATTAAAAAAAAAAATTTAATGGCAAAATTAAAAAAATCACGAAATATAAAATTAAAAGGGAACAAAAACCTATAAAAAAATTTTAAAAATTTAAAAATACATAACAAAATTTAAATTTTGAAAAGCATTAGCCACCCTTAACCACCCTTTAGGCACGCCACTGCCGATATCCAAACTTTTTTTTAAGGCGTAAATTATTCAAAAATATTTATAGATCAAATATATATATATTTTTATCAAGTATATGTTAAACTAGGGAAACCAATTGTCATGTTAGAAATTATTGTGTTATTTTGTATACTTGCATTGAATTAACAAATTGTCATGGATAAGTTTGTTTAAAAGTTTATCATATCAAATATATTTTTAATAAATCTATTTAAAGGCAAAACCACAATAGTTTCCGTCTACGCGTTATGCGGTTTCAATTAGTTCGGTTACTTTTTGTTATTGATGATTTATGTTTTTAAAAACTTTGACATATAAAATATATACTTATTGAAAGACAATACCACAAAAAAATTAATAAAAAATTTTAATATATTGTTTGGAAACCTGAAAACGATTATGTTTTGTTATTGATGATGTGACGCTATATATGTTTGTTAAAATATTTGACATATGATATGATATTTATTCAAAGGCAATAGCACAAAAAAAGTAGCTTTGATATTTGATAACCCAAAAGAAAAAAAAATATGTAAGAAACCTAAAAGTAACCCGTAATTTTAAACCCGAAAGGGATCCAATGTGTTAAAATCTGAATATTGATACAAAAATAGAATACACGTTTTAAGTATAGTTATTTGAAAACCCGAAAGGAAAAACATACGGAAACAACCAAGAAGTAACTCGAACTAGAAAAACGGAACCGGGTGCAATTTGGCAAAATCCGAATAACGGTGTGAATATTGTTACAAAAAAAATAAATGTTTCCAGTATAATTATTTGAAAACCCGAAAGGAAAAACATAAGAAAACACCAAGAAGTAACTCGAATTAAAAAATCCGAACCGAGTGCGATTTGGCAAAACCGAATAATTGTGCGGGTTATAACATGGATGAATAGTAACTCGCCACGCAGTTACTAGTTACTATTCATATCTTATACAATTACTAGAGTATATAATATAATATAATTTGTGGATAAGAAAACATTTTCACAAAAAAATTTTCAAAAAAAAAAAAATCTTACCTAGACTCATCATAAGTAAAACTTAAATATATTTCGTCTTCCCTAAATATGTATATGCTTTATCGTAAGTCTCTTGTATTCTCGTATCATTTTTAGAGTACCCCCAATGTGCTATGTATTCGAGTGTATTGCTCTTCCAATACGGAGCACACCGAGCACACCGTTGGGTGGCTTCCGTATTCGATTATATTGGAGTCGTATTCAATTGTATTGGAGCCGTATTCGGGGGTTCCGTGGTGGGGAATACAGAGCTTGGCTGCCTTTTTTTGTTTTTTGTTTTTTATCTCTGAAATATGTGTGTATTTATATATACATGTATATGTGTGTGGGGGGGGGGGGGGTAAGGGATCCGAAAGATTTTCGGCGGACGGAGTGCAAATGAAGAAGATGGACACACACAAAGTAAAGGTAGGTGATTGATTTTATTATTTACATTTTTAACCCCCAAGTTTCATTCATATTTTAAAATACCCAAATGTTATTAAACATCAATATTTTCTTACTAATTTATTATTATTATTATTATTATTATTATTATTATTATTATTATTATTATTATTATTATTATTAGGGTTATAACTGAAGTGGTACCTGGACTTATCCACCATATTACTGGTTTCATAACTATAACTTTAAAATTACTCTCATCATACCCCAACTTATCAATTTTTCACTCGGACGATACCTGACTTGACGGGCGTCAGTTTGGCCGTTAAGTTGGGGTATGACTACCGTAAATTTTAGAGTTTTAGGTATGAAACCAGTAATATGGTGGATAGTCTAGATATCATTTATGTAATTATTATTATTATTATTATTATTATTATTATTATTATTATTATTATTATTATTATTATTATTATTATTATTATTATTATTATTATGGTTGTTGTTGTTGTTGTTTTTTTAATTACGCAAAGTACATTGATATTTTTTTTGTAAATATTTATATTTATTTTATAAAAGAATACTTTATTTTTATATAAAAATTATTGTAAATATTTAATTTTTTATTAAAAACTATTAATATTTCAAAAACTATTATTTATAAAATTTATTTTTTAATAAAATAATATTTTCTTTTATAAAAGATCATTTTTAGTACAAAGTTTTTATTTTTATAAAAAATATTTTTTCAATCTTCTTTTTTAAAGGGTGAACCGGAAAGAATATCATAATTTCTTGTATTGCATTAGTACCTGTACAACTACTATGTAACGTTTGAATCAGCTCAAAACAGATTTAATCAACTCCATGTGGTGGTATCCATTCAAGACTTCACGTTCATTTATCAATGCTTTACATGAAATTAATGTACTACTTTCGATTTACTTATTTTTTTTTAATAAAAAATAAAAAAATATGAAATAAATAAAATCATCATGGATCTATAATTTGATTGATTAATAGTTTTTAATAAAAAAAACTAAATATTTACAATATTTTTTATAAAAATAAAGTATTCTTTTATAAAATAAAAGTAAATATTTACAAAAAATATCAATGTATTTTTTAAAAATATTTATTCCTAAATAGTACTTTGTGTAATTAAAACAACAACAACCACCACCACCACCATAATAATAATAATAGTAATAATAATAATAATAATAATAATAATAATAATAACAACAACAACAATAATAATAATAATAGTAAAAACATCACTTCCATTACAAATTAATAGGATTTACAAGAAATTATAGTAATAATAATAATGATAATAATAATAATAATAATAATAATAATAATAATAATAATAATGGTTAATTACATAAATGACACCTGGACTATCCACTATATTACTGGTTTCATACCTAAAACTTTAAAATTTACCATAATCATACCCCAACTTAACGGCCAAACTGACGCCCGTCGGGTCAGGTATCGTCCGTGTGGAGAATTGATAAGTTGGGGTCTGATGAGAGTAATTTTAAAGTTATAGGTATGAAATCAGTAATATGGTGGATAGTCCAGATACCATTTCAGTAAATAACCCTTATTATTATTATTATTATTATTATTATTATTATTATTATTATTATTATTATTATTATTATTATTAAAGTTTGAAAATAAATGTATTGGAAGGTATTGGATGTATTGGTTATTCGGTGTCAACTGGAGAAATGTATTGGAAAGAGGTTTGCAAATATATATATATATATATATAGTGAAAAGTTATTTTGAAAACCCTTTTTTTGCGACAACCTTTGAGAACTTTTCAAATCAAGCCCAACCGATGACTATTCTTTACATGAAAATTGTTTTTTTGATTGTTTTCTAAATAACGTATGTGTAATTTTGAAGTTTATAATTATGTGGTTGTATTATCATCCGTTATATAATTATGTGGAGATTTGGATTCTTGATCATATGTGCACGAATATTGCTATGATTACATGTGATTGACTTGCATACATGTGATCATAGCAAAATTCGTGCACATGTGATCAAGAATCCAAATCTCCACATAATTGTATAACGGATGATAATCCATGTCTCTACACAATTATAAACTTCAAAATTACACACAAGTTATTCAGAAAACAGTCAAAAAATAATTTTCATGTAAAAAACAATCATCGGTTGGGTTTGATTTGAAAAGTTCTCAAAGGTTCTCGCAAAAAATGGTTCTCAAAATAACTATACCCTATATATATATATATATATATGTTTTAGGTAAAGTAAAAAAAATAAAACAATAGATTTCCATTCACTAAAAATCAACACGCATCATGATCTTAGGTGAAAATCTTGTCTTATTTGTTTTACATTAGTGCTTGTTTTACAATACCCAGCACCTATATATATATATATAGTTGTGACTGTTATGATATGTATAAATAACAAGTCTCATCTAAAAAATTGAGTCATGGTTCGGCTAAAATTAAGTGCTTTTATCATTTTGATAGAAAGTTTAGCTATTAAAACAATGATGCTTTCAAAATTAGGTGATTAAATCATTCAAGATAAAAGTTAGATGGTTAAAATGATTATTGCTTTAAAGTTTAAGATTATATCATTTAAAAAAAAAAATTGGTTAAAACAATTATTATATTAGAACTAAGTGGTTAAAACGTTATCTATGTTGTAGTATAAAGAAAATAGCTCTCTTATTGAAAGTTACATCGGTGAATTATCTAAAATGCCCTTAAAGATTAAATTACACTATGAGTAATTTATCTTTTAAAATATGTCCATTAACTTTTTATATCAATTACTTTTACATAAATTATCTACACCACTCGAGCCCGCCTTTACCACCAACAGACAACGGTCGGCTCCACCACTACACCGTCGCTGCCATAACGACTGCCGCGTTGTGCGGGTACCGTGCCAGTTATACCAAAATAATATATGTAACTTTCTCATTTTCGCAAGTTTTATATTTTTTTCCGTAAAGTTAGTTTCGATTCAGACGTGTTAGAGGCAATTTTAACCAACGATTTAATAATTAACGTAATTTTAGTAATTTTATATTCATAATAACAAATTTATTTATAATAGGGTTTATACAATATCAAGTTATTAAAAATCAAAATTATATAAAATAGTATTCGTATAATTTAAGTATCTATAATTCGAATTCTTTTTATCTATATTAATTTACTAATAATAATTATGTTAACATCATATTTTTTCACTTTCTTCTATCATTTTCAATAACAATCGTAGAAAAAGAATATATCCTTTGGAGACATTAAATATTGGTAAAAATACCATTCATTAACAATGAAGGTTGGCAGGTTCATACCGCACCGGGGCTGTTGATAATTGTTACGGATCGAAACCATTACAAGATATGGGACTTGTCCCACATCGGTTGTATGGGAAACCAATGTGGAGTTGATATACCAAATGAACTCTCTCACCCATTAGGCTAGTTTTTTTGGTTATGTCTTTTCATTTAGTATGTTACAATGGTATCAGAGCCAACTCGGAGTGGTGGCCTATGGAGTGGTGGCTTGGGCCCAAAAGGAAAAGGGTGTCAACCGTGACCAATATAGCCATGACCAACGAGGACGTCAAGAGATGTGAAAAAATAGATTAGGGTTATGAAATCACGATCCGTTAACTTAATTGTTTTCGGGTTAGGTTTGGATTGGCCTTTCGGGCAAACAGGTCAACTCACTAACCCGGAAATATTTTAAATTTATATTATTTGCTTTAGTCCTAAGATAATCCGCGTCACACTTGTTGGTCATCTTGTTTTTTTTTAGGATGTTGGTGTCACTAGTTATTTGTTTTTGTGTTTTTATACTATTAATTAATAAGTGGATTCAAATGTTTCGAGATGGAGGTGTGTTCATAATGAAACGAATAATTATGTGACATCTAATAATAATCGTTTAGCGTCTTGCTTATGCACTTATAATTTGAAAATTCAGTTAATGAAAACTAGGAACAAGTGGTTGTATTCAAGAAACAACATTTCAAAGCTAACAGTCGATTAATCAAATATCCATATTACTTGACTTTGTATTCACTTAATCAACAAAGGTGATTCGTACACTACATTAAATCAATAACTATTTCACATGTTATAACGTATAATTTTTAAAAGAAACACTAAAAAGATACTCAGGTAATTATTTCTTAAGCATAGTAAAGTCAGTGGTCTATGAATTGTTCACCGATGAATATTAAAGTTAGATTCATATGAACATTTCATGAGTTTGATTTTGTGTGGGTTTTAGAGAATGAAATTCCAAGAGTAACATATCATTTAATGACACATGACCCTAGCCTTTCGTTGATTAGTGATTACAGTGTCATACACATATCATTCTCTTTATTATAAGTGTGAAATTTCAAAGTAATCAAAACCTAGGATTGTTAGAAGTATAATATAAGGAGTATGTTTCTTTTGGGACCAGGAGTAATATAATACGTAATATGATAACAATGAAAGTTATACTACTAATAGTGATTTTTGAGGTAAGTTAAAAGAAGAATTTAGAACAAAATCAAGAATAGAAAAATGGGCTGAGATTTAAAGATGACCAAGGCCCACGTATTCTGCAAACGGGCCATTGGGCTACCACGGCTACAAGCTCAATAGATCAATTAATGTGAATATTAATTGACTAATTGTAAGCTTTTATATTCTAACGACATACTGACATAGCCATATGATGATGAAGTGATCAAGTTTATGTTATATTGGTATATTGCTAATGCTAATTGCTATATATGTTAATCATGCACATGTTTAATAGAGATGCATGATATTCTACTCCCATTGACCATGAATAGAAATTTGATTGCGATTGCCTTCTTTTTTTTTTGATGGTCAGCAAAATGACATTATTGATAATACTCATAGAGTGACATTTGGTCAATCTTGGCTATAAATTAGTTGTGCAACATACTATTTGTACAGACTGTCTCGCACTAATAAAAATAATAAATAAACAAATAAAAATGAGTCATCTTAGTTTTGGGATCGGGCAGTTTAGTTTTATGATTTAAACTTAATGAGTTTAATCATGATTTGTGTTTTAGGGTGGCATAGATGTTATTAGAGATCAGTGGTCTCTCACGACTTGATGAGTGCGAATTTCATGTCTTGAGTTGCAAACATTCGACACCAATATATTATGATTTACATATTGTGATTCGAATTTATTGATCCAGCTTATGATTTTGCCTTTGAAGTGTTGCACTATTATGTAACTAATGATTTTTTCAGATACGATACATATAACATCTTAATATATACTATAAGACAGTTGAACTAATGACTAATTAACCAATCATATTGTTCGATTTCATCAAATTGACTTTTGATGATGTCATCATTTAGATAAACTACAAATTAAAGATCCTAATAATCATTATCCAAATATATTATTATATTAATATTTATATTAGTTAGTAGAAAAAGTCTCATTAATTTACACTTTTTTGTTTTCCATCAATAATTTACACTTTTTAGCCCTGAATACTCAATTTATATTTATTTTTAGCCATCAACTTGAGAGAATTTTTTAAAATTTACAATCATTTAATTAAATAAAAAAAATTTAACATATGAAATATTTTTTACAAAAAATTATTTGAAAACCTAATGACTTATTAACAAATATTAGAAGAGTCCTAATTGTTATCAAAGAATATAAAAACAATCCTAATTGTTATCATATTATCATAGAACAAGTGATTGAAAATAAACATATGCGTGTTGTGAGCGTGCATCATGATTAAACACATATATTTATATTTCAATTCTTAATTTTGTTCCTAATAATATCACATTATGAGTATATCTGTTTCAAAATATATTATAATGGAGAAATTATTATATATAGCATGTGCCTTGTGGAATGACTACGACAAAAAATTACATCAATATGTCTAGGCTAATAATGACAATGAGGAACCTATGATTATTGTACTACAACTTGCAAAATATAACACTTAAAACCGTGTTTTTTTAAAATTGTAAGCTTTTATGACTTAAATGTATGAAGATCTAATATTGTTAATATCGTAAATCTCATGTCCAGGGTTAGATACGGGTCTAAAATCTAGTATGGTCCTAAATTTCAAGTTGTATAATGTAATATTGTCTCAAGTGTTTAATTACGAAGGATAGAAGTTTATCAAAAGTCAGTAGCAACTATATTATAATACGAGTAGTTTCAAATGTTGACTTAGTTGTGTTTACATTATAATTAATCTTTTGTAAATTATAAAATTTCAAAACCATACCCACTAGTTAGGTTACGTTGCTTTTGTGTAGAATATATTAATCTTTGGCAATAATAATTGTTGAATGATTGGATAAATATTGTAGTAATTAAATAATAAATAACATTATTTTTATAATATATATGATTTATAAGTGACATGGTTGGATTAAATAGTTAACACATTTGTTTTTAGAAACAAAGGTCAAGGGTTCAATTAGGGATGACAAAAATACCCGAAACTGATGGAGAATCTGATACTCGAACTCGGTTTGACCTAGGAATCCCAGAGTTGACCGGGGATAAAGACGAGTATAAGAATGTACGTAATTGCTTCCCGGATGGGGATGTAGACGTGGATGAGAAACTATACATCTCTAATCTCCATACTCGAATCCGAAAAAAGTATATATATATATATATATATATATAATCACATTAAGCTAACCATCTGGGTTACAGCCTAGTGGCCACCTGCCCCCCTAAAAAGCGACTTGGTGGGGAACACCACCCAGGCTCGAATCCCTGCAAAAGCATATTCAACCAGCCAAGGTTTCTAGGGTCTCATCGCCAGGCAGCGTTGCAGGGTTGCTAGCTTGAGAGGAAAAATTCCTTTATGAGACTAAGGGATTCCTAAGCATTTACCCCCCCCCCCCAACCCACACACACAAAGCTTTTTTATTTGTTTGTATATAAAAATTATATTATATATAAAAAAGGGTTGAACTATACATTATTTTAGCTATTTTTTACTTTTATGAAGTTATGTTTATTCAAAAAAGAAATCTTTGTCTATTCGATGCGGATCTCCGATACCTGACGGGACGGGTATGGAGATGTAATCTAATTCCTCGTCGGAGATGAGGATTGCAAGTGGGAATCGGGTACGAGGATGGAGATTGAGATCCCCGATGATACGCGCCCCATTGTCGTCCCTACGTTCAATCCTCACCTCATGCAGATACAGAGGTTATTTTCTATCATTTAGATAGAACCTGAAAACAGGCTCTCTACCTTGGTAAAAACAAGACCGTCTATATCTCAATTACCCCATACATCGTCGAAATATTGAAACCAAAAACTTGTGAAATACAGCGTTGTATGTTACATTTACATTTTACCATTTTATAAGTTGTAGATTCTAGTTATGTAATTTACTACTTGTGGATTTTGTGTTATTAGACAACATTTTTGCTGTTCATATGATTAAAAACGTAATAGAAAGACACAAACATATAAACGTTATGTTCATGTTTCATCAATTAAGTATTTATATATACTACTATATAAAAATTATAAGCCCATGGTAGTGAAAGTTTAGCAAAAATGAGACATGCGAATTAATTAAAATACCATTAATGAATTAAATCACTATCAACACTTAATATTAAATTATACTATTAGTTCATTATATTATAAAATATCTCTACTAACCCCCTTTAAATAAAATATCTTTACCTACATAAATTGATGCCGCCGGCACCATCGCCATCTGTAACTGCCATCAGACCACCGTCATCGCCGGCTCGCCGTCGCGTTACACGAGTACCATGCTCGTTAACTATAAACGTCCTCGCATCTAAAAACACATATTTATTCAAGATAATATCATATTATTACTCTACAATAACATGGTAATCACATATTCATTCAAGATTATCGACGGATACCACATAATGCAACGGTGATTGTGGTTACGATGAAGGGTGGTAAAGATGACGGCAACGAGTTTTGTAGGTCATAGATGTAAAAAATGGTTGTATAGTTATTTTAAGAGTTAAATGATAAATGTTATAAATGAATTTTTTTAGTATTTTTATTGATTGTAGGAGATAATATGTTTGGGTAACGTGGTAGTATTAACTAAAAATATATTAGTAAATAAGATGGAAAGATAATTTGGGTAAATTTTTACTTTTTGAGAAAGGAAAAAGAAGGTACCTTTTTCATTTAGTAGCATAAATTATTGATATAAGGATTAAATTTAGAGCTAATTAATTAGTTGGCCGCTTTTTAGTTGGGACGACCTAAAGAAATTCTAATTATGTTTCATTTGTATGTATTTAGTGTATAGTTTATAGTTTATTTGTTGCTTCTCTTCTTACATTTGGATGTTAATTGTAATTGTAACTTATTGTTCTGGCTTTTTGTTAGATCGGTTGATATAATTATTTTTATTTAAAAAAAAAATAAATTAAATCAGGACATATTATACATAACGTACACAACTACACATACATTTATAGATATGATGTATATATTCTAATTCGGCATAAACTGTCAAATACCAATCATATGGAAAGTATACATTGATACTTCTCGTATGATACTTTGATTTTTTTTTTTACAAGCGCTATTAGCTATAATACGGGCTTATAATAAGATACTCGTCAAAAATTGAGTATTTTTTCGAATTTGTGAGAGCATGAGTAGAAACGGACCTTTTATTAATCCAGGAATAGAGTGAAGACAAACATACTCATTCTGGAATGATGGTGTTGATCCGCATTAATAGGTGGTGTTTAACATATACCCATGCCATTTTATTTAAATATTTCAAACATTTTGGACTGTTATTATTTAAATAGTATGATTTTTTTAATAGAATAGAATAATGCATGGGATTGTCGAGAGTTGACCTTATTACTGGCATTATGCCCATTTTTCCATGGTCTAATCGAACAAAAAATATATCATTAGTATAATAACTCATTCATGCAAAACCCTAGACTTTATTGTCTCAAGAAATTATAGAAAACACCATAACCTCTTCAATGTCTAAGTGAATCTTACCTAGCTTATTTTCTATACTAGAGAAAATGAGAAACCTATATAAATAAAGTTATTAATTGATTAATAACCTACGTATTTGAGATTGTTGACTACTTAAAAATTCTGTTAATTTATTGAGTGTATTGAATTTAGGTTCATCATGACCAATTTTATCATAGGATACTTTTAAACCAATAGTTTTATATAAACTTTTTAATGCATAAATTGAAAACTAACTACACTCATTGATAGGCTCTAAACGAACCGAACGAACACGAACGGAGCTTTGTTCATGTTCGTTTAAATTAACGAACGGTTCACAAACAGATAAACGAACATAATGTCTTGTTCATGTTCGTTCGTTTGTGTTCATGAACAAATGTTCACGAACACAAACGAACGAACACTAATGAACGAACCCAAACGAACGAAATATTTATAAATTAAGTATTTTTATTTAAACATTTCTTAAATAATTAGATATTTATATATATTATATAAAAGAAATATTTGTATTTAAACTATTTTTATAGTATAAGTTATTGTGTGTATATATATGTAAACGAATATAACGGATTATCGTTCACGAACATAAACGAACTATTGTTCACGAACGACCGTTCATGAACATAAACGAACGAACGTTCACGAACAGATTATCGAACGTTCATGAACGTAAATAAACGAACGAGAGTTTTGTTCATGTTTGAACGAATACGAACGAACTTCTCGCCAAACGGTTCATGAACTGTTTAGTTTGTTTACAGCCCTACTCACTGACTCACAACATGAGCTAACTTGTATTAAAAAAAAAAAGAAATTCCAAAGATGTACAGATAGAAATCTTGAAAGAAGGTTGTTTAAGAAAAAAAAAACAACAAGAAGATCCATTTTATTTTATTTTTTACCTTGTTTTTTTCATTTTCATTTATTTTTTATATTTTTGAAAATATATACTCATTTAAACAAATAAAAAGATTACAAATAATTAAAAACAAATACCTTACACATGTTCCCGCTACATTGCAAAGGGCTATGATGCACCGAAACTTCAAACATGTAGCCGTACCCATTTTAGAAACTCCATGGAAACGTTTCCGTGTACGAAACACATGGGAAACTTTTCCTTGAATTTTTTATAGATACCGAAAAGTTTTTTTGAAGTTTCATACTAAGTCTAATTAATATTAGAGTTTAATGGACTTTTCGTATTCGTAACAGACTATATTATATACAATTTGATCAACATTCAAATTTTTTTATTTCAAAACCAATTTTATCAAAAACTAAGTATTCGATTAGTGATCACTAATCAAGCACATATTATACAACTATACATAATATTTGAAGGCTCAAGTCTCTCTATAAAAAATTGATATATTTAAATTTGTATGTTTTTTTGTTGCCGTACATGTATCTTGCATTTTTTAGTTTTGTCATTTTTCATTCATGTATCGTTCTCGTACCTGTTTCGGTGCTACATAGGCAAAGGGATATATAATATAGACGATTAGGTATTAACTAAAAACAAGTATAACAAATGTTCACCGATATAAATAAAGGAATGTTTGTGGATATAACTGAACGAATGGATGAATGACCACAGACGTATTATCGAACGGTAATGAAAACAAAGAAGATCTATGTTCATGTTTGTTTATTTTACAAGATAACAGATTTTGTATTATATTCATGTTCATTTAACGAAACATACGGGTACAAACGAACTTCCTACGAAACTATTCACGAAGGTCACAAGATCAACCCTTTCAACTGGAAATCCGACCGGATCAATCAGATTCAAAAACATTGTTAATCAAATGGATTCTTTAAAATTTAGCAGTAATACGGCTGTATCGAATATTTGGATACACAATAATAGCTCCTATGTTGAAAGTTACATGGAGTGAAATGTTAAAACTATCATTTACAAAAAAATTCCTCCATTTTCATTTGTAGTCATTCACACACACCTCTCTTTCAATATATATCTCTCTCTTTTTTTCCATTTGCATCCTGTTAATGGCATCCGTTGTAACGCGCGGATATCATATTAGAAGTCTTAAATTATTGGCAAGTTGGGTTACACTCTTAACTCAAATCGATCACCATAGGTTATTTTGAGTAAAGAGTTAAAAGACCACTTTATACATAGCCAGCTATAAATCTAGTAAAAAGTTTAATAATTAATTATGTCGTATAGCATGAATTTTTCTTCTTCTCTTGACACAATTAAAAATAATTTATATCCATGTTTCGTTTTAAGAAAATCAAAAATAAGTTCAAAGGTCAAAAGAAAAAAGTTTTAAGAAAATATTATCCATATTAAAAACTACAAAGAGTTTAAAAGCATCATCGATTCAAGTATCCAACAGCTTAATTTGAGCTAAATGTTGTCCAAAATGTTTTACCTCGTAACTTTTGAGCTTAAGACCTCTTGTAAGAATGTCAAAACCTTCAATAAAGATTTCAATAAAACATATATCAATCAAGTGTTTTTTTTTCATTATTTAGTAGTTGATGAAACTTATATCAATGAAAAGTATATTGAAAACTCGATCTATTCATATATTTTATATTAAGTATTTTATAACACAATTAAGATTATTTACAATCAAACTTAAAAGAAGACTCAAAATGTCAACTGTGGACAATTAAAATGGAACAAAGATTGTATATTATATTCTATCACTATCTTATCAAGTGTAACTATCTATGCATTTTTATCGAACAGGTTTTACTAAAAAAGCAGTTTTAAGGTCTTTCGTTAAGGTGCATTAAATAGTTATATACTTGTCATATAATTCAAGATTAAATAAGATTACTTACAGTCAAACATAAAAAAAAAAGACTCAAAATGTTAAATGTGGACAATTAAAATGGAACAAAGAGAGTATATTATATTCTATCACTATCTTATCAAGTATAACTATCTATGCACTTTTATCGAACGAGTTTTACTAAATGAAGTTTTAAGGGCTTTCGTTAAGGTGCATTAAATAGTTATATATTTGCCATATAATTCAAGATGAGCTTTTAATCTCAAAACGTGTAGACCTTTTATGCGCGTTTAATGAAGTTCTTAGAAGTTAGAACTTCAATTAACATTTTCCTAATTGAATTAGTTGAAGTAACTGGCTTAATTTACAACCTATTTTCCATTATACATGTAATAGTAAATTTATAAGCATATATACTACTATAACTTATAACTTATAACTTATAGTTAGAAAGAAAAAAAAAATTAAAAAGAAAATGGGGGGGATTTGCAAGAGGAATCTTATGGAAAATTGAACAAGTGAAGTGGAAAAAAGAAGAAATTTGTTTGTATCGGCGGAGAAGGGGGTACGTAGCAGTAACCAAAAAGGAATCCGTCAAAGACCGACATACCCGATGGGATGGCAATCGATCCTCACAGACTTTATTTTCTCCCCCTTGGGACCCCCCCTCTGTCAATTCATTTCATTATTTTTCTTCTCTTATCTTAATCTTCTTAATTTGTTACTCATATATAAAAATAAAAAATAAATTATAAATGATTAATTTTCTACTAGTTTTACTCCATTCGTTCTATATTTTCATTTTGACATGTTATAAAATAATTGTCCAACAAAAACCGACATATGGATGGCAATTGGCAAACATTTTATTTTCGTATGGTCTAAAATAATTGTCCATTTTTGTAATTTTTGTTTAATGAACAACAACAAAACAAGACTCAATCCCTGCGCGGGGTATTGGGGAGGTAAGCTGTAGACAGTCTTACCTCTACACAAAGGTAGAGAGACTGCTTCCATAGGGACCTCCGGCCACAAAAGAGTGCAAGACGGAAAATGAAAAATGTTTAGAAAATCATACCTGTCTGCCGAGAATTTTTGAAAAGAAGACATACCTGTCTGCTGGGTCCGGCTACTATGCGGTTCGAACGTTTATCACTCATGCGTCCTACCGATGTCTTGAAAACATGTTTGATAATACAAATACTAATACAAATACGAAAGCAACCATATTGGACAAATTAAACAATATAAAAGTAGCAAACTAATATGTAACTCAAACAAGTAGTGGAAAACAACAAGACAAAAATACAAATAAATAAAAAATGATCAAACCTTATCAAATAAAATATTATTGGTCACACCATCTGATAAGTCGTACAGTTTTGGTTGGAGGAACAATAATATTGAACGCATGGAGTGGATTTTTTTTGATGACTTAGTAGTTCTATTTTATCCGTTATAATCATGTTTGTCAAATTCGTATAAGTCACAAGTCGAGTTAAAATAAAGTGAAAACGAGACGTCTTAGTAAATGACTCAACTTTGTTCAAGAATCGTCCGAATCGGTGCGAGTCACATTCCGTGTCGATACGAGTCACTTTCCGACTCATAATTAAAAGAATAATATTTTTTTATTTTTCTTAACTTACATCTAAATAATTAACGTAAATTTATTTATTATTTCTATTCATAAGTTTTACTTCATAATAAAAAAAATTATTTATAATATGATTTATTTATACAATATCAATATATTAAAACTTTAAAATTATACAAAATATTAAAAGGTAACTGTCTATATTTCATATTTGTTTATTTATTTATATTTTATAAGTTTTGATAATTGAAATATATTCTTTTACTATTTTCCATCGTCCTCGGTAATAATCATAAAAAATAAAAAATTCTTTAAATACACTCAATACTAGTAAGGGATTTTATTCATCAAGTGTCTGTTTGGTAGGGGCTTTTGAGAGCTTTTAGGAGCTTAAAAGCCCAAAGCTTTTAAAAAGCAGCTTCATTTATTATGCAGCTCTGTTTGGATATACATTTTAAATTAAAAGCCCTAGCCCCCCAAAAGCCCTTAAAAGCCTCGAAAGTTTTTTAAAATAAAAGTTAGTGAAAGAAGGGTTGAACACTATGGTAGTTTTTCTGTTATATAAAAACGTTAGATTTTAAGTAGTCTATTGCAACACCTTATATTCTGTGCGTAGTAGTATTTTTTATGTGATACGCTTTTGTAATACACATTGCATAACGTATAATTATGTTAATTTCTCAGGACAACGCCCAGGGTAAGAAACTAGTTTGTACCTATTCCATGATTTCAAGTTAGTACAAATTAAGTTTAGTATACGTAGAGACGCTTGTCTTTTGCGTAAAGACCAAGGTTCAAATTTTAACATATGGTAGTAGTAGTTTGGATTATCTATAGTATCGAATTCTTTTTTCTTTTTTAAAGGTGTGGATTATTTGTTCGCAACAAGGGATCTAGCTTACGTTGTCTTAAATGGGTCCGCGCTAGAGAGCCCCCTCACCCTCAATAACTAGTAGGAGGAGAAACCCCCAACTAAACCGCCCGAAAGTACGACATTTAATTGGGCTAAAACCCTGTCACTCTGCAGGACTCAAATCGGAGGACTTCATTTGTGAAATACCTTGAAATGTCATTCTCATGTCTTGAACTTGCGATCTCCAGCATGAAAAGCTGGTGCTGAACCACTGAGCTATAAGGAGAAGTACTCTATAATAATAATTAAATTGTAAAGTTTGTTGTTAAAAAGAAAAAGAAAAACTACACATGTTTTATAAATTCTGAAATTAAGACATTATTGTACGTACCTATGTAGAATTTCTAATTGGTTGACGTTATGATCGAGATTAGACATGCAACTCGATCTAATCCGTTTATTCTTGTGTCGGTTTTTAGTCGACTTTTGGAACGATCTTACGAATTTTCTACCCGACTCATAATAAGCTAGCTAGCGGAAACTAATTAAGATTCTGCAACTCGCTGTACGTATTGTATGGAGGGATCTACGATTCTTTAAATCAATCAGCCATTATTTGTCTTCCAAAAATTAAATAGCATTAAATAATATAGAGACTATATAGGGAGTGGAACGGTGAAGAAGTCTTCTAAAACTTAGAGAAAATTTCCTCTTTGAAAAAATAGCCCTAGCAGCTAGCTGACCTTTCTCCATGCTTTAATATACTTGATCTACAGTTTAAGTCCATTCTCCCTAGCTAGTCTTACAAAACCATGTCCACACATGGTTCAAATGGTCCCTATTGTCAATTAATTGTATTGTATTGTTATGTATGTATTTATGGTTTTTTTTTTTTTTTTTTTTAACGAAGAACCGTCCAAGTTAGTCCACTCATACTCCTAAATTACAACTTTTATTGTTAAATTACATAAAATCCTTGAAATGAAACCTAGAAGGCCAAAACTTCCGAACTCTAATAGTCCGACCACCTATAAAAATGTAGAAAATGAGACTCAAACTCGTACTGAATACTCCACTTTAAAAGATCTTATCAGTAGACCATCAAACCCACGTCCCCACTGGTTGTTATATATGTCAGTACGTAAATGCAATTAGAATAGAATATTTGATTTATTTATTGAAGCATACATATAGACAAGTCCATCCTTAGACTTTTAAAGGGTCTTAGTCATATATGCCCATTTCTTTGGTCATTTAATTTTGTTCTCAGATTAAAAGCTTAAAATATCATATCTAGACTTTCTACTTTTGAAAAAGCAAACTGTGTTCTCATGATGATGATTCTTTGAAGATTGATGAATACAACAACAACAACTGATTATATATCAGTTAGTTAGTCGTTACTAGTCATAAAAAGCTAGCAAGAAAATAAGATGACTGAAGATCATGGTGATTGTGATGGTTCAAATGATCAGTTTTGTTGCAAGAATCTCGAGGACGACGATGAAGTAGATGACGGTAACAATAAGACGAAATCGGGTGATGAGAGCTCAGGGAATAATAGCATGGTGGATCAAGAAGATGGTGATCAGAAGCGGATGGATACATCAACTACTAGAGTTAGACAATATGTTAGATCCAAGATGCCTAGATTGAGATGGACTCCTGAACTTCATCTCATGTTTGTTCGAGCTGTGGAACGACTCGGTGGTCAAGAAAGTAATTAACTAAATTCACTGATATATAATTACTCTAAATCTTTCTTCAACTTGAACTTGAAGTTTTTGTTTAGATCTTATTGATTTTCTAACAATCTTTGGTATTTCTGATTATTACTATGTTTTTGTGTAGGAGCAACTCCTAAACTAGTTTTACAACTAATGAACATGAAAGGTCTTAGCATTGCTCATGTAAAAAGCCATCTACAGGTAATAATAATTAATAATTCAATTATTGTAAATCAGTTTCTCGTATAAATTTCACTATTGACTTACTAGCTTGTTACATATACTTGACAAAGTAAGTTAATTAACTTATTTTTCTTACAATCGTAGATGTATCGAAGCAAGAGGATTGACGATCAGGGGCAAGGTACATACAATATTTGATGATGTTACACATATATAATAAGTTAACAAGCTAGCATTGATCCAAATTTGTCTTTTCAGATTAGGGTTTTCACGAATTATTATTTCTTGATTAATTTTCTACGGTTGTAATCTAGTCTTCTTTCTATTTTTAGTAATAAATGAAGGAGACTACTATACTGGAAGAAACAATCACTACGCTCACAATTTGTGGCAGCTTCCTATGTTCAATTCAAGATCATTCAGACCAAATCCAAGGTACCGAGCTATATATTTCGTTACATTATTTACTTGTTGTAATTATATATATATTTCCATTCTTGAATTTAACACAATTTAAACACCTTATATATCTTTGTAGTAATATGGGGGAATGTTTGATGCCGAGAAACGATATGACTACTAAAATGGCAGATTATAGCTTGATTAACAGCAAGATTTTGAACTCATCCATGGAGGAAAAATGTTACCAGATTGGGCATCATGGATTTCAAGATGATCAAGCAAGATTGATGCAACAATGGGTCATCAAACAAGCCTTACATAACACTAGGTCAACTCATATAGACCATGAACTCATCATGAATAGTCAAAGATTTGATAGCCCTATTGAGACAAACAAGAGAAAAGCTGTAGCAGACAATGGTCTTGATTTGAATTTGTCTTTAAGTATGAAGATAAGATCACAAGAAGAGGAAGAGGAAGAAGAAGTAGATAGCTCTTTGTCTCTTTCTTTATTCCCTTCTCCGAATAAGAAAATGAAACATGACAATCCACATGAGTTGTCGCGGGTTAGCTGGTTAGAAGGCGGAGATTGTGCAAAGAATCCAAAATGGGCGAGTACTCTTGATCTGACTATATGAATTCGAGAATTCTAGTGAGATCTTGTTGGTACTCGCTTATTATTAGGGTTTGTAAGATTGATTTATGATGATAACTATTGTTTTAATTAGCAAAGCACCTTGTTAGTACTAGTTCGTATCGAGTTTCATGAACTCATCGTTTTCCTTGATGTTTGTATGAAACTTGTGTTTCTTGTTCGTGATTTCTCTTTTCATGTATTTAACATCATGTTTAAAGTTCGACATTTTATAAGCTCTTAATGTGATGTTAGTGATCGTATTATCCTTGTCCGAATCCTTGTGTATCCATTCTTCAAGCATAAATATGTGATCATGTATTTCAACACTACGTACAGTCACTTACATTATTCGTACCATAGATTATTAATTTAATTTCTACTTATTTTAAATTATTCTAAATCAATATATATACAATGTCTTGTTCACACTTATTAAGAATCCTTTGGTGACAATTTGTGATCTATATATACTTAAAAGTATAATCTGAAATCTGTGATGCATATAATTAAGCATCTTAAGGGAATATGTTGGGTTGGACTAATTGAAAAGAATCATATCACATATATAATGTTGTTGTCTTCGTTCATCTTGATTTTGAGGTTACCATATTTCCATTAATTAGACATGAACAACTTAAAAGGTATATATATACACACACACATGATTTTTCAGATTTTAGATATATAAACGACAATGTTTAAACACATGTGACTAGCTACTTCTTTATATATGTTATCGAAATTGTAGAACATTGAATATTTTTGTCAATATGTGAGTATGGTGGCGTTGGTGATGGCAGAAGGAACAATAACAATGAAAATCTGCTGATATTGATGATGGATAAATAATATGCAATTAACCCAAGGTTAATTAGTATTATAATTAAGAAAAGAGCAAACATTCTTGCCATGCATGAACATGGATCCATGATTTATCACACACAACTCTCCTAAGATTAAGGTGAATATATGTTGTCTTTACTTGGTCAGTTCTTGTTGTTTACAAAGACTTTCAAATCCATTGTGTTTTCCCATGCTTATATTTTTTATATCTTGGTACATACAACAAGTACATACTTCAATGTCCATTTCTGATTTATTTATTTTTCTTCTACCTATGAATATATACATTTCCCATGATCCAATTTCTTTTACTTTTATCTCAAAATTACAAATTAATAGAGTAGGAATGTCGACCATAAGAAAAAAAAAAGTAGGAATGAAAAGTTAATTAACATTAATACATTATTTAACAGTCTAGCAACATGATATATATATATTTTTTTGACAGATATCGAGCTGAAGTTTGGGTCTAGCTATTCCCTTTTGCCTCACCTCTATGTTTGTCCGATAAAAGTCTAGTAAATTGACCTCCTGCCTTTTCTTGTGAACCATTATAAACTCTAATTTCTTTTCGCATTAGGATTGAATTTGTTAATTACTCATCAACAAAGGCATCTTTAGGACTTTGTAATGTTATACCATAATCATAAAGATAAACATAGAAAAATATAATAATATTGTGTACATGTAAAATCTACGCTTTCTAAATAACTAGAGTGGTGCCCGCGCGTTACAACAGCAACGATCTATAACGCGTCAGATGCTGTAACGGTTTATAGCGTTCATGTTACTTTCATAAGATGCGTCAATGCAATATCTAAGTGTATCTATCATTCTAAAAATAAGTCGTGGATTAGGTGCAAGAAATAACTAAATAATGAAGTGCAAAACTAACCATGAAAAATAACCAATTACAATTGTATGAAACATACAATTGTAGGGGAGGAGGTCAGGGCAATTAAAAAAAAAAATATAATCAAAGATTAAAATTTAATACGAATATAAAAAAAGACATAATTGGTTAGTAATTTCGTGAGTTATAAAAAAGTAATTATTTTTTAAACATTTTGTGATATAATCTACGACAATTAAAATGTTTTTTTCTTATCCGTAACAATAATTTTAGAGTTGAATGAAGTTTTTATCTCAATGGGGTTTCTAGGTAATTGTGAAGTTTTTTTAAGGGTAATTTTGAAATTTTAGAGATAATGTATGTGAAAGCAGTATAAATTAGAAAGGTATATTGGACAATTTATAGGTAGAGAGTTGAATGAGGTAGGGGTAAGTTGTTTATATATGGAGTATAGATAGATATAGATAATTTAAATTTTAAAAGAGGCATATCGTCTAAAACATCAAATATCAACATACGTAGAATTGAATTGCCTTACAAATGCAAGACAAAAATAAAAAACAGTTTGGAAATCCGATAAATAAATTAGTTATCCAATTTCTAACAACAAAAGACAGTTTGGCCGAGTGGTCTAAGGCGCCAGATTTAGGCTCTGGTCCGAAAGGGCGTGGGTTCAAATCCCACAGCTGTCAATATTTATTTTTCCTCTATAAACAATTATCTTTTTGAATCGGATCTTTGCATTGATCCATTAACCCAAAATCATCCCCAGAAATCCTTTCATTATCCGGCCAAATCCCCACACCTACATATAGATATAGATACACAGGCATAATATCTATCTATCTATATAATCTTTTTTAGATATATGTAAGTTTCTTTTGGAAAATCCCTATTTTCAATTAACATTTTTTAACAGTGTTTATTTGAGTGTAGGTACAAGTATGTCTGCACTTTATGAAGATAATCAGTCTAATCATACACAAGTCTTCTTTTTTTTTCCCCCTCTTATTGTTTGTATGTAATAATAATTTTATATTATATATGTTATTTTTGATGTTATAACACCTCTATCCAAGTTAGCCTAATTATTAACATCCTAGACCTCTTTAGGCTGAGACAAAAAAACTACTTCATTGAGTAACCTGAACCTTTATATATGGAAATTATGATTTCTTTCTAGATTGAATTTTAGCTCATGGTTGCATTGAAACACAATTACTCTTTCTTATGTCGGTGAGGGTGAATTACTTGTCACATGATGCGCCTGCCTGAACGATTTGACGTGGGCTGGTTTGGGGTCGCTGACGGTGTGTGAAGCTCAGTCAATAGGTTAAGTTTTGATTGTATTATAAAGCTTAGCCTTTGCTATTATTTCTCGAAATATTTTGTTTGCCGTTACAAAGTTAATGATGTACTTGTAATTTTAGGCTTGGTTATGAGAGTAACTTGGCTATGAGATGAAATTAATGTTTTTGTGCTCATTTGCTAATGTCGTATCATTGATGGATCATGTGAACTTAAGTGAGATACAATATGAGACAAGTATCTAGTTAGAGCCTACTTAGAGGTGACCATCGAAATCTGTTTCCTTATAAATGAAACGATTTGGGTTGTGTTTAGTTTATGACACGTGGTTCAAATGAATAAAACTTTTATGATAGAGGAATGGTTCAAATGGTTAGAACAGTGGTCCATTGAAATGGGTTATTATGATTACAGGTGGTAATTTCAACTGATTTGCGAGTTGTGTTGTGCACTGTGTCAAACAGGGTAACCAGGTAGAAAATATTTGAAAAAGGAATGGGTCAAATGCGTCGAATTGTGGTATATTTTAAGGCATATGTTAAGCTCTTTATTTCAAAATCTAGATTATTATTGCGTGTTATTTTAAGTTGTAACTATAAGAGCATTCACAGTGGATTTGTTTTTGCTTGTTCTCCCGCTCGTTCATGTATGGAGGACGAGTGCGTTCTTCGTCTCGTTCCGGCTTGTCCATTCCCACAGAGACGAAACAGTTTTGGTTTATTTTTTACCTTTTTTTTATTCAACACAAAAATCGCCATTTTTTGAATTTCCTAGCCGTTGGAGTCGTAAACGGTGATGTTGACCAGAGCCATCAACTTCCAAATATAAAGCATGCATATATACACTCTGTATATACATTCTACACACACACACACACATATATATTATCTTCTCCAAAACAACACCCATCTTCACCATACAAAATGTCTAGAAACTTTAGTAATCAACGGAGTGACAATTTCTTTAACGCGGCGCTTAACTACTCGCCCATCAACTCGTTGGCGCCATCTCAACTATCTCACACGTCACCATCCACACCACAATATCCACCGTACATACCATCACCAAACAATTACCAATACCAACAATGGCTCCAATATCAACAATGGCTATCCCAACAACAACACCCCTCAACCCAACCGCCACCACAAGTCGCACCCCAACCACCACAACAACCACCACCAGCTGCACCACCGCCACCACCAGTCGATGCACATGAGCCTTCCCAACCAAAAAGGAAAGGAAAACGAATGGCAAACCGCAAAAGGGACCTGTAGTCGAGCCAAGAAGAAACCTTGGACCAAGTACGAGATGAAGATTTTGATCGAGTGTTGGCTCGATGCGTTTGAGGATCCAGTTGTTATGAAAGATCGAACGGGTGACAGTTTCTAGGGGACGGTGAGTAAGAACTACAATGTACAATGCACAAGTGGAACATCATAGAAACAAGAACCAGATGACGTCCAAATGGAGGAAGATTCGAGCTTCGGTTGCCAAGTTCAATGGCATTTGGTCCAAGTACGATGATAACCGAACTAGCGGAGAAAACTACACCCAAGTGATGGAAGAGGCGCAAGCCGCCTACAAAACCGAAGTTGGTGTCGCGTTTAACATGTATGAATGTTGGTTACTTTTGAAGCATAAGCCGTTGATTCTCGCGCCTTCCGCTGTGGACGTTATGGGTCGTAATATGCAAAACAGATGACCGAGGGTCGGGTTGAGTGATCCACTTAATGTTGACAGTGATGAGGATGTTCTCGCCTATGAACCCGTTAATCTTGGAACCGACAATGAACTCTTCGGGCCCGACCCGTATGCGCGTCAAGCTAAAGCAAAGACTTCCCGCACTTTCGTGTCTTCCGATGCAGGTTCAGCTCGCTCATCAGCATTAGACATTGCCACTTAACTCGAGAGGCACTGTAAAACCTCACATGAGATTATGGAGTCCCGGAAGGAGTCACTAGCTTTCATCCTCGAAGAAAAAACGAAACGGACGGTGTATTCGGCACTTTCTTTCATGGGGACGAATGAGTTGGACGAGGAGGAAAAGAGGTTCATCAAGGACGCGAAGAAGAAGCTGATGGCAGAGTATACACCCATCATCCAAGGTCCCGACAGTGTTTGGTTGGTTTTTTAATGGGCTTATATGTTGTTTTAATAATTATTCTGTACAGGACTTTATAGTATGTATTGTTTTTCAGTTTTCTAGTTTAATGTGTGTTGTAATTTTTTTTCTAAGTTTTTTTAATATTTTTTTTATATTTTTATTAATGAAGCATGCTTTTTTTTAATTAACTGAATGGTTTTTCTTATTGTTATTGTTAATACAATTACAGTTATATATATGTATATTGTATTTTTAAATGTTTAAAAATAAATAAATGGTGGGTCCTCGACTAGTCCTGACATTGTGGGTGTTTTAGAGAATTAGTCCTTGGTTAGTCTTTGGACTAATGTGGAACTGATATGGTGCTAACAGGGACTAGTATTTGAAAGATGAGTGAAAGGTATTATGAATACTCTAAGCAAGTCACTACTCGGTAGTTATTTATTTAAGCTTTTTTCATAGGAAAGGACAAAAATATGTTTCATATCAACCCAAAATAACCATTTGGGACATGTTACGCAATCTACTCTACCTACCCTTTGGTTTTGTTTTTTACTTTTGGGATTTTGTTTTCACAGCTAGCATCACATTTCTTTGGTAAACTTCTAGACTCTGTCACACATCCAAGCAATAGTGAAGCAAATAGCAAATATGTGGTTGATACTTTTGGTCAAACACATCCTTATGTAGTCGCTGAAGTATTTGATTGCATGAATTGTGGCCTGGCAATTTCTGCTGGAAGATTTGCTCCTCATTTGCCTCATACCTCTATATGTTTTCCCTAAAAGGAAGATTGATCATGTTGTATTTTCAGCATCGTCTAGTCTCTGTTAACTATTGGACCTTCATCATCTCCAAACTTTAATGTCTCTTCAACTTATTTAAGACTAAATTATTAGTAATAAAGACATTATAATTGACTAAATTAATACAATGTAAATTGACTATTATAATTGAAAACTTAAACTTTATATTAGCAAACTTCAATAAATGGTTAACCGAAAATAAAATCGAAATTAACCGACTTTTCTGGGTAACCGAAATTAACGGTTCAAAATTCTAACTAACCAAACCAAACTGAAATTCGAAAAATGGTTTGAAATTTCTAACTAATCGAACTGAACTGAAGCGTTTACAACACTAGTTATTTCACCCTCACATATGCAAGATTGCAAGACACTTATAAATGAATAAAAAAGAAATTATTTAAAAAAAGAAGTTTCGAAATATATACAATAGTTTTTAAAATAACGACAAAATAAGACAGTTTGGCCGAGTGGTCCAAGGCGTCAGATTTAGGATCTGTTCCATAAGGGCGTGGGTTCGAATCCCACAACTGTCATCACCCTTTTTCTTTTTTGCTCTATAAACAATTATCTTTTTGAATCGGATCTTTTTATTGGCCCATTAACCCGCGAATTCATCCCCAGAAATTATTTCATTTTCCGGCCAAATCCCCACACCTACATATAGATATAGATACAGGCATGATAACTGTCAATCAATCAATCTATCTATCTATCTCTATACATATATATGCTTATTATTTTTTTAGTATGAGTTTCTTTTTAAATATAATATTAACAATTAACTTTTTTTTTTTTACATTATTTATGTGAGTGTAGGTACAAGTATGTCTGGACCTGATGAAGATAATAAGTCTAATCATACTCAGGTTTTTTTTTTTTTCTTTCTCTTTTCTAATATTTAGTATGTAATAATTATTTTATTTATATATGTTATTTTTTAATGTTATAGAAATTAAACCTGAATAGAGAAAACCCCATTTGTTTACTGTTTTTTTATTTATGATGTTTTTTTATTAACGGCATTCTAATTTACATCTACTCCTAAATTACACATGACTGAGATGAAACTCGAAAATTCCCTATTAATCCACCAACACAAATGTGCGAAGTGGGACACTGGGATTCGAACCCAGGTGGATCTTCCCAAGTCAAAGACCTTACCAATGAGCCACCGACGCCATTGGCTATTTATGATGTTATATATGGAAATTACGATTTACTAAATTGAACTTTAGCTCATGGAAACATTACCACTATTTATTTATGTTGGTGAGGTTGAATTATGGCTTAGTGGGCTACTGTTTGGTGAGCTTGATTTACATGTCATTTAATGCGCCTGGATGGTTTGGCGTGGGCTGCTTGAGGTTGCTGACTGTGTGTGTGAATCTCATGGATAATGTTGACACAACTAGTTTTGATCGTATTATAAGCTTAGCTTTTTGCCGTTAGAAAGAAAATGATGTAGATAGTAATTTTAGGCCTGGTTATGAGTTACTTGGCTATGAGATGAAATTAATGTTTTTATAAGTGATATGGGATATTAGATATGTTTTTAGTTAGAGGCGACCATTTCAACGCGTTTGCTTATTAATGGACGATTTGGGTTGTGTTTAGTTACAAATGGGTCAAATTAATAAAACTCTTATGAAAGAGGAATGGGTCAAATGGGTTGAACAGTGGTCCATTGAGAGGGGTTGTTATGATTAGAGGTGGCAATTTCAACCCATTTTGCTTATTAATGGACGGATTTGGGTTGTGGATTATGTCAAACAGGGTAAACGGATAGAAACTTTTTGGAAGAAGAATGGGTCGAATAGGTCGAACAGTGGTCCGTTGTAAGCCATACCACCTGCTAAGTTCTTTATTACAATACCTAGATTATTATTGCACTAATTTTGTATTATGTAGCTATAAGTAAGTTATCAATTATTAATTGGAGTTTCTTTCAAAGAAATGGACAAATGTATATTTGTATATCAACCCGACCCAGCCCTTTTGAACCTGTACTAACAATAGCCCTTTGGGACATGTGACCCAAACCACTCTATTCACCCCTTTGCCACCTCTAGAGTCTAGTTTTGTTGTGTCGTAAGTCTGCTTTTTATTTCTGGGATTTTGTTTTTACAGCTTGCATCACATGTCTTTGGTGAACTTCTAGACTCTGTAATGATGGATGTGGCATCTGAGTGTCACCGAATTGCAAGATTGGGACTCGACCGTAATTTAGATGATGAAGAGGAAGAATTGAGGCTGTCGGCACAAGCCCGGGCCAGGGTAGCAGATCCAAGCAATAGTGAAGCAAATAGCAAATACGTGGTTGATATTTTTGGTCAAACACATCCTTCTGTAGCCGCTGAAGTCTTTGATTGCATGAATTGTGGCCGGGCAATTGTTGCTGGAAGATTTGCTCCTCATTTGGAGAAATGCATGGGGAAGGTAATACTTCAGTTTTTCTCATCTATCTTGAATTCTAACTTCGTTCTTTTTATTTGATAATTTGATTATATCTCTTTTTGTGGTTGGATATGAAGTATTATTAATCTGTAAACCGTTGTACTCATTCCAAGTTTGTTAAGATAAAAACTATTCTATTAATTTACAAGATGTGGGCAGGTTGGTTAATGTCTCGATATGGGATATGGTGAATAGGTCCATTTTGGTATAATGGTATTGGTCCAACCGGTTCTGGTTGGACTCCATCAATACATTCCTCATCCACATTTTTTCAATTTCTATAAAGGAAAATGTTTGATGTATTAAATAGCTCAATGTTATGACTTCAACTGGACCAACTCCAAGTTTATTATAATGCAAACATGCTAAGTTACTTTCGCTTCAGTCGACCCATTTTCATGTTTCTATATTAGCCAAGTGTTGAAATATTATCTGTTTAACCGGTTGCGGATAAGTTACAACTCAAATTGTTATTTTCTGTATGCGAGTGTTAATCACAAATTTTTATTTCATTCCTACTTATTGTGCATTGATGCGTTAAGAACTCTGATAATAAACAAGGTGTATGCTTGATATGGGTCTTTCTTTTTGTTCCGCTTTAGTTCTTTGTGTACGATCAAAAGCTTGAAATTCCATTTTCCACCCCACCTTTCCTTTTTTATGTCTTAGGGGATTCTGTATGTGATTTTTTCTCATATCTAGTGTATGGAGTCTCCACAATTCATATGCTTGCTTCTTTTGGCATCATAAAGAGGATCCATAAAATAAGTATGTTATAATCCAAGTTTTGGTATTGTTTTCACTTGTTGCAGGGAAGGAAGGCGCGGGTTAAAGCAACAAGAAGTAGTACTGCTGCTGCAGCTCAGAACCGGTATCATACTCGCAACTTGTCCTATTATATTCTAATACAGTAAGTATAAACAACACAACTCTTAAACAAATGCAACCTCTGGAGTTGCAGGTGATCTTCATTCTCAGTGGCAGCATTAAAGGGTCAGTGAAGGAATACTTGCTGAACTCTTTGAAGTGTTTATGATATCGATCTTTCTCCATATGGAACAAATTATCGTTAGTCATCCAGTGGTTTCCAGTATTTTGGTACTATAGTCAAGCAGAGTATAAAGCAGTTTTACATTCGTACGGCATTGCTTGATATCTTTGGTTTAAATCTTTAGTTCGCTTTAGTACAACTCTGCAAACAAATCAATCTGGAATAACCAGGACTGACGAGAATGCAACGGAATGTGTTTCTATCTATACATATCTATACATGGATGTTTATATCTATCTAGCACGTGAGTATATAGCTTATGTTTGTTATTTGTTCGGTGGAATTTTTAGGTGTTAAAAATGTCTACATAAAATAAATGTAGAAATTAGTTAAAAACCTAGGTAGGAAATAGTGATAATTACAAGCTATCTCTGACAAAATGATAGTTTTATCCTTATTTATTGAGTTTACTTATTTTGAGAATCATGATTGTTCACGTGTTTTTTTTTTCATTCACATGTAAAATGATATTAAAATATATGTTATAGAAGAAACTTTTTCAAAAAACCTTTAATTTAGGCTTTTATGAACTTGTGAATGAATTTGTTCACATGTGACAAACGGCTATTTATAAGGTTTCGAAAAAAAATTTTCTACAGCATATGTTTTTACAACATTTCACATGTGAATGACAAAAAAAAACATGTTTTTCAATACGAAATTTAGGAGTTCTCACGGTTTTTAAAAAAAAATGGGTTCTCAAAATAAGGGTCCTCTATCCTTATTTATCTATATAATAATACTTTTATTTTTGTAATTATAATTCTGTTTGAAGTACTAAGATAAAGTTGAAGGGAAGGCTACTAGATCAAAAAGTAGATCAATCGCATCCAAAGTAGATCAAAAAGTAAATATGATATTCAACCTTAATATCATTTTTTAAAACTAGATATTATATGTGAAACAAACTAAAATAAAAATATATGAAAATTTAAAAATGAAATGACATAATTAGAATCCAATTATTGCTAATAGAAATAATGTTAATAGACTGAAATAGGTCACAGATATTTTTATGTTGTTCAAAAAGAGCAGATTTTGTCAGCATAAATTTGTTATTATACAAATTAAAATGTTATAATACTTTAGTTAATTATATCAATTTTTTTTATAAAAAAAGAATACAAATCCACTCCACCTGTCGTTTATGCAAGTAAAGAATGTAATAATAAAGTGCTAAAATGATACTTGAGAGGAAAGGTGATTTGGACTTCTGGATCATGGAAGCATTAATGATTGGATAGAATGAAGTGGGCTACAAATACATACAATTCCTTTCTAGGAAATCATATCGTTTATAGTTGCCCACTTCAATTCTTAGTTTCTCCACACCATATGATCCAATCATTGGTTTTTATTTTGAACTAGCCCCGCCAAAAAACAAAACCTAACCCGACCTGAATCGGTTTTGATCAACGGTATTAAAAACTTGGTTTGACCAAACGCGGGCCTGTTAAAGGTGGACCAATTTTTTCCCAAGTTTGTTTTCGATATTTTGCCAAAAAAACGAACCTTATCTGATCCTAATAGCCAACACCAAAACCGATTTCAAACCGGTTATTGAGTTTTTGCAACTGTGTTTCAAAAAATGGGTTTTTTTTGGACCCCTCTATTTTGAACAAATACATTTATCTACAAATTTACATGATTCTAAATTTAATATGCCACTTACTACGTAAATTATTTTCAATTTATTCTCAAAACATCATAGGAATGAGACCATAGAAGTTCAAGAAAAAAAAAGGAAAAAAAGAAGTTAAAACTATAAAACCAATTATCATATTCTACTTCCTTGATCTTAAATCTATTGGCGCTTTTCTATTTCTACAACCTATAACAATTCTGCTTTTCAATTTTACATTATTTGTTTTGAAATCAAATATGATTAACTTTACTAGTACTTTTAACACACACCCAAAACAAATTTTGTAAAAAGTGTATAACAAAGACCCCCCAAAAAAACAAAAACATGCTGATTACTTGTCTTAAAGTTTAATTAAAAAACATATTTTTCTAACTTTTTAGCCGATCCAATAGAACTTAATAAGCTATTAAAGAAAAGCTTATTTAAGTTCTTTTAGACAGCTTAATACTATACGATATGATAATGACTATAATTAAGTTAAGGCCCAAAGTAACCGAATCATGAAGTTCACATAATTGCTTTTGCCACCATTCTTGTTGGATTCTACCATCAAAATTACACGTGTCCATTGTTCAACACTCTTATTATTATATTTTTTATTTTTTTATTTTTCTAGAGATTGTTAGACGTACACTTTAATTTGGTTATGTTCAATTGCCCTTTTAAATTAATGCTCTTAGCATCAGCTTCAGATTAAAAATCAATCGATCACCTACCCAAGCATTTGTTCTTCAAAATAATTTCTCAAATTTTTTAAATAGTGGGATAGCGTAATTTATCTGGAATGAACAAGCTAGAGGAGTATAAATGCATAATGTTTTTATTATAATCAAATGCATATCCACGTATGCATGTATTTATTATTAGAAATGTTAGAATGTTAAACCATACCATATTAAAGATATACCTTTTTTTTCCTTCTAAATTACCTTCTGTTTCATTCACTAATTTAATTATTACCATTAAAATACCTAAAATATTCTGTCACCACTACATTACTCCCTTTGCATTGAGCGAACAACATGCTAGTTTATTTATAACGTAACCATATTTGAACATATGCGTCTACGTAAAGACACAAATACATATACAAAAAACATTCATTTGCAAACCAAGATAAAGGCTTCATACAATTTGTTTGGATAATGTTTTAGGAATCAAAGTTTTTTATAATCTAGACATTTATGTGACAAAGTCAGAAAACCAATGTAAAAACATAAAAGTATTTAAGTAATTCTTTTGAGCGTATAAAGAAAATATATGATAAATGAAACTGTAATTGTCTTATATATTGAACATGAATATTATGCAGAAAAATGCTTAGCATAATGAGAGAAAAATTTAAAATTATAAGAAAAGAAAACAAACAAGAAGCTACCAAATGATGAAGGCAGAGAACAAAACATTTACACAAAGATATTGAGGGGTTTCCATTTATTGGAATGATTAAAAGTTGCAAAATCCATGGCCATGGTAATGGTAGTGGTGTAGGTGGGTGGGTGGGTGGGTGGGACGGCAATTTTGACACGGAACATGTTATCACGACACAATACGACATGTTCTTAATAGGTTTCATGTTTGACCTTAACAAGTTTCGTGTCTTAACAGGTCCGACCTGTTAAGACCTGTTAAGGTTCGTATCTTAACAGATCCGGACCTGTTAGAACCTGTTAAGACATGTTAAGATTATACATATATATAAAATACCAAGAATTGATATTATGATTTGATATATGAGTTTTATAAGGTAAGATGTTTATGAACTTTTGTAATGTAAAGATTATTGTCGTTATATAATAGTTGAGATTTGTAAGAGTTTGTGTATCCTTAAGGTTTTTTTTTTCAATATTAGTCAAGACTTCTATAATATACATATTAACAGGTTCCTTAACAGGTGCACCTGTTAATTTTTGTGTCGTGTTCGTGTTTGAAAAAAATGACACGATTAGTTAACAGGTCATGTTCGTGTTTGACCTTAACAGGTTCGTGTCTTAACAAGTTTCGTGTGACCTGTTATGCCAGCCTTAGGTGGGACCTTGAATGGAGTATTGGAGTGTGCATGGTGCTTAGATGGAGCACTTGGTCTACTCTTTTGGCTAAATGGTTTGTTTATGTTATTGTACTTTAGATATGATCATAGTGGTCCATAGTATAATCAGTAGTTAAAACCCAAGGACCATTTAAGAATAGTAGTTTTCTTTTATTGCCAATGAATCAATGATTAGCCGAAGAAATCGTCCACCAAATATCCCTCCAATGAGTTTCATATGTTAGTGTTGTTTACAAAGTGATCAACGATTCGGTTTAGTTTTTTCTTTTTTCTTTTATTTCTTCAATTTGATTTGATGATTCTTAAAACTCAATTTGAAAATCAAATCAGATTAATCTACAACAAAATAAAATCAAATACGATAATTTGATTTCGATTCGCATTTGATTTAACTATACCAAAGTATTTTCAGTTAAACTGTTAAATTTTTATTGGCAATATTCCTTTCGACATTTTAGCAACTAATTAACAGTGTTACTAGTGCACGTAACATAGTCTTAGCGGTTCTAGGACCATCAATGATTAGTGAATCGACAGATCTGTTTGCATCTTTTTTAGAAATATTACTTGAATGGTACTCCTAATAAACTATTGGATGTTCGTGCAATAGTTTATGTGCCGGTGATATTATTAACGATATCTTTTTTAGAGGATGTTAGAAAGATCCAAAATTCGTCACTCCATTATGTATGGATCTTTAATTTTGACAATGCAATGTATCATAAATGTAATCATCTATTTAATATTACAAGCTATTTATACATAAAACTAAATTTTATTTCTCAGTTTTTTGGGTTTAAAGTCTACCATTCATAAATTAAATTATAAACCAAATGAACAAATCAATTTAGTTAAAATCAAACCTGAAAATAAGCTCAAGCTCGACTCGATCGAGTTGAGTTATTATCGAGCTCAAGATCGACACCTATATATTCAAGCTCAAAATAATTAATAAGTCAAGTTCTAGCTTCTATGCCTCCTTTTGAGGACATATAGAGTTTTTTAAACTTAGATATATTATCATGTTTTTTTAGGTTTTGAATCTCATTATGTATAGTAAAAAGTATTTTGATGAAGTTTTTTATATATTTGAATTTTAGTTATTAATGTCTACTACTTTACATCTTATGATTTATGTTAATGTTAGAACTTAGAATTGAGTTTATAAATGTAAATGTTAGAAATTTGAAATGATATTGTTCAGAGTTTATAACATTGGATTTTAACTTTTATTATTGAGCCAAACTTGAGCCCTACATATAAGTACGGGCTCAGTTTGTGTCGACCCAGTTCTATTCAAAACTTTTAAGTAAACATCTCAAATTAAATGGTTGAAAACAATCAATGAAATGCTACGATTAGACTACATATAACTGAGTCATGAAAGATCGCAATCCACAAATAACCAAACCTAAAATTCCTGTAATATAAAAAAAATATATATGAAGCATGTAAAATCTTGGAACGATACATAACTCCAGTCGACAATTATTATATATCATACGACTAGATGGAGTATTTTCAAATCATAACCTAACAAGAGTCGGCAACTTTCGAATTTGGCTTTGGATAGATATTGTCGTAGTTTTGTCTCACTTGTTTGGCTTTCCAATTCTAAATGTCGGGTCTACGTATCCAAAGTACAATCATATCTATCTATCTATCTATATATATATATATATATATATATATATATACTACTTTATAAAGCAAACCACTCTCTTCCCTTTAAGTAATTAAGATTTCGAAATGACCATATTATCCCATTCTTTATTCACTAATTTAAACATCTTTATCTATTTACCTATAATATCTTAATGAAATAAATTACAACATAGATCCTCTAACCCTTAAAGAACTATATTAACTCATCTTACATCAATTAACTTACATTCACCATGCCACCACCACCGTCACCGCCGCACATCACTGCCACCACTGCCGTCGTCGTCACACCTTCGTCGATACTACTATCACCGCTGCATCGCGCAGACATATGTCTAGTAGTGTTTTATCCATTTTATTTGAAGTATCTTAATTTGATTTATTGAGTTTAATTTTTTTAAACTTTGATTGTAAACATTTTTTTTTGAACAGCAAATTTGGATCACTGACGGACTACTAGAGTATCATCGTGTCATCAGGTACCACCCGATCATATCAACACCAGGCAATAATGTCATTACACAAATTCAGAAGGAAACTCATTAAATACGAGAAAACCCTTATGTGAGATTCGAATCCGTGACTTTATAATCTCTAGGCCTTATCCTACCACCAAGATGTTACTAGGCTATTATATGAAATATATGAATTGATTGAGTGTATATATACTTTTGATTAATATAATTTGCATCAAGTAATATATAATACAACAAAAAAAAATTTACGGTCAAAGTCTTAAAAAGAAAACTTTAAAAGTCAAAATGACGTTTAAAATGGGAAAAATTAAGATAGTACAAGATTTTCTATACCACTGTAATGATAGTATATATAATAACATAGAAAGTTAATTCGCGTCTCGTTATGATTTTTTCATGTTTAGCTTTGATTAACAACAACTTATCTATCATTTGTCTAAGATGTATTTTATTCAAATATAAATAATCAACAATCGCTAATCATCTACTTGTTCTTTTTCAGGTAAAGCGCAAATATTTTCTTTGTGGTTTGTAGTTTTCATCTATGTCGTTAACTTTTGGTCAAAAGCATCAATGTAGTTTGCACTTCGTCCATACTTCCGTTAAGTACCCTACGTGCAAGTTACATGAGAGGCATTTTTGTCATTTCATTCTGTTTCTTTACCACTTCGTCAAAATAATCGTTGTGGTTTGTTGTTCTGCAATTTTCATCTCTGGTGCTATTTTTTTTTAATTTAGACATTTAATCAAACACATTGCCTGCGTTATATAACTCTGTTTTATCTATATACATATACAATTGTGAATGTTATGATACGCATAAATAACAAGTACCATTTAAAGAAGCAGAGTCATGACAAGAATAAGTTATTGAACATAAAAAAATATCAAACCATAAGAAGCTTGGTGCTACTTCATCAGTGCATTTGGTTCGATCTCAGGATAAGAAGACTTGTTAACATGAAATTACAAGTTCTCATCGGTTCTAAAAGTACCTAATGCAAAAACACATTGATGTTGTAAGACAAATTAAGTATCAGAAAAATATATTTCATTGTTATCGATTAATGTTTTCAATGTTAAAAAAATCGATTCATGCCATTACTCTGTTTGAGAGAGTATTGTAGTAACTTTATGATTATTATTGATTTTTTAGCTTTAGTTGTAATTAAATTTATGATTTGGAGAAATTTGATATTTTAGTAATTAGATTGGATAAAATTGATATATTTAAAGTGAGATGGGTATATTTGATATTTGTAGAGTTTAATAAGAGGAAATATGAAATTCACACTTAAAATTTTGCCTTTACAATTAATTAAAGACCTGCTAGAAGTCCATGAGCATTCGTGCGTGTAGCAGCAGGAAAGAAAAGAAGGCTTTAAAAGGTATTATTATTATTATTGCATGTCGGGTGATCTAGAAGACAACGAATGAAAAGAGGTTCTCAAATGCAAGGGTAAATATCGAATTTATCATACACGAGATTGGAGCCCTCAGTTTCTTTTGGTATATAAATAGGGTAAAGAATTAATTGTAATATTAAGTGGAATGATTTGTGCAACTTTAAGTAGATGTAAGTTTTGTACTATTGTTTACGATCGTCTATTTGACGAGCTGAGTGTCAATAAAATTTATTTTTCAAAAAAGAAAATTTATATTAGGTTTCATCCATAATGATAAAGAATAACTAATGGAAGATTTCTAACAATTTTACTATGAAAGAGATATAAAATAAATCTGCTTTATAATATAGTATAGATATAGAAATAATATATATAAATATAAATATGAATATTGATATTGGAGAGATATCAAATAAAAATGTTGCTTAAGGAAAGAAAAGAGAGAAAATTGATTTTTAACTATTTTATTTTTAAATTTTTTAAATTTTCTTTTGAAAACCCATTTCAAAAACATTTAAAAAACAAATAAAATAAAAAATAATTTTCTACACATGTATAGATATTTATACCTTACACATGTCTACACATGTATAGATATGTATTTTTTTTCTTTTAACTTTATTTTAGAATGGGTGTTAAAAATAAAAACAAAACTTTTTTTAAAATAAACATTGTCTGTCTTCTCTGCTTAAACCATCTTCTTTCAGGATTTCTTACCTATTGACATATATAGAGCAAATACATATACATAATATATCGGCAACATAAGATTTAAATGATGGACGTGCCGAAGGGGCTGAGGTTTTACCAAGGTTGTGGAAGTCGCTAGACGTTTTCAGATCGGTCGATTAGTGAGTTGAGAGTACTCGGGTCAATGCAGTGAGTACTCGGGAGATCAAAGCAGCCAATTCGGAGAGTACTCGCTCAACTCGACACCTTACCTTGTAGCGAATACTTGGATCGATTCAGTGAGTTTTAGAACAGTGGGTTTTGCTAACATTGGTGGCTAGCTCTACCTTTATTTTTATTTAAATTAGTGTAGAATATCGGCACTAAAGACAAACAAACATGCACCATTATTATTCACCTTTTGTCTACCACCTTTTATCGGTACTAAATTTGTTTAATATTTTAATGATACTAGTTTTGATTCATAGTTTGGCTTATTTTCTAGCCATGTTTGATTTTTAAAAAAATAGTTCTATATAAAATCATGAAAGGAAGAAAATTACTCCATGCACCTCAATTAAGTTAAATTTCTTTAGAAAGTGCGTTTCAAACACATCATATAATGATATTGATGAGTGTTACCTAGGATATATTATATTGTTTTAATTAGGCCTAGCTACGCTATTGCATAGTATTTTCAAAGAGAGAAACCTCACACTCATATCACCCCAAATAATCGAATCCATCCCGTAACAAAGCTCTAAGTATATATATCTATATTTATACTATATATTAAAGCAAACTATCCCCCCCCACATTCAACTATCAACCTTTGAATGACCTAATTTACCCTCAATATTTACACTACTTTCATACAACTTATCCCTAAAAATTCAAAATTACCTTAAAAAAAAGAAAAAACCCACACAGAACACAAAAACATAATACTCCAACAAAAACACACAAATTATAGTTTCTCTCTGTGTCATACCTTGAACCACCGCCGCCCGATTTGTCTTAGACCCCCAACCACCAATGCATTTTACACACGCTCAAAAAACTCCACCGCAGCCACCATACCCTTTCTCTCGCCACTACCGACTGCCATCCTCCTTCTCCGGCACCACGCTCCTTTTTCACTACCACTACAAATCACCATCACCGTCGCATACTTGGCCCACATACGCTTCGACACCACCACCTCTAAAACCACACCACAACCTTGATCGGAAAAGCCACTGCCATCCCCATATGCTTTTCGGAGTTTAGGAAGATTCGATTTATAATAAAGGTTGAAACATTGTTATATGGATGAATCTTTATGTTACTCCCTCCGTCCCATTTTAGTTGTCATGTTGACTAACTTTGACCGTAAATAACTTTGTTTGTGTCATGTAACACTTGATATAAAATATATGAATGGATTGGGTTTTTAATGTACTTTTCGTTCATATAAGTTTCATCAACTACTATATAGTACAAACAAAGTTATTTACAGTCAAACTTAGTCAACATAACAACTAAAATGGAACGGAGAGAGTATGATTTGGTATTATAGATAATTTTAGGGGGTTAATCTTTTTGTTGCAATATACTATATACAACACATGAATTTGTAGATACATTTACTCAACAACACGGTAGCACCAACTTAACCACTGCTTTTTAGAGATACCGCTGCAACGCGCGACCATCTAGTATATATATATATGTGTGTGTCACAACCATGCTGACTTCATTTGCTTAATTATTATGTTAATTGAATGTATATACATATAACAATCCAAGTCTCCTTAGCTACAAGAGACTTGGATTGTTTCACAGTTCTGCCATAATACTTTTAACCTATTTATTTTTTGTCACATAACTTTAACTTCTTTTATTTTTGGCACGAAAGTTTTGTTTTATTTAGTATTTAAACTTTCGTTTTTCTAAAACTTGCGGTGAAAGTTTCATTATTCTTACTTTTTATCACAAAAACCTGTAACCTTTTTACTTTTTGTCACATAACTTTAGTTTATTTTACTTTTGGCACGAAAGTTTTGTTTTATTTAGTTTTTAAACTTTCGTTTTTCTAACTTATGCCGCGAAAGTTTCATTTTCTTTACTTTTTATCACAAAAACTTTTAACATTTTACTTTTTGTCACATAACTTTAATTTCTTTTACTTTTGACACGAAACGTTTGTTTTATTTACTTTTTAAACTTTCGTTTTTCTAACTTTTGCCACGAAACTTTCATTCTCTTTACTTTTTATCACAAAAACTTTTAACATTTTACTTTTTGTTACATAGCTTTCAATTTTGTAACTTTTGTCATGAAAGTTTTATTTTCCTTGCTTTTCACCACATAACTTTTGGATTTTTTTCCTTTTATCAACAGAGTTTAATATTCATAACTTTTTACCACATAAATTTAACTTTTTTAACTACAGCTATCAAAGTTTTATTTTCTTTATTTTTTTACCACAAAATTTTTCAATTTTTAGCTTTTGTCAGTTTCATTTCATTTTATTTAACTTTTGCCACATGTATAGATATTACGTAATGTCTCCCGAGGCAACGCCCAGAAACAAAAACTAGTTTCATATATAAATGGAAATTCATATAACACGGGTTAATTATCATTGTGTATGCATAAGGTGCGATAGTGTTTGTTTTTCCAATTTGAAAATTAAAAAGAACATCGACTAGAGGTTGCGGCACTCCGATGTCGTCAATTGCCATTTGTTGATCGCACATTGTCATTCGTAGTGGTTGATTAGTGATAGAACATAATCAAAGCTATAAAGTTATCAAGATTGTCGATCAATCTAATATAAATTTGATTTGCATTGATATAATCATGAATTTATTTTTAAGTTCATAACTAAACCCAAATGAGTGAATGACTTCTAAGCAGTAGAGATAGATGGAATTGGGTATTGTAAAACAAGTATTAAAGTAAAACAAATAAGACATGATCTTGACCCTTAGATCATGATTAAATTGATACACGAAGATTCTTGAACCAATTGATGCACGATGATTTTCATGATGCACGGTGATTTATAGTGAAGAAAAACCTATTGTTTTACTTAATACTTGTTTTATTTTACATAAAACCAGAGATAATATACATAGAATGTTAATAAACATAGTAGGTATATATAAATCATATCTTTTTTTTAATACAGTAATAATATATAAATACAAAAATTATCATAATCCATGCGGGAAAAGCATAAGTATTGCAACTAGTACGTATGTTGGGTACTGTTATTCTCACATGCTGAGGACTTAATATGTACATTTACTAAATTTCAGGGGAACAATATAATATTTGAGTTAATGACATAAATCGTCCCTGAGGTTTACCTAGATAGTCACCCCTTTCGTCTTTTAAAATCAAAAACTTCAAGGACAGTCCTTTATAGGAGGATAAGATTCACGTTTGGTCTTTTGACTATTTAATCGTCAACTTCTCTCTGTTAAACCCCTCACGTGCCTCCCACGTGAGGGGTATTCTAGTCATTTCCATTCTAAAGGACAATGCATGACTATTTAGGTAAACCACATGGATGATTTATGTCATTAACTCTTTACAAAACCAAAAGGTGTAATTAATCTTTTAATAACAAAAAAAAAATCATTCTCTTCTTTTTCAGAATCCCTTTAAACCTTTATAACATATCTTCTTATACATATACATGAATATATCTATACATCTACATCTATCTCTTTCTAAGTATAAATCTATAGATATATCTCTAAATTTTTCATATATCTCATTCTGTTACCCTGTCTCTATCATTCTCTCTCTCTCTAAGTTAATGTTTGTACCTTCGTCTGAAACTGTTTTTGGAGTTTCCGACTACCTCACCGAAAAACCACACGCCGAACATCAACAATACCTACCCCACACCTCCATCACCCTATTGGAAAACCACCTGCCATATAAGACCAACACTACCGCCACCGTTAATCACCACACCAGCAAAAACCGTCGGTACCTCACATTTCACCGCCGCCTTCAGCCCTTCTCATCACCAACTCTGTCAGACCCATTCATCACCACCACCAACGTCACCCCACCCCTCTCGACCCTCCACACCACATTTGGCAGCCGCAAACGGAGACCCACATGTTGTTGTGCTCGCATATCCGTCGGGCACCACACCGCCGACCTGTATCTAAATCTACGAAACCTGTTGTCACCATTTATATTCGGATCCATTTATATCTAATCCGACCACCGCACCCCACCTCCGATCGATATTTATATCCAGATCTATACCTATATCTATAAATCCGATCTAATGGCTTGAAAGATTCCATAGTCTGATGGCATGAAAAAGCCCAACTGTGGTTGGCATGAAAGTGGTAGTATCCTCATCTTCATTCATTCTTTTTTTTTTTTATGTTCTCTACCTTTGATTAATGGCAACCATTTCATTTGAATGGATGAATGAAATTGGATCGATTGATCTTCAGATAGAGATATATGTATTATTGTGTTTATGTATGTGTTTATATGTATTTAATTTTAGGATATCTAGGCTTTAAGTAAGTGAAACAAAAAGATGAAAAGATATCAGATTTTTGTAAAGAGTTAATGACATAAATCGTCCCTGTTGTTTACCTAAATAGTTACGTATCATCCTTTAGAGAGGAAATGACTAAAATACCCCTCACGTGGGAGGCACGCGAGGGGTTTAAGGGAGAGAAGTTGACGGTCAAATTGTCAAAGGCCCAAACGTGAACCTTATCTTTCTATAAAGGACTGTTCTTGAGGTTTTTGATTTTAAAGGACAATAGGTGACTAATTAAGTAAACCACAGGGACGATTTATATCATTAACTCTAATTATTTTTTTCTTCAAAATTTTGTAGTACTTATCATTTTCACGATTCATATGAAGATAAAAAATATAGGATGATGTGACTTAGACCTTATATATAGTTGATTCAATAATTCTATTGTCACAAGTAAACTACGCACGGTCAACGGTAAATGGTTAAAAATCTGATTAATTAATAATGGAATAAATGGAAAGATTAACTTGTGTAATCAAAAATCTCATAGAAATTGAAATTTGAGAGGTCAAATTGAAAAGATTTCAACCCTTGAGTTAAAATTAAAAATTTAAAAATAATCTTAAAATTTTGTTTGATTTTAATTTAGTGTTGAACATCTATATGTATTAATGTACTAGATGAATACTTGCACGTAGCGGCTGTTAAATGGTGATAGTTTGGGGATTTATGGCTGCGGTGGTAATGGACTATGGTGATTGATGATGGTGAGTGGTTATGGTGAGATATGTGTGTTTGTGTGTGTGTTCAGTGTGGGCAGAGGAGAAGAAAGGAGAAAATGAAGAGTGTGTAGGATTTTGTTTGTGTACAGGAGTATTTTGGATAGAAAAAATTGTTGAATTAAGAACTCATAGTTTGCATTATAAGGGGATATAGATATGTAAACATATCAAACTAAAATAATATCATATATATTTATTTTTTCAAACATTCAGTCAGTACGATATCAGGAAAATGTCACCGTATAACGGTGAAATCCTACACGTACCTAGACATCGACTCATCGAGATATTGACTATCCCGTTACAAGTATACGGAGGGGAAAACACCAAGACTTGTCATCTCTATTGATCAAATTTAAGACCTTGGATAAAACCGAGAGTGACTCAAACCAGCTAGGCTAGACATCATTGGCTATCATAAATACTACTCTATCAACCTATATAAATTTAAAAATGACACCATTATTATTAAACTAGATAAAGTGTTAAATTACAGCCCTTATGTTTGGGTTGGATGGCGATGGTTTAAAGAAAGCATACCCCCAGAACCTTATAAATCAATAACCCCTTTACCCCATTTGATTTCAAGACACTTGAAAATTAAAATGTATATGTGCTAAAATCCCTAAAACCTCCAAAATCTTCTTCTTTTAAACCCTAGTCTACTTATTAGCTGTCCTTATCTAATCTTATAGAAAAATCCTTTTTCATATTTATATATACAATCTATATTTATATATATATATATGTGTATATGTATATGTATATGTACATAATATTTTATTGAGTTTTTTGTTGTTAAAGTGCAAAACTATGGTACTTGAGGAGATTAAAGTTAGAACCTATGATGGAAGTGTTGATAGAGCAAGACTTGAATTACTTGAAAAAAGATGTGAAGTAGGACCATCACAACATCTATTTCTTTTCACTGATACCATGGGTGACCCCATCTCACGAATTCGCAATAGTCCCATGTACATCATGCTGGTAAAACTTGTACATCCAATCTTTTATATCTTAAAATTTTATTTCATTATTATCTCAAAGTTGTATATAAGTGGCATGCTTATTTGTAGGTTGCTGAATTGGACCATGAACTAATTGGTGCCATACAAGGTTCAATAAAAGTTGTTACAATAAAAGACTTGGCTAAAGTTGGCTACATTTTAGGACTAAGGGTCTCACCACTTCACCGTCGTAAAGGCATTGGTTCGCGTCTTGTGCAACATTTAGAAGAATGGTTCGTTAGCAACCAAGTGGACTATGCATACATGGCAACAGAGAAAGATAACGATGCATCCGTTAATCTCTTTACAAATAAGCTCCAATATGTCAAATTTAGGACACCCGCGATCCTCGTTCATCCTGTGAAATCTCGTCCCCTCAAAATGTCATCAAAGATCGATGTTTTTAAGATTAATGAAGAAAATGCAGAGTATTTGTACCGTAGATATATGGGCATGATCGAGTTTTTCCCATGTGACATTGAAAAAGTGCTTAGAAACAAATGGAGTTTAGGCACATGGGTGGCATGTGATCAAGGCGAACGCGATCGATTTGGACTACTAAATGGTGATCTTCCAAAGAATTGGGCTATGTTAAGTGTTTGGAATAGTGGAGGTTTATTCAAATTACGAATAGGAAAAGCTCCAATATCATGTTTGGTGTACTCGGAGGTGTCAAAAGTGATGGATAAAGCCTTTGCATCATGCTTTAACATGCCAATATTATTGTGCAATTTCTTTGAGCCATTCGGGTTTTATTTCATGTATGGAGTGCACCAAGAAGGTCCATTGTCAGGGAAAATGGTGCGAGCCCTTTGCGAGTACGTGCACAACATGGCTCGAGTTGATGCGGATTGCAAGATGGTGGTGACCGAGGTTGGGAGTTATCATGAGAAAGTGAGAACTCATATCCCACATTGGAGGTTGCTTTCATGTCTAGAGGATTTGTGGTGCATAAAGGCTTTAAAAAGTGAAGACAGAGAAAATGTTAATGAATTGAGCACAAGAATCACACAAACAAGACCTCTTTTTGTAGATCCAAGAGAGGTGTGAATGTGACTTACTATACATGCCACCACTTCTTTATTTGTTATTTGTTCTTATCTTAATTTGTTCATATAAATATATTGACGAATTAATTAAACAATTGAATCTTATTTCGAAGATTTGACATGTTCTTATCTTAAATTGTTCATAAATATATCGACGAATTATACAATTCAATCTAATTATAAAGATTTGACATGAGTAATCGTGGGTACCTATAAGCCTCAAAGTTTATATAGCATGACATGAATCATTCGAAAAGGTCCAAGATTTCACTTTCGTTCACAGTGTCTGATTGTTTCGTCAACAATTACTTAAAGATTGAATTAAATGAGGTAAATAAATGAGAAATGGTCCCTTATGGTTTCTATGTATACTTATGTGCTGGTATCTATAGCACTACAAGAAAAATGTAGTCTATTATATATGGTAGGGCCAAGTGAGCAATAACCGAACTGAAAACCGAAAAAACCTTGAAAATCGAAAAAATCACACTGGAAAAACTAAAAACCGAAAAAACCAATAGTTTTTGGTTTTGATTTTCTGAAAATCGAAAGTTATGGTTCAGTTTTAGTTTCATACGAAAAACTGAACTGAACCAAAAAATATATATTTGTTACTTTATTTTATATACATAGATATCATTTTATTACTCATTTTCAGTAAATATGTTAATATATTTGTGTATATACATGTATAAAATAATATCATTTATATGTTTTAGGTGAAAATAAACCACAAAATTGATTTGGTTTATTAATTGCTTATTGAAACTACGTGTTAAAGATATAAATAGATTTATATGAAGTTTGTTTGAAATAAGTATTTAAAGTTTGTATAACATATTTTGATGAATTTGTTTTCATTGTTGTAGTGTTTTTATTACTAATATTGTTTGAAAGATTTGTTGTGTAATCATAGGTATTAACTTATAAATTTTTCTAGCTCAAGTTGACCCAAACCTAAAAGTGGTTAAAAACCTACTAAAACCGAAAAAACGAACCGAAGTAAAATCAAACCGAAAAAACCAAAAACCAATGGTTTTAGTCTTTAAAAACCAAATTATAACGGTTCGGTTTCGGTTTTAATCAAAAACCGACCTAAACCGAGCCGTACTTATCCCTAATATATGGTATATATGGTATCTATATGTATACGTACAATGTCGTCGTCTTCGCCAAAAACTTTATAATGTGAAGATTTGAGGATTACATTAGGATTCATGGACATTTGTGTAATCTATGGATGTTTTGTGGATTTTATTGTTTATGTTTTATCACCTGAGAGGTAAATTAAACTCGGGTGGTGTCTTAACCAATTAATCCACCCCACCAAAGAATTCAGGTTTATTTCTTACTATTGTGGGGATTGAACTTCGAATGATCTCTCTAAAACCAACATGACGGATATACCTTCAATATGCATCGTGGGTGTTTAGCTTTTCACTTTAAAAAAAAAAAAGAAAAAATTGACAAAATCACCTTAATTTTATGTGCATTTGGTACTCATTCCTACCCTGCAAAGATATGATGCATGTAAAATACCTCCACATGATACCCATAAAATAAATAGGAGACCCGTTGAGACTGTTCAAATTACCTTTCAATCTATACCTGTCGGCCCAACTTTTAAGATACTAAGTGGCCGACTGGGTATTGCCCAAATGGTTTTAGCTTTTGATTAAAAAAAAATGGTAAGAAAGCCATGTAATTATGAGTCCATAATATGATGTCATTTATACTTATTGTCTTATAAAAAAATAAAGCACTCATATTAAAAGTTACATAGGGAAAAATGTTTAAAAGAACCTTAATAATTATATTACACTATGAGTCTTTTATCTTATAAAATATTTCCATTAACTTTCTACATCAATTATCCTACACCACTTGATGTCGCCTCTATTACCAACAGTCGTCGTCACGAATACTGTCACATTACACGGGTACCGTGTTAGTAAATTTCAAAAAAAGGATATATAAATTTGGCTATATAAGACTAAGAGGAGTGGAAAGAAGGGGAAGAGGGGGCGACTTGTGCCATGTGGCATGTGGGGTAAAAAGAGTTGCCCCTCAAAAAAGGTGGAAATGAGTGAGTTTTTAAGTAGGGGGCGACTTGTGCCATGTGGCAATGATAATGATTGATTTAATTTTATTTTTGATTTTTTTTTATCTTTGTTATAATTAAAAACTAATATATATATTTTAAACATAACTAATTTTATTAAACATAATTAAAAATACTACTAATTAAACATAAAAATAAAGTTCTTAAAATAACAAAGTTCTTAAAAATACAAACTAATTAAACATAAAATGAAACACTAAAATCAAGCCGAATATTTTTCACGAAGCGCTTGTTTTTTGCGTTCGGCAATGCTTCTCTCGGGCTCTTCAAGGTGGGAATAGTCGGTAGCCAACACTTTTCAATCGTGTTCTTCTTCTATAATTTTAACTTTCTTTTCCTTCAACTCAATTTTCTTCGAACTCATATCAAACAACTTATCCAACTTTTTCGCTATTCCTTCAAACGTCTCCATATACTTACCTTTTCCTTTCCCCTTGCCTCCCGAGCTCGACCCGGCTTCCCCTCTCGACGCTTTTTTTGATGCGTCCCTACCAATCGGCCGTTCTTGAAACACCAGCTCATCATTATCACCCAACTCTTCAAACTCGTTAAGGTCAATTTTGACCCTAGCATCCGACCCTTGACTAGCCACTGGATCGATGGATGATGAAGTCTTCGACCTTTTGGTCGTCGGTTGACCGAGATTGGTCCTCACAGTGCTTTTGTCCACGAGATAAAACTTCGAACTATACCTAATTTTATATATTTTTAACATAATTAAACATAATAAAAAGTAATATATATATATATATATATTTTAAACATAAATAACTTTATTAAACATAATTAAACATAATAAAAAGTAACATACCTAATTTTGCCCCAAATTGAACTATATGGAAATGCCTTGCCATAAGTTCCTTCATACTCAGCGTTGGCCCTACTAACACGGTCCAAATCATTTTCCCCACTTGCATGACCGATTCGAGTATAGATTTGGTTGAAGTTTTGGATAATTGGACGTATCTTCCTCCATTTCGCATTCACAACTTCGGGGTCACGGTAATCTTTCGGCTTTTCTTCTAATGTCGCCAAAGCCTCCGTTATTCGTGACCAATAGACCCCCTTTTTTGATAATGTCCTACAACAAAAAAACATTTTTTTTAAAAATAAAACAGATTTAAAAATAAAAAAAAACAGCGGATTTTAAAAAATAAATAAAACTGTTTTAAAAAAAACAGATTTAAAAAAAAAAAATATATGGACAGCCGATTTTTTTTAAAAAAAAAAAATATACTAGACTGCATGAAAAGAAAAATACCACATTCCAGGTCTTCGGTCACCGATAGCCAAGCCGTAGCTAAATTCATTTCTTCCGCCGGTAACCACGTTTGTTGGACACTTCTTGGTCGTGGTTCGTCGACACCGGTCACTCTTTTCCTATGGCGCCTTGGTTTTGATGGTTGAGGTGGTGGTTGTGTCTCTTGAACAATATCATCATTTTGAGAATCTTGTATCGGTGGTGGAGTACTAGTTTTTGACGATCAAAAAATGAACCAGGAGTGTTTTGTTGGCTAGAGGACCCACCAAAAGTTTCATGTTGGCTCGAACCACCCATACCCATATCCGGACCCATAGCCATACCCGAACCCATACCCATACCCGGACCCATAGCCGTACCCGAACCCATACCCATACCCATTTGTTGATTTGTGGACAAATGTTGAATCAATTGAAAAAGATGATTATTTTTTAGTAAACTTAAGTCGTTCATCATATCGGGTTGTTGATTTGGGTTGTTTGGACGTTGAATACGATTATTCGGGTTAAAAGCATTGTTGTTGAAATTGTTGTTGGGAAACATTTTAGAAAAAAAAAATAATGAAGAAGATGGATGGATGAAGAAATGTTGTATGTGAAATGTAAAAAGGAAAAGGAATAGAAAGAGGTAAAAATAGGAGAAATTTTTTATAGTCAAACTAGCCGGTGGGGGGTATTAAATTCCTCGGTCAATGTGTAAGTCAATGGAGAGGAGGGCGAAAGGAGGGGTCATGCGAGAGGCGAGTCGGGCTCCGGGGGTGGTGTGGGGGGCGACGGTTGGAGATAAGGGGCGAGAGTCAGGGGGAGTTGCACCCACTCCGCTCAGCCTAAGGTTCATGATCGATCTTTTTAGTTACCTTTTTACTGTAGCATTAATAATCACATTATCACAACATCTGAAACCCTAATTCACCAACTTTTCTTTGTCACATCCAATATATATACATGACTCCAAAATTAATCACCTCAGCTCCAACTTTCGTCCGCATAAAATTACAAAACTCGCTACCCAAACGTCGACTTTCCTTATCGGTCCTATAGTTGTTTTATGACAATAACAACTAAGAATAATCAGTTTGGGTGCTTGCTTGGTTCACAAACAATAAAAAATTAACTTAATTACTTTGATATGTCTTTTGACAAGATGTTTGATACCAAATTATCCAAGGTGTTGTCACAAAATGACAAATATTGTTGTAAAACACAATACGTTGCTTATCCATGGTCTGAAAAGATCGACCATTTCATGTGGTCTGATTAGAACTTTGGTGAAGATATGATTCACATTTTTTTTTATAAAAGATTATATGGACAACATTTGTGGAATTATTAGTTTGTCGAGGACTATATATATACCTATCACTTGCAACATACCTAATATTTTTGTCGTAATATATAGTCATTATGAACTATTTGGTTATGAATAATCATTATCTTCATCAAATCTTAACAAATTATTAAGGAGTAGCATACGGATTAAGACAAAATGTGGTTGAACATCACTAGTCTTTATCATTAAATTCACAAATTAACTTGGTGGCCAGTTTTTTTTTTCTTTGTTTGCTTGCTAAGTTTATCTTTTCAAATATATATTTGCTTTATTCATATTGAGGCCCAATGGCCAATGCAAAGTACTGGGCTTTGATAATGAGCTTGTCAAGGTAGACGAGTAACATTATAATTTATACCTTTGTTGGCCTGGTAGTAACTTGTAAGTGTGTAAGGTAGTTAAGCATATCGTTTTCCTCTTGGCCCAAAAATAAATAAAAGTTAAAAAATATAGATGTATTCTCATTTATTGTCTTTTTAATTCTTTATTCTTTTAATACTAAAAAAAAAAAGCCTTTTAGATACATTCAATGATTCAAAGCTATCAATTTTAAGCTTTCAGTAAATTAATTTGTGATATAGTTGCAGATACTTGGCTGGGTATAAAAAGATTTGATTTTTTTTTAATCGAATTATCAACAAAAAATAATCATCTTTGATTAAAAAAAAGCGCACTTAATTCTTGTATATAGCAAAAATAATGTTCTAAACATTTGATCAAACCAAAGTCCAAAGAAAAAAGTGATATCATGTGACATGAATTATTATACTTTAGGATTGGAGAAAGTCATACAGAAATTATAAGTATAATAATATGAAAGGGAAAAGGAAAAATTAATGATATGGACAAATATAACTTGGAAAAAATGTGGATGTCTTTTTATAGCTAGGCTTTTTATTTATCTTATCACACTTTCAATAAACATATTGTAAGTATTTGTATACATCAGCAGAGGTGGCTCAACAGTACTATGGGACTAAGCGATCGCTTTAGACCCCTGTATTTCTAAGGCCTTAGAATCTTGTATATTAGACATAGTGTTTGAATTTTGGATTAAGTATCATTATATAATTTGTATTGCAGTAACGCCTTTTTGATTTTTGCATCAACATCTGCATATTTTTTTATTATTTGTAGTTCAATAACAAAAGACGAGCTATTTTTTTTTTACTTTAGTTTATATGGTAATGAATTAGGCCCCCAAAATTGATCTCGTTTGAGGCCTCCAAAAACCTTAAGCCGCCACTGTACATCAGTTAATGATCAATGTCGTAGTCATAAAAGAACGTTAGCCTATACCTAAGGTTTCGTGCGATATAAGGTTAGCAAGTTTAGTACTCTTGAAGTTCAACCTTTTGTGAATCTCAAACGTATATTTAAGACCTTTTTCAAAAGCGAAGGGCAGTGGATTGTAAATTAGGACGAAGGAATCTATTATGAAGTCTACAAATAACATTGCAAAAGTGGTGGAAGTCATACTAAGATTAACACTAATTGTTGTTATTGTCTCACTAGCTAAAGCTTAGAAATCCAAATAACATATATATAGAAATCTGCAATCTAAGTAAAAGTTTTAATTTAACATGTATGTAACTAAATACCCCAATATCCAATTTTTAATCAATTAGTAGCGGATATTAGTATCATTATCTTTTATGGATATATAATAGGGATAAATATTCTAGAATATAACGAACTTTGGACGAATGTCTATAGTAGGAAATAACTAAAGTTTTGTGTATTGTATGTAAACAACTTTAAAAAATGTTTATTGTATGTAAGAAAACATATGTGGCAACCATATAGAGGTGCCACTTGTCTGATTTTAATTGGTTGACTACATTTTCTTACATACAATAAACATTATTTTCGAGTTGTTTACATACAATATACACAACTTTAGTTATTTCCTATTATAAACATTCGTTCAAAGTTTGTTACATTACAAGATACTTATCCCTATATAATAATATACAACTATTATAATAGATGTAGCATTTATCATCTTCTTTGATCAATTACAGATATAAGAGATAAAATTGATGAATTAGTTAAATAGTAAAAACTCGTTAGTTTCTTTACTTTCTTATTAGTAATGATCGGGCACATGCGTGGTTTGTTTTGATACGAAAACACTAGATCGCAAACATTGTTTCAAGACCCTTTACAAAGCAAATTAAAGGGTAATGGATTGTAATTTACAAAAGTGAAAGGACACATTGTGAAACTACGAAGAATACTTGGTGGAATTCATACTAAGATTCACTATATTGTGTTATTGTCATTCATTCAAAGCATCGTCATTTTCCACACATAATAAAAACCTTTGCCCACATTTTCCACCAAACAAATAAACATCCCTTTATGGAATCCTGACTTACCATCTATACTTACAAATCGAAATTTTTTTATTTTTTTTTCTCTAAAATTATCATCATGACTTTGTGCGGAGTAGATTCCGCTAGAGAACTTGCGTGTCGCGACAGTCATGCTGCCGCGACACTCAAATTCATATCAATGTTGACGATATTCGTGACAAGTATCATTGGAATATCGGGACCAGTTATGTTGGCTCGTTTGTTTCACGGGAAACCATTATACGATAAAGCAATACTAATCATTAAATGTTTTGCGGCGGGTGTTATATTATCAACTTCATTAGTTCACGTGCTTCCTGACGCGTACGAGGCACTCGCGGATTGCCAAGTTTCATCACGTCATCCGTGGAAGGATTTTCCGTTTTCGGGTTTGGTTACTTTGATTGGTGTGTTGATGGCTTTGTTTGTTGATTTAACTGCCACTTCACATGTTGATGGATATAGTCATGGTCATGGTCATGGGGCTAAAGAGGTTGTTTCGGGTTATGAGAGGATTGGTGATGGTGAGGAATTGAAGAAATCCGCGGTGGTGGAGATTGAGCCGGTCGAAGTAGTGGAGGAGCGACAACGATTGAAAGAGGAGGAATTGATTAAGTTGAAACAAAGAATGGTATCACAGGTAATCAACGCAGTTTGTTTTCTGTTTGTCTTTTAATTTTATGTAAACCGGTATATAGTATGTATTTTGTACTAAACTAATATTTTGGTCATGTCTATAGAAGTCTTAAGTGTTTTTTTTTTTTTAATAAAAATGTTCAAGTTTCGGTACTGATGTTTGTAGGTGTTAGAGATTGGAATTATATTTCATTCGGTGATAATTGGGGTGACAATGGGGATGTCGCAAAATAAGTGTACGATTAAACCATTGGTGGCTGCATTGGCCTTTCATCAGATCTTCGAGGGGATGGGCCTTGGCGGTTGTATCGCTCAGGTAGTCTGACATCTATATATAAGTAATAATCTATAATTGGAGTTTGTTAATTGTACCCTTTTTAATAAGTCGCAATAAAATGTCATGTACGACATTTTACCATTGATATTCATACCATTTATGTTTTATTTATTTTTTTTAATAAAACTACCACACTAATGTATCATCTACCCCTGTCCGGGTATGTAAATTGATCAATAATGGTATGAATATCGATGGTAACATCACTGGTATTGTGCTAAAAATATGGACCGTTCATTTTACATTAATTTCTGAGCTCATAACTGTATTTGAGACCCACATGGCCACATCTGTTACTTGCAATTTGTCAAAAAAAATCATGTGATTTGTTTTGATGTTTACCTCTTTAATTCTTAATATATATTGAAAAGAAAAAGAAGTTTACTTTAATTTCATAACATGCTTTCTTTACATAAATGACTTTTGCTTTTTATCATATTATGAATAGTACGTTAGACCTTGTGATGATTTTCTTCAAAAACATGTTTTTCATACTTCTAACTTTTCAAATTGATCGAAAAAAATCATTTTTTCTGTAAAGAAGATGTTCTGAAATTACGTTGATGGTTCTAACTTTTGAATGCTCAATTTAAACAAGCATTGAATAACTGGTTGACACTGTCTTAAAGCTTTTGAAACTTTCATACAACAATTTTCTAAACCTATATACGAATCATTTGACTGTGTTTCTAAAACAAGAAGTCTACAATCTTTACACTTGACCGTGTTTCTAAAACAAGAAGTCTACAATCTTTACACGCAGGCGGGTTTCAAGTTTGGAACAACGGCGTACATGTGCATCATGTTTTCGGTGACAACACCAATGGGAATAGCACTCGGGATGATCTTATTCTCAATGACAGGATACGATGATAGCAACCCAAATGCGTTGATCATGGAAGGACTTTTGGGTTCTTTGTCATCCGGAATCCTCATATACATGGGTCTTGTGGATCTTATTGCTCTTGATTTCTTTCACAATAAGCTGATGAGTTCTGAAACTTGGTTAAAAAAGTCATCTTTTCTGGCCCTTGTTCTTGGCTCTACTTCAATGTCTATACTTGCTCTCTGGGCTTGAAAATGAAATTTCATCCCTTACTCAAATGCTAGTGACGCCTGCTTGTACGTAGCGATTGTATTTTCTTGTTTTTGAGCGGTTTGGTTTTGTGCACCACTCGTATCAATTGATTTTAATGATACGAATATAACAAAAACCATAGAGTGTAGATATCACTTATGCCATAAGTATGTAGGCGAAATTCACCGTCAATTTCAACCCTACGGATCAAATTGGGTTATGTTACGGCTCGAATGGGATGCACTGTAAAGTAATTGATACTGTGTTTGCTAATGATTAGAAACAGACTTGAACTTTATAACCAATGGCATTAGATATACATTATGCTTGTAGAGTAACCATTATCATCAAATCTGCCAAATTGAACAAAAACAGCACTGAAATTGGCGAGCCCAACACAAGACTAAACCAAAACAAAATCTGTTGAACGATAACCCTAATATGGACAGAAACACTGACATCAACTTAACGCCTTATTCATAAAATGTGAACTACGTGTTCATTATATTTTTCATTGGCCAAAATTATTCCATGTTAATTGTTATGTAACCAAAAGTTGTGTGGTTCTTTGCTTTTTGTGGAATATAAACCTGAATGAATCATGTAATCGTCAACAATTTCAAGTGTTAGCATTAGCAAGTTACAAGTAAACAATGTACTGCCTTTGTGGAAACTGATCAATCCATGAGCTTGTATCTTTTCTCTTGGACCCCGGTGACTCCCATTTGTATCTCTATTATTGTATGCAATGGCATCTGAAAAAGAAAACACATCATGAGACTAAGTAGAGGCCGCCATTACGGCCCATTTGCTAACGAAAGCACTGATTTGAGTTGCGTTAAATTCAAACGGGTTAAATGCTGTATCTCAAACTGAAAGTGCGAGTATGGATTGTGCTCATGTAATGTTGTTACCTCTATGTGTGGAATTTCTTTCAACGGTTTATCGGCAAAATATGCATATAACGCTCTCAAAACAGCCTATACAAAAGCAAAGAAAGAAGGTAAATACTGTAAATATATTTTGTGCGTTTTGTAGACTGTTATTAGTTTCAGGTTCTTCGTTTAATTAAAAGAGTAAATTAAAATTTGAGAATCAGGTGAAGTAGGAAGGTTGACCTGGTGAGCTACTACTACAACAGGAGCCCGTTGCCGCTCAAGCTCGATTATCACGGGCTCTAACCTGCCACAGATCAAGTTTTTGAGATTTAATTATATGTACTAAAGCAAAACCTATATGTTAATAAGAGTAGTTAATGGAATAAGAAATGGTGAACCTTTGTATCACATCCAAGTAAGACTCTCCACGAGGATACCGATACCTCAATTTATCCTTCTTCCGTGCCCTTTAATGAAACAAATATAATTAAGAAATCAATATATGGAGAAAACAACACATAATGGATGACTATAACTAAATAAAAAGCCTAATGTACATAATAGAAGATAGAAGAATAGAAACTGGTAAAGCTTATAGTTTGGATATTTTGGGATAAAACATACCCATATTCCTCTGGCATGTTCTTCTTTATTTCTTCATACGTCATTCCATCACATACACCGGCATTTATCTCATCAAGTGCACGCCATTGTATCTATGAGAAAAGATAAAATCGATAAATTCCATAAACAAAGATGCAACCATACAATACTCGATCAAGAATCCCGCAATCTTGAAATTTCATGAATACACTAACCTTTGGGAAGCCAACAATTTGATTTGCCGTCAAAATTGTTCTCTGCAATGTGCTTGTCCATATCTATAGATTCAGAGTGAATAAGATGTGAATAAATCAACAGACCATTCAAATATGAAGGCAAACTGAATCAAAAAGAATTCTTACTGAAGCAGCTCGCTCATTTTGGAGTCGCTTTTCCACAAAGTTAGCAAGTTTCTTCGCATAAAGATCACCTTTCCCGCTGTTGAATAAGTTGAAAATATTACACACACACTAGCACAACACCGCATTGCATACCTAGCTCAGATGCAGAGGACAAGTGACAAACATGTGGGGCAATAATGGGCCAAAATACGGCTGGGTCAGGTTGAGATTCACAACACTTTTTTTGAGTTCTAATAATAATTGATGGGTTAAATGAGTCACTAGTTAACTTTTACAATAATAATCTATTTTATAAATAAAAAAACTTACAATGCATTTGATTATACTTCAGAAGTTAACTGGTGTGACCTATTTCCTTTTTGGTTAAATCTTTTAGCTTGACTTGTCACATTCTCACAGATGTTAAAAAACCAAGTCGGCTCATTAGTAGATAATGGATCGAATTATCCACCTGACCTAAATACAAGTAGATAATATTGTGTTTATCATATAAGTGACAAGAACCAACCTCAAAACAGTGTCACCACCTATTCTTCCTCTGACGTTATCCCGACTCTCTCCATGCCTTGTAAGCAAAATCGGGCGTGGTGTCAGATGTGTATTCACCTGAAAATCATCTTAAACACATTATGGCCAAGTAGGCTTTTTTTACCAAATTTCTATTTTTAATTTAAATACCCAAGCTTGTTCACCACATTATGAAACGAAATGGTAAACTAAGATGGAAATCTACTTTTTCAGTGACATACCAGGAAAAACACAATCCGTCCCGGAAGATATCCACCAATATTGTTAACCTGAAATGATAAATGATATTCGTTAGTTAAAAAGGACTAGATGTGTTTCTCCCCTTCATATTCTACCTAAAAAGGTATGGCACAGTACATCATTAAAAAGAAAAACAAACACGCAGACAGCTTACGTGTATCTTCCCGCCTTGTCCACTGGCCATGTCGATCACTTTAATGTAAGAACCTTCATTCACTGGCTCATACATCTAGCAACAAGAAAGGAAAAGTTCTAGGCTTTATACATTTTAACCAACTATTTTCATTTTGCAAAAAATCTGTGAAATAATATTGAGACTTGCAGTCCCATTTGCTTCAGATATAATGATGGGACCCACAATTCAAAGATGGGAAATAATACGATACTTAGAGTCTCATTTGGACTCTGGTTGGCGTTAAAAGATAGAAAGATGAACTCACAACTAAGAGAAGGAGAAAATGGCATACATTATATGTGATCACACGTTCATTTTACTGGGTCATAACTTAATAGGTAGAAAGTCGCAGTGTTCATCATTACTGCATACAACTTCCTACATGTTTTATTCAAACATTCAGCTCATAATCATTATCAATGCATTACTAGCTGTAAAAACAGAAGATGTGTGTGATGGTCAGCCCCAAACCAACCCGGCCATTCTGACCCATACTAAAAATGACCAGTTTCAATCCAAACCTGTTTAACCCATATCCCAACATGCCATTTTGAAACTTGGTACCCACCAAAAAGAAAATTATAGAGAAAGAGTAGCTCAAGGTGCTACCTTTTCATAATTATCAAGTCTCCTTTTGAAGTCCTGATATCCAGCTTCAAAGTCCGTTCTGTAGATTAATGTTATATACTTTAGTCCTATATGCTTCAGTTTATAACAAAAAAAATGTGATAGTTGTGGGAAGAGATTTTACTCTTCTGCATAATCGGGACTTTGTTGAATCTTGAGACGTATATTTCTTTCAATAATCAGCGGATCAGTACATATTGTTTCCAAAAAGATGATCTGTAATAAGAACAGTAGAAAATCAGAAACCCACGAAGTCCCTTTCAAGACAATGTCATCTTAATCGCTTGACACATGTTATATTATAATGTTCATTGACACTTTGAAAGTTCTAATATATATTATAATAATAAACAACAGCGACAGACCTTGCATTTGCCTTCAGCCATTTTCATTAGCATATTCCTGCGACGGCTAGTGCTGTTTGTGGCATCAAATATTCCTACCTGCATGCAACCGTAGCTTTAGATCCAGAATTTTTAATGAGGCTATGCACTACCATACCATTTATTTACCTTTTTATATTTTTCACGTTATAATATTTTTTCTAAATCCTATCTATATGTACTCAAAACTTAAACTCAGAATTACGATCGGGGTATGCAGTACCATAACTTTTTCTTTTCTTTTCCTCTTCATTATCACACCACAACCTTTTTTTGGTTCCTACATACAGTTGTAATCTTGGATACAGAATTTATGTTAGGGGTATCAGGGGTGCACTAACATTACAAAAAGAGTTTGATGTTTTTACACGATAATCATTTTTCATGTATGATACACCCTTGTTGTGAACCCTTTAAAATATATAAACATAAAAAGGACTTACTTGGCCACCTTCTTGCATCCAAGCTATCATGTCGTCCATTGCCAGAGCGGCTACCTAGTAGCACGTGATGTATTAAAACTATTTGCAAAGAAACATGTCAATAGATTGTACCATATAACGCTACTAGATTAATTATACTTCGTTAAAAAAAATCAACACTTTTTTCTTAAAATGTAAATTAAAGTTGGCTGTCATATTGACTTATTGTTAAAAATTAAATGTAGACCCAGCTTTAAGCAACTCAAAGTGTATAACTAATAAACATTTAATTAAATTACTCACATTACTATTTACTACAGCAGACGTATATTAAAACATATATGGTTTATCATAAATTAGTGTCAGGTAAAGAGCAACAACAAATGGGTTCAAAATCCCCATTAACCTCATAAGAAACAATTTTATTGGCCATTCACCTCATTCCGAGCTTCCATGCCTTCTGGATTGTCACCTCGGAAAAAATCAGCAGTCTACATCAATAATAAACGGGCCTATCAGGCATCAGCATTCATTAGTGACAAAAAGCTGACGGACGGGCAAAAGAGAATCAGTATGGATCAAAATGTGCCTATGACAGACTGACAGGCGAAAGAGGTAACTTTCAAAATGACTCGAATGGTTCAAGCAGGTCAAAAGTCAACCCAAAACATATTCACAATTCATAAAACATCTGAAAACATTTTTATCCCAAATTAGATTACCATTCTAACAAAATAGTTCTCTCTACTCATACTTTATACCACTAAGTATAAAATTCAAGAAATGGCAAAAAAGGAAGTGTTTGTGGGCTGACCAAACCCAATTTGACCAGCAAGCCATCCAACCTGCCTACCTTTCCATCTCTAAGTAAAGTGTATCATCGGAAGATCATGCAAATTTAAGAGTGCAACTACAATCTCGCTTTTCAATGTTTATCAAAAATAAAAAAGGAATTAAAAAGGATATACCAGGCTAGCTCCATGCTTTAAGCGTCTATACTGTTAGGGTAAGAAAAAAGAAATATCAGACTACTAACTTTACTTTCATAAGTCCCAGCAAATGATTAAAGAAGACAATGTAAAAGACTAAATGAGCAATCACCTTTCCAACATTGAAATGTTTAGTGTCATGACCTAACCAACGCATATACCTTGTAATTTTAGCAGCTGTAAAAGTTTTGCCACGAGCCGGCAAACCAACCTACCACAAACATCAAAGTTTTAGAATATTTCTATCAATATTCGCAAAAGCTATTAGACCATAAAAAGTAAGTGTACCAATTTAAACCCAATTATGCAAAATGAAATTGATTTTGGCTTCATTTCAATGATAATAGGTTCAACAGGTAAATTAAGAACTTTAAAAAATGATACGGAACAAAAAGTAGGACATTACCCAATCAATTGTTTATAACTGCTTAAATTTTTTATTGAGAGTTAGTCATTATGGCAATACTAGTTGTGGATATGATATTTAAAACATTAGTTACTTACTAAAAAAAATTAAAAAGAAAATGATAATAGTTTGGAAGGTCAACCCAACCTGATCGTTATCCAATCTGCCTGATTTACCGCCGTTATTAAAATGTAGGGGTGGTAATTTTGACCCATTTATCTCTGAATGTGTCGATTCAGATTATGATTAAATCTAACATGTCAAATGAGTGAAGTATATATACCGTATTAGCTTATAAGAAAACGAGCCAAACATCACCCAAAGTTTTCCGTACCTTTTGCAATCATACTTAACACACTAGTTAGATATAGTTCAACTTAATAAAAAGGAAGGACAAGAGTCTTTGATGTCAATGCAAGTCGACCTATTTGTACAGTAGCCTAGTTTTTTTCATTTTGACCTGTTGACCAACCCGCCTGACCCCCCCCCCCCCCCCTCTTCTCTTTTGTCTCCTCTAATAACATGATTCGAGACAGGTATTGAAACTATATGACATAACGATGCAACTACCAAGACAATTGCGAGATGCATATCTTCTTTGGGTCCAAGCATTTGATCAGCAACAGCCGCGGCTGCAACAGCTCCAGCAGCAGCGGGCATTGAGTTCTAATAGTTTGATATGTTAGAAAGTTCAAAGACAAAAAACAACCTATATGTTAAAGATATATGCACACAGTCAAAAAAGCTAGACTTATACAAACCTTGGCTTCTGAATCTGGTAAATGTGTTGCACTCACAGATTTAACTAACCGAGAAGATCCAACACCTCGATCCACAAAAAGTATTGTCTCACTATTTTGTTTCTGTAGCGGTGAAAATGTACCAACAGACTTCGACTCGACCATGCCCGGAGAGTGGTACACTTTAGTAAGATCTGAGCCAACAGCTTCCCTTTCGAGACCCACAACTTCTGGTTCCTATTCAAATGGCATAATCACTTATAACCAATAAAGGTCAAGGTCACAAAATGGGCAGCTTGGGTAAGCCAAAATAGTAAGGTTCTGTTACCTGTGGATACAGATCATGCTGGCCAAAGTACTCCTTTGTCAAAGAAGATATCCTTTTCGTTAATATAAATAACTAATTTTTAAAGATGACTATATTCTAACTTTCCCGAGTAAAATTATTTAAAGTTTTTATGCATTAGAAATGTACTTAAGGTGACTTTTGACTCATTCAACTGACCTCTTTCAAACCCTTTTTCTTATTTCACACGATGGCGAGAGGTAAAAACATAGCTCGTGTTGGCCTATTCATAGGTTGATGGGTCAAACTTACAACCTCTGCATAAATAGTATAGCATAAAGGGAAAGAGAAATTATAATCAGTTTGTACAGAACTCCCCCACCATATATTTAGGCTCTGCTATTCATCCTATATTTTTAGATGGTCATTTAGGGCTTATTATCAAACATAGCAATTTTACAGGACAAAAGGACTACTATTCAAACAAAAGTGTATTTTTAAATCAATAGAAACTACTATGAAACTTAACTTTAAAAGGTTAGATTATATTGTAATGATACTTATGGTATGATCTATGATGTAATAGAATTGAAGAAAGTTATCTATAAAAACTACTTTAACAAACGATGTTTACACCCAACCTTTTTGCCTCGTATAAAAAGTTATCTCTTTTGACCAGAACCCGTTAGCCAACCTGTGTAGCCCACGTATACAGAATTTCAGGTTTAGAACATCAGAGGCATAATAAATAACCAAAATGGACACCTTTTTAATCGTGGGCAGATCAATGCAAACACTCACACCCTTGGCTGAACCATCAACTTTGGTAGATTCCTCATCATGCTTCGTTGACCTTGGATTCTCAGTCAAATTAGCCGCATATACCACGGGAGTTGCTGGAGTTGGGACCACATATTGTTCAAGATCAAGATCCAAACTTGCTGAAGAGCCATTCTGTGTAAATATTTATGAAAATAAACCTCTAAGTAAATGTCGATCACACACCCAATCTGATAACTGGTAATCTTTTTCAAACTGCATATAGGCATAAATTAAAATGCACATCGAGATGAACACGGTGCATTAAAGAAAGGTGGAATATCCGTACCTCACCACCCTCCGGCAATGCATTTATACTAACATCAGGAATCCCACGAACTGTTGAGGGTTCAAGATTTTCTTGATAAGCTCTCCAACTAGCAGCAAGGTCAAAGGGTGAAACCCTATCGGCCTTGATGCACACCCTATATTCAAGAATCTCCTCATTGCTTAGCCTAAATAGAGCCAACCTTGTGACCCCTTGCAAGGTACCACCCATGAATTGTCTGGTTGGACCTTCCTCCACTATGTATGATTCATTGTTATCCCTGGCCTTCAACAAGAACTTGAAGTCCAAGGTTTCTAACAGCAATACAAAAAATATCATTTATTAGTGGTTATTTCAAACAACCATCCTCCAATATCAGAACCAAATATAAATGTCAATGTGGTTATACTATTTTTTTCTGAAAAACATAACATAAACCATAATGGATTTAAGGATACGCAAGAAGAAGGAAGTATTTTATAATGAATGCAAATTTAGGCAAAACTCGATCATATGTATCTTACTTTTGAAAACTTCTTTTACATATATCAAAGCTTTCAATTCCTTCCCATTCTATGCATCCTATGACTTAATCACGTAACTCGCATTTTTGGTGGTGTGCCACCATTACAAGTTGCCACAACATCAAAACCGTAGCGACTTCTATATCAAGTAACCAATATGTCTGATGACATGACAACCATACAAGTTGCCACATCAGCAAAACCGTATTGGTTTACAATTCACAAGAGGCCAAATACATCAAACCATACAAACAATTTAAGTAAGATACATACTATAGAGTTTCCTGTAACATTCACTTCACACAAGAATTATGGCAAGCCTCTACCTAATTCTTTAACCGCAACAATACTCAATCCCACGTATAAGCGGCGTATAATGGGGCCAGGCCTCTAACTAATTAACTAGTAATAATGCAAACAAGAAAACATATAAATAAAAAAAGATTAATACAAAAAGGCAAAGCAAAGGATACCATGATTAGGAGAGACAACAAAACTTAATTGCCACATTAAAGTTGACTCCCTCTCCATTGGAAGCTAAATTAATACAAAACAGTAAAAATTAACAAAATTAATCACATGGGTATTGAATTATATCAAACAAAAAGGTAAAAAAAAAGTTATGGGAGTTAAAAAGTTTACAGCTTTACAAGGATCCCAACAACCAACAAGAGGAACAGAGCCATAGACATGAGGAACAAGGTCTCCTTTTGGGCTATAATCTTCCATCTTTAATGACACGTATAGTTGACCACCGCCATGATCATCGGTTGTCTGAAGATTTATTGATGACCCACTTCCCATTCAGACACTAAAAACACACTAGTGATTACCAATTTTGAGAAGAACCCCAGATGGGATTTTCTTGAAATTATTAAAGAAAGAATATTAATGATGATGATGAATTGGGTGTTTGGAGAAATTTGTGTTTTGATTGTAAGAATTTTGAAGGGGATATAAAAGTGAGGGTGATATGGTTAAGGGTGTGGGTTAGGGGGGGTGGGGTGGGGTTCCAAATGACATGTAAGTCAAGGGGAAACCATTCGGTATCGAGTGGCCACGAGTTTCTAACTTTCCCCTTTTTGTAATGTGTTAGATGAGGGTTTTTTTCAAGGGTGATGATATTATTAGTACCATAAGTTATCACGAGTATTAATCTAGTACAGGTTGGTAGATTAATTAAAAACTACGATACTAATATCATCTATTTTTTTGTCAAAGTTTTAAATTCGACTGTAATAATAAAGGTATTTTGTTTGGGTATATATGAGGATTTATTCTACAAGGAATTTTATAACAAAGATTTACTAAAATAATATATGTTAGGTATTTCAATATTTGCGAGTAGCTCACATGAATAAAACAAAAATAAAAGTGATTAATCTTCTGAGTTAAATAGCCAAAAATTTTCTTAATCATAAAATGATAATAAGACGTAAAATCAAATGATAAATTTAGAAAGTTTAATAAAATCTACATGTCATCATTTTATGACTTTGGAAAGATTTTTAGTTTAAATTTTAGGTGGATATATCATTAAAAGGGAAGGGAGTGACGGTCCATGAAACATTGAGTTTTTGGTTTGGATATGTCTTATATAACTAGTAATTTCATGGTTGTTTCCTGTATTTTCTTTTTTTCTAATCGTTTTAATTGTTTAGTTAATTTAATAATGTGAACTCGGTCATATTCTAAGGTTATGAAAATGCCTACAAAATTTGATTACTATTTTGGAAAAATGACCAGGCAGGTGTGTTGTTCATTCTAATTCAAAAATACCAATACATCAAAATAGTTTATGGATCCATGGCTTTAAGTTTAACTTGTGACTAGTATCTTTTCATTAATTCATTTATTCGTTTGTTTTCTTGTAATTAATTATATCAAGTTTAAAAGAAAGAGTATATTCTTTTAAAAATAGTATATATGTGATGTGATAAAAGGAGCATAGATAATATCGACATGTTGGAGTATGCTTTTGTGTGGAATTTAATGGTATGCCTACAAAATCTCTGAATATGGATAAGATGTAAAGATGATATATTCGCACAAGCTTGGGTGCCTTTTTCGCCACTTCCAAATGATAGTGATTGAAGCTAACATATCATTGAAGCGCAAAAAAAAAATATTTTTTTGTCTTGTATAAGTTTTGAGGTCTTAATATTATAACGGTATATATAAGAGATTAAAATGTGAATTGTGTTTAAAACTATAAAAAAAAGAAAAAAAACCCTCTAACCATGTAAAACATAAGAATATAACTCTAGACCTATATCTTTAAAATTGACTACAAGTCTAACTAGTAGTGTGTTCAACCCACCACAAGTCGATAGAAAGACATTAGGGATGCGCATAGGTGTCGTCCCGTACCGGTATCAACTACCAACCTCGAACATCGCAAAAATGTGGTATCAATCCTGATCTCATATAAGGCGAGATTTTCTCGGTCGTGACTTGTCCCAATCCCGAAACCATCAAAAACCAATAGCGTTCCCGATCACACTTAAGACTTGGTATCATTTCCAGATACCAATACCAAGATGAGTCTCAGGACTTGAAATTTTCTGCTCATCCCTAAAAAGTATTAGGGCCTTTTTAATAATTCAGCTAATGCAAATTATATATGTCAACATAAAATCAAATACATAATGTATTACATCAATAAGAATTTTATACTCAAAGTTAATTTAAAGCAAAATATAACTTTTTATAATACAATTATAATACTTTCTCCGTCCCATATTAATTATTTAATTTTGACTTGTCAAATCTTCTACTTTCAATTTTAATCGTAAATATTTTTGTATCTATTATATAACACTTTATATAAATTATATAAACGGGTTGAGTTTTAAATATAATCTTCATTGATATAACTTTCAACAATTACTATATATATAACACAAACAAAAATATATATGATAAAAATTCTAAGGAATAAATTTAACAAGTTAGTCAAAATTAGACATTTAATATGAAATAAATTGAGTAATAACCTTAAAACAAGATGGAAAAGTATTTCATTTCTTCGGAGTTGTTTCCGAGTAGTGTTCCCAATGTGCAATGTAAATAGAAATATAAACTTATATTCTAGTAGTACTTAATATTTAGGAAAGGTAAAATAAATGTTTTTCATAGTATATATCCTGAATGTAACATACGACGTTTATCTAGGATCATGAAATTAAAATGCAGATTCTAAAAACGGGGAATCGCTACAACCAACAAAGGGTGCTTCCTACGAACCGCAACACCATTGGACTCATCACTCATATCGAGTTCTTCAACTCTCCCTCCATTTGGTAGTTTGAAGTCAAATTTGTACACCAAATTTGCCAATGCAAGTTTGTTTACAGCCATTCCAAATTGAATACCCGGACATCCTCTCCTTCCACCTCCAAATGGAAATAACTCGAAGTGAAGACCCTTGTAGTCGATATTTTTGTTTAAGAACCTCTCTGGCTTAAACTCATCGGGTTCTTCCCATGTCATAGGATCTCTAGCTATCATCCAAGCATTGATAATCATTTGTGTGCCTTTTGCAATGTCATACCTCACTAGTTTGACATCTTGCGTTGATTCTCGAGGAAGAAGTAATGGAACGGGAGGATGTAATTAAGCGCATGGTCTCTTTAATTTAGTACAGCTTCTAAATACGGGTGTTGCGTTTTATCAAAATCTTACTCTGAAATTATGGGTCTTCCGGCCTTGTGCTATCTCGGTTACCCTTTCTTGTAGTTTTTGCACTATTCTTGGATGGCTTATAAGTTCCGAGATTCCCCACTCTAAACTTGTGGGTGTCTAGTATCCGTCCCAGCAACAAACATTTCCTAATTCATGAAATATATAAATTTCAAATTTTAATTTGATCAATTGGATTTGCAAGCAAAAAAATAATAGTATAAAAACTTTAATAGCGTCTTTATAATTAACAACCATGTTCGTCTTAATTTGCTTGTTCCTTTTGAATTTCTATTAGTATATCGACTACATCATGGCCGACGACAACACTTTCTTCACTTCTTCTAGCACCTTGCAAATGGTCTTCAACCATGCTATCAAGAAACTCATCAACCTCTGTAGCAATTTTTCTTGCTCTTGCTTCCAAACCACTTAATTGATCCACCCAAGAAAGTGAGGGGATATAAGTTCCTACACTAATTAAAGACGCCTAATAATTCCATTGCGTTGCCATCCTGATCTATAAACGGTCCTGCATCATACTTTCTTCCCATTGTGACCCGACAAATAATGCTATTTGTGAGTGACACAATAATATTGGTCAAGTCAATTGCATGATTATTAGATGTATGATCATCAATCATATCAATCATAAATTTGGTCTTATCTTCTCTTACTTTTCGAAACATATGAACCCTTTTTGCACTTAAGAGATTGAGCACATATATGCTCTTTGTTTGCCTCCAATATTCTCCATAATGGGCAAACGCTACATTTTTAGCACCATAAGTTAGTATGCTTTGAACCTTTGTTTTTTACCGACCTGTCTGGATAATATTGCATCATGAGTTTTCAAGATCTCACGGGCTGCTTCAGCAGAGGATGCTATAACCACGGGTACACTTCCGAAATGATGAGCGAACTATATTTGTGGGCCAAAGTTTTGAGAGAGCGATGAGGGGCTAAGCCTAGTTGATGGAGGTTTCCTATTATTATTCGAAGCCTTGGTGGAGATGGTGGTAAAAAAAATTCAGATTTTGAATTTGATGAATTCCATTTGAAATATATATAAATTGTCAACACAAATAGTGGTAAAAGCAAGAGCATCAAGGTATTTGATGAGGGAAACATGACTCTAACTTTATATATAATCCACAATACACTTTTTAGTTATGTAATATTCTGTCACCTACATATATGCCCCAATATAATCTGTTTTGACAAGCTAAAACGCATAATTCATAGATCAACTTGATATCTAAAAGCGTAATTTAATTTATATAAGAAAATGAAAAATAATCAGACGTGTGTGACAAATGTGGGCTTCAATGATATAACTTGGCAAATTGCAACCGAAGTTTTTTAATATATGGTCCAACCAATCCTAACCACAACAAAGACTCCCTTAGCCACAAAGTCAATGCGATTTGCAAAACTATAATTATTGTAATTTGATATTACGATTATATATATTTTATGGTTACATTATATTTTTTATTCTTTTGATGCGAATTTGTAGTTATACCGTAAGTTTATGACTCAAAATTCTCAATTATGTAATACTTTGATATATGTATAAAGACATCATATATATATATTATACTCCGTACTCTATAATGTGTTGACTTAATTGATGGGGTATATGAATCATGAATGGAAAGTAATCGACTTAGTCATGGACAACCATCAATTAGTTATGACTATTTAGGCACCAGGTTACATCAACCGTGATGATAATTAAGTTCAACCGTGACTCAACTTGACTTTCTGAGATTGAAAGATCTAGTTTGGGATCTATTGGGCATAATCACAAGGGGTAGTAATACTTTCGGGTGCAACAAGTGTCATTTATTTGCTATCACTAGTTTTCAAAGCTCCAATCTTGTCATGGCAAGAACCAACTACTCTGATTCTACATCTATCAGAGTATCAGACTATCACTCTGTGCTGGCTGATTTTTACTGCAATAAAACATGTTTCTGGAATTCTGGCTAGACCTTCGCCAAAAGCTCATAGTATAACTAAGTAGGCTCCAACTAACGAAACTTCTTCAGTTAAAAAAATCCGACAAAACAGCCGAAATGGCAAATGAAAACAGCCACACTTCACCTGCTCAAAAATACAAAAAATAGAAACAGCCACAATTCACAAAGAAAGTGGCCAGATCAAAAACGGCCAGGCATTTAAGAAGTACATTCGGTCCCATTAGAAAACCGAACAGTTTCTTAGTATCAGAAACGGCTTGGTTCGTTTTAGTCTGAATGCAACATTGAAAATGGTTTTCTATTAACTCTAACAAAAAACAGCAGCATGAGCAATACGACCTCATCCAATCACGGTTTAGTATTTAATCCCTGGCATCATTCAAGTACTTTCAAATCCTTCATCGCACAAACAAGAGGTAGAACGCAATATAATAAACTAAATTAAATCCAATATTTCAAAATGACTCCAATCATAATTGCAAAAGCGAATAACAGACGTATGCTGATATGCATCAACTGAAAACCAATTTCCCAACAGATGTACAAATAGCATCTGTAAAACTCCATATATCTATACCCGACAATACTAATGACGCCCCAAAAAAGAACTAGACCGACCGACCGACCAACTCATAACCTTCACACAAATCCAAGACCCAGACCCGACAGACCGACTTCACTCCTGCAACTTGGGACACATTGCATTTCACCTCTCGGAAACTTAAACCTACCAAGAGATGATAATGTTACAACACCTGCAACCACCATCACTCGTCTTTCTTTGCTGAATCAGCTGCTGCTTTTTCAGGTTCCTCCTCCTTGACCTTTTCAGGTGTTGCCTCCTTCACTTTTTCAGGTACCTCCTCCTTCACCACCTCTTCCTTTTTATCTTCAACACTAAGCTTCTCTAGAAGTCCAGCAGCAGCTGAAGCATCTTTGTTCTCTTCCTTGCTTTGTTGTGACTCGGCCACCTCTTGAAAAGTTTCCATGAACTTTTTGCAATCTATACGTCAACAAAGTATAAAACAAATTACACCAAATTTTTAGCAAAAGCTATTTAAGCTTATTACAAGAGCATGTTAGATACAAAGGCAAACCATAGAAACAAATTTCAAGCAAAACTATAATTTAGCAAATACTCAAAAATTACCGATAACACACAAGGTGAGATAATGCATATTTTTACATAGGGATGATCAGCATAAAAACTGTGATCATATGCAGGAAGTGAGGTGGAAGGATTAGATGTTGCAGCAACTACGGACCAAAATGTCGGGAGAAGTCTAAGTTGGCAGTCAATACTAGAATGCAACCCACGCCTTTTGTTACAACCCTTCACCAAGCATACACTAAAGAATATGCAACTGGTGGTATATGATATAGAAGAGGTTGCGAATGTCACAATGCCATAACTTTAACAAGGACAGGGGCCCTCTTCAGTATTTCAACATCTTCCTTCTACCACCCACATCCTGCTCAGACCTTTTACTTTTGACATCATATCAATCCCAAACATTAAAGATTGTACACTTATACACAAATTCCAAAAGAAAAATATAAGAAAAAACAGTGAAACCATAATGTATGAGTGGAAACACACAGATTAACGGAATGTGTACAAGACTACAAGTGTGGGAAAAAAACTGAGCAGAAAAACCAAAACTTTGTGTCATGACCATTGACATCCATAGATGTTTCGCCAGAACCAGTTGAAATTCTACCATGATATGTGCATAAACAATAGACCTTTAAAAACAGAATATTTCTTTTAACATTTGCAACAAACAAACATTTATGTCTAGCTTATAACTCAACTGCTAAAAAATGTACTCCATAGTTAAAAACAATAAACTGATAATGCATAGGCTACCATAAAAAGAGCATTACTGAATAGCCCTATGACTAAATCCCGGCTAACAGATACATAACTAAAACCAAAAGAAACTAGATGACTCATATGATATTTGACTCATCATGGTTTATAAAATATAGGGAAAAGAATCTGTGTGTATGTAACTTGTCTTCAACTACTATTGTATGAAAGAAACTTTGTTTTGGTTCATTGTATGTAAATAACCCGCTAAACTGAATGAATCATGTAAATAATCTGTTAAATGCTGATGTGGTGGTCTCTCATTGGCCACGTATGAGATGTTTGATGGTGCCACGTTAGTAACCGGTCGATTTCTTACACAATTCGTTCAGTTTTGAGACAAACTTACATGCAATGAACCAAAACAAAGTTTCTTTCCTTAAATAGTAGTTGAAGACAAAGTTACATACGCACACAGATTCTTTTCCCTAAAATATATGTTGCAAACTTCCACACAAACTTTACAGCTCGTACCAGCTTCACAGCTTGTAAAGTATGCATAATATTTGTCAAGTCTTGTCTACTTTATAGTGCATATGCCAGATTACACACTTTATAAGCCAAAACCACAAGCATTCAGATACAAAAATCAACTTGAGCTTTAAAGCTTAATTTAGGAGAAAATGTCTATTTTTAAAGCACTTAAGTGCATTTGAATACAGAAATCAACATGTACTTCAAAGCTTATTTTAGTGGAAAAAGTTTAACTTGAAGCACTTAACAAAACACTGATTTCAAATGCAGCAAGCCGTTAAAATATGCAAACCCCAAACCACCATTTAGCATGACACAATGTTAGATAAACTCAATTAGTCTGTCAAACTAGTAATCAAACACTTTTATTATATACATTATAAAAGAAAAGGTCCAATATGAACTACAAATCCATCTAACATAAGCAAAACAATACACAATGCATTCACCGAAAGCCAAAAGTACGAAAAAGAAAACTTACTCTCAACTGATCCAAATCTGATGCAAAAGAGCTCATCCTTAAGTTCACCATCAGAGAAATCAGAAGCATGCCACACGCATGACTTATCGTTACCAGCATGTTCTTGGACAGTCATGGTAGGAATAACTACAACATACAATCAATCAATTTAATCAAAACACTTTTCACAAACTCAAGAAAGCAATATATAATTCGATTGTGTGTGTGTATACACCTAAATGATTGGCACAGATCTTTAGGGTTTTGGATTGACGCATAACAAGACGAACTTTGCCAGTTTTCTTATGCTTCAAAAACTTAACTGAACCTGCACCTCTTTCCTTCCACTGGTTTCCTTCCTTATCGAATCGATACAACTTCGATTTCCTGAAATTCCATAACCATAATCAAAACCGATACATATTAAGCACAATAAATACACACACAATTATAACAAAAACATATATATATATAGGGTGACAATCAAATAAGAACAAAATTAAAATGAGAACACTTAAAAAAAACATTTTGATGCATTAAAAATGCATAAAACTGACATAGCGCATAACTAATTATCATTATTTAAGTTTTTAACAACACCGTCAAAATCGAAAAAATCTCGTTTTTTGTTGGATGCATTATATTGATGAATATGCATCCAAGATGGATGCACACAAAAAAACGTGATTTTTTCGATTTTGACGGATCTTGTTAAAGACTTAAATATGATAATTAGTTAAGCACCATGTTAGTTTTATGGACTTTTAATGCATCAAAATGATGTTTTTAAGTGTTCTCACATTTCTTATTTTATAAGTGTTGTCACAGGAGTGTAACCCTATATATATATATATATATACACTTGGATACACAATCACACATTGATATACACACACAAACATATATACAGACACATATCC